>NC_060182.1:68273903-68621403 GCF_021184085.1 Oncorhynchus gorbuscha
GGGGAGAGCCTGGATATTGTCCTCCGAGTTCAGCCCCAGTATAACTCAGTTTTCCCTTGGGGAGAGGTGACAATGTTAGGAGGGTTGGGAGGGCCTCCCCGTGCTCTAACACACCCCTCCCCGTGCTCTAACACACAGCAGTCAGAGTCACAAGTAGAGAACAAGAATGAAATCCCCTCGCTCCCAACGCCCCCTCCACTTTGGCTGACCTCAGAGGTCAACAGCCAGGCAGTGACCCCTGATGACCCAGGTTTCAACAGGGATTTTTTTTGTTGGTGTGTCAGTAAATAGGTTGATTGTATACAGAGTGGAATGGTTTTGAATGATATGTTTCTCCTTTGTGAAAAACCATGGAAACGAATCACTTTCCTCTGAAAACAAAAGGGAACTTTTCGGATTATTATGCTGCATTAAAAATCGACCCCGACCATCTCTAGTCTAGAGTAAATATAAAAAGTTGCCTTAGACTATTCTCACTGGGCACACACTGGTTGAATCAACGTTGTTTACACATAATGTCAATGAAATTACGTTGAACCAACGTGGAATAGACATTGAATTTACGTCTGTGCCCAGTGGGTTGTCATGCGTAAACTGTTATCATGCATTATCATCTCCTCCTCTCTCACCCCCCCCCCCCTCTTTCCTCTCTCACACTAAATCACTTAACTCGGTTATAGAAGTCTGCTGTCAGAATCACTACACTATATCTAATTGAAGTCACTCTGTTGACATTAAAAAGCATTAGAATGGCCCAACACAGGCAGCCCCATGATGTTGAGAGAGACTGAGAGAGACAGAGAGAGACTTAAAGACAGAGACAGAGACAGAGACAGAGAGCGAGAGAGAGAGACAGAGACAGAGAGAGAGACAGAGAGAGAGAGAGAGAAAGAGAGACTGAGACAGAGAGAGAGAGACAGAGCGAGAGAGAGAGAGAGAGAGAAAAAGAGAGGGAGGTATGACTGGCTGGCCATGCTGCCTGACTTCTCTAGTCTGCAAGAGAGAGAGAGAGAGAGTCTCAGTCTCTCTCTCTCTGTGTCTCTGTCTCTGTCTCCCTCTCTCTCTCTCTCTCTCTCTCTCTCTCTCTCTCTCTCTCTCTCTCTCTCTCTCTCTCTCTCTCTCAGTCCCTCTCTTAGTCTCTCTCTCTCTCTCTCAGTCTCTCGATCTGTCTCTCTCAGTCTCTCTCTCTGTCTCTCTCAGTCTCTGTCTCTCTCAGTCTCTCTCTCTCTCTCTCTCTCAGTCTCAGTCTCTCTCTCTGTCTATGTCTCTCTCCCAGTCTCTCTCAGTCTCTCTCTGTCTCTCTCTGTCTCTCTCAGTCTCTCTCATTCTCTGTCTCTCTTTCTCAGTCACTATCTCTGTCTCTCTCTGTCTCTGTCTATTAATTAGATGTCATGCTGCAACATTTTAATAATGAAAGCTGCATGTAGCAGCTGGGCCTCTGAGACAGAAACAAGGAGCGCTCTCTATCTTTCTCTCTCTCGCGCTGTTTTTGTCCTCTAACAGCTCCACTCACGTGGTTCTCACACCCTGAAACCTCACGCTCTCAATCAGGCCCATTTGGTTTCGGGGCACTACAATGGCCTGGCCCATGCTATACACTCTCCAGACTGGAGCCTTGTTAGTATTGTTGTTAGGACAAGGCTGCTTGTGTTTGACTTGAAGTGGATCACCACTCTGAATGCACATCAGCATCATTACTGATACAGCTGTAGTAAAGACTCATCTTCGCTGCACATATACAGTATGCTTAATGGATTTTGATGGATCAATTCAGAATATTGACAGATAATCGACATCAATTATTATGCGTTTACGCTTTGCACGTGGCTTTTGCCCTGTTGGTAAGCGTATTTTATGGATAGGGTAGCTGTTTGATACTCTTCTGAGCTCTATCAATAAAGGGTTAATGACAGGGCCATGTAAGACCTCAGAATAGAGCATGCTTGGGAATCCCCTACACAGAGTGGTAATCGAGCAGCACATCTTAAACACACAACCCCCAGCCCTGGCTCTGAAAGCCCCCACAGGGCCCCTCAGGGCATCGGGAGAGGGGAAACACATTGCTTACTAGATAACACTCTTAAAACCCTCCACACAGCGACATGGATTGCCACGCCTGTTAGTGATGTGGCCATCTCACCTGGTAGACAGACTGTAGTTTGCCATGTGGTGGATTATGTGCTATGTTGTTGTTTTGGATTAATGGAGTGGATTAAAAACATACACTCACTTAAGAGCATTTAATGCTCCTAAACTTGGAAACTGTCTGGTGAGGCTCCTTTAGGACCATATGTTGTAAATACTTGCCGTCTACAAGGACTGAAATAGCATCACCCTGTGAATATCCTTTACATCGTACCTTTACTGTAAATGGTCTTTTCGGTATGGCTGTGGGCAGGTTTTGTACTCTGGTAATTCCGGGGCTCATCTGAACAGTTCAACTAAACAAGCTGATGTCTCTACTCCACTGACACTGCCCCTCATTACTGGTAGAGGGAGGGAAAGAGGGGGGGCAGTGAGGCAGGAGGGAGGCAGGAAGCCAGCGGAGTCCCAGTGAGTCTGAGGTAATCACGCGATTGGGTTAATAACCCTGTATAAAACACAAACTGGATGTTTATGCCACTGGCCAGAGGGAAGCCATTAATGCCTTGTTAATTAAAGGTAATAAAGGCCTGATGCAGCGCTGCCTGCTGCTGCTGGGACCGGCTGACCCCGACTTGATCTCTGACATGCGATAAACTTAAATTAGAAACTCACTATCTACAAACATGTTTTCACAGCTACATGCAGCATTAGCTTTCATAGTGAGCCATCATGAAGCTCCTTGATCCTTTAGTGTGTGGAGGAAATAAGCTGACAGGTTTGACGGTTGTATAAAGAGGTTGTGAATTTTGTGAGTGTTGTTTATAGGCTGGATGGTTAATCTTTCCTTTCCCAATCCCTCACCAGCAGACACCACCCTCTATTCTCAATTTCAGATGTTTGAGTGATGCGACATGTGTAAACAGAAAGGGCTTTTGTGATGCAAGTTATAAATAATTCATGAAAACGAACACAGTATTAGATTCATTCACAACTACATGAATAAATGTTAAGCCGACGAGTAAGATAATAGTAGTAGATGGTATTGACCTGGGGAAGAGTCTCAGAGTTCCTGACTTCTATAAGGTGTAAATAGCCCCGGCTCAGAAGTCACACAGTGAATCAGAACTCAGTGGCTCTGAAGCAATAACACTGGGCCAAAGAAGGAGAGAGAGAGAGAGAGAGAGAGAGAGAGAGAGAGAGAGAGAGAGAGAGAGAGAGAGAGAGAGAGAGAGAGAGAGAGAGAGAGAGAGAGAGAGAGAGAGAGAGAGAGAGAGAGAGAGAGAGAGAGCATACACACTGATATGAGTAATGGCAAACAGCTGCTTGTGCTGTTCGCTAAAAATAAACACACATGTGGGACAGGTGTGTGTGTGTGTGTGTGTGTGTGTGTGTGTGTGTGTGTGTGTGTGTGTGTGTGTGTGTGTGTGTGTGTGTGTGTGTGTGTGTGTGTGTGTGTGTGTGTGTGTGTGTGTGTGTGTGTGTGTGTGTGTGTGTGTGTGTGTGTGTGTGTGTGTGTGTGTGTAAAAACACAATTTTGCCCGGTACTGTCTAAATCCACTGTTTTAGACTGCTAACACTCAAGTCTCCATGGCTTAATGGTAATGACAATGGCATCTACACCTACTGATCCCAACGACTGACCACAACCACACAACTACTGACCACAGTGACACAACTTCTGACCACAACCACACAACTACTGACCACAACCACACAACAACTGACCACAACTACTGACCACTACCACACAACTACTGATCACAGTGACACACCTACCGACCACAACTACACAACTACTGATCACTTCCACACAACTACTGACCACAACCACACAACTACTGACCACTACCACACAACTACTGACCTCAGTGACACAACTTCTGACCACAACCACACAACTACTGACCACAACCACACAACAACTGACCACAACTAATGACCACTACCACACAATTACTGATCACAGTGACACACCTACCGACCACAACTACACAACTACTGACCACAACCACACAACTACTGACCACAACCACACAACTACTGACCACAGCGACACACCTACTGATCACTTCCACACAACTACTGACCACAACCACACAACTACTGACCACTACAACTAACCACTACCACACAACTACAGACCACAACCACACAACTACTGACCACAACCACACAACCACTGACCACAACCACACAATTACTGACCACAACCACACAACTACTGATCACAACCACACAACTACTGATCACAACTACACAACTACTGACCACAACCACAACCACACAACTACTGACTATAACCACTGACCACTACCACAAAATTACTGACCACTACCACAAAATGACTGACCACTACCATAAAACTATTGACCACAGCCACACAACTACTGACTACAACTACTGACCATGTCCATACTGTAGGGCACAAAGAACAAGCAAAACAACCACATATCTACTGACCACAGTTACTCACCTCAACAACTGATCAAAACTATTGACCGCAACCACACAACTAATGAAACACACAACTACTGACCACAATGACACAACTACTGACCAAAACCACACAACTACTGATCACAACTACTGGCCACAATGATACAACTACTGACCACAATAACTGACCCTAATCACACAACTACTGACCACATCCACAATGTAAGGCCCAAAGAACCAGCAACACAACCACACAAATACTGACCACAACTACTGACCAGAACCACACAACTAATAACTACAACTACTAACCACAACTACTGACCACAACTACTGACCACGTCCATGCTGTAGGCCCGAAGAACCACCAACACAACCACACATCTACTGACCCCAACTACTGACTACATCTACTTACCACAACCACACAACCACTGACCACAACTACTGACCACAACCACACAACTACTGACCACAACTACTGACCATGTCCATGCTGTAGGACATGGCCCGAAGAACCATCAACACAACCACACATCTACTGACCACAACTACTGACCAAAACTACTTACTGCAACCACACAACCACTGACAACAACTATTGACCACAAATACACAACTACTGATCACATCCACACTGTAGGGCCCAAAGAACCAGCAACACAACCACAAAACTACTAACTACAACTACTGACCAAAACCACACAACAACTGACCACAACTACTGGCCACGTCCATACTGTAGACCCCGAAGAAACTGCAAAACAACCAAACAACTACTGACCACTGCTACAAACTCACAGCTACAAACACCACCCTAATGTTGTGCAGACTGACTCAACTTAGATGCCTTCAACACATATTTGTGTTATCATTTCTACTTCATAACCTATAAAGCTTGTGGTATCCCCATTCATTTCAATGGTGGAATGCAGGCTTCAATCAGAAAACAAATACAAATTCGGAACTTAAAAATAAATTTTTGACTTATGATGGTACAGCACTCACTACAGCTTTGTATACTAGCCCACTATAACCCACTATAAAATAGGTCCTTATAACTAACCCATAGGCTATGAAAACCCTATTACTACCACTGCTACTACTAACAGTACTACTACCACCACTACCACTACCACTACTACTACTACTATTTCACAACTAGATAGTGCCTTCAGAAAATGTTCAGACCCCTTGACTTTTTCCACATTTTGTTGTGTTACAGCCTGAATTTAAAATGTAGTACATTTAGATTGTATGTCACTGGCTTACACAGAATACTCCATAATGTCAAAGTAGAATTAGGTTTTTAGAATTTTTACAGATTAATAAAAAAATGAATAACTGAAATGTATTGAGTCAATAAGTATTCAACCTCTTTGTTATGGCAAGCGTAAATATTCTGAACAAAAATATAAATGCAACATGTAAAGTGTTGGTCCCTTGTTTCATCAGCTGAAATAAAATATCCCAGAAATGTTACATACGCACAAAAAAAGCTGATTTCTCTCAAATGTTGTTCACCTCTGTTAGTGAGCATTTCTCATTTGCCAAGATAATCCATCCACCTAACAGGCATGGCATATCAAGAAACTGATTCAACAGAAGGATCATTACACAGGTGTGCCTTGTGCAGGGGACAATAAAAGGCCATTTTAAAATGGGCACAATGCCACAGACAACAGTTTGAGTGCACAGAAAATGGCAATTTGAATGCACAGAGATTCAGTGATGAGACCCGAGGCCAATTGTTGTGCCATTGATTCATCGCCATCACCTCATGTGTGAGCAGGATAATGCACAGCCCCATGTCGCAAGGATCTGTACACAATTCCTGGATGCTGAAAATGTCCCAGTCCCAGGCCTGCATATTCACCAGATATGTCACCCATTGAGCATGTATGGGATGCTCTGGATCGACGTAAATGACACAGCCATTGAGGAGGAGTGGGACAACATTCCACAGGCCACAATCAACAGCCTGATCAACTCTATGTGAAGGAAATGTGTCGGGCTGCATGAGGCAAATGGTGGTCACCCCAGACACTGACTGGTTTTCTGCTCCACACCCCTACCTTTTTTAAAGGTATACTGTATGTGACCAACATATGCATATCTGTATTACCAGTCATGTGAAATCCATAGATTATAGCCGAATGAATGTATTTCAATTGACTGATTTCCTTATAAACTCATCAAAAAAAGAAACGTCCTCTCTCTGTCAACTGTGTTTATTTTCAGTAAATTTAACATGTGTAAATATTTGCAAGAACATAACAACATTCAACAACTGAGACATACACTGAACAAGTTCCACAGACATGTGACTAACAGAAATGTGTCCCTGAATAAAGGGGGGTCAAAATCAAATGTAACAGTCAGGATCTGATGTGGCCACCAGCTACATTAAGTACTGCAGTGCATCTCCTCCACATGGACTGCACCAGATTTGCCCGTTCTTGCTGTGAGATGTTACCCCACTCTTCCACCAAGGCACCTGCAAGTTCTCGGACATTTCTGGGGAGAATGACCCTGGCTCTCACCCTCCGATCCAACAGGTCCCAGACGTACTCAATGGGATTGAGATCCCAGGCTTTTCGCTGGCCATGGCAGAACACTGACATTCCTGTCTTGCAGGAAATCAACACACAGAACGAGCAGTATGGCTGGTGGCATTGTCATGCTGGAGGGTCATGTCAGGATGAGCCTGCAGGAAGGGTACCACATGAGGGAGGAGGTTGTCTTCCCTGTAACGCACAGCGCTGAGATTGCCTGCAATGACAACAAGCTCAGTCTGATGATGCTATGACACACCGCCCCAGACCACGACGGACCCTCCACCTCCAAATCGATCCCGCTCCAGAGTACAGGCCTCGGTGTAACACTCATTCCTTCGACGATAAACGCGAATCCGACCATCACCCCTGGTGAGACAAAACCATGACTTGTCAGTGAAGAGCACGTTCCTGGAGAAATAGCTGGTTCAGTCTGCTTTCCAAAAGACACTGGGTGACAAATTCACCTTTCAGCAGGATAATAACCTAAAACACAAAGCCAAATATAACCTAGAGTTACTTATCAAGATGACATGGAATGTTCCTGGGTGGCCTAGTTACAGTATTGACTTAAATTAGTTTGAAAATCTATGGCAAGACATGAAAATGGCTGTCTAGCAATGATCAACAACCAACTTGACAGAGCTTGAAGAATTTAAAAAACAATCATTTGCAAATATTGTACAATCCAGGTGTGCAAAGCTTTTAGAGACATACCCAGAAAGACTCACAGTTGTAATCACTGGCAAAGGTGATTCTAACATGTATTGACTCGGGCTGTGAATAATATATTTCTGTATTTCCTTTACAATAAATTAGCCAACATTTATAAAAACATATTTTCACTTTGTCATTATGGGGTATTGTGTGTAGTAAGGGTAAAAAAAATAGTTTTGTCAATGTTGAATTCAGGCTGTAACACAACAAATGTGGAATAAGTCAAAGGGTATGTGTCACGACTTCTACCGAGGGTAGCTCCTCTCCCTGTTCGGGCGGCCCTGTTCGGGCGGCGCTCGGCGGTCCACGTCGCCGGTCTACTAGCTGATCCCTTTTTCCTTTTCTGTTTGATTTGTCTTTGGTTCTTTTTCACACCTGGTTTCATTTGCGTTAATATCTGTGTTAAATATAATTGTAACCTGTGGCCTGCCTAAATTTGTGCGGGATTAGTCTTTCACTGTGATGTGCTCGGTGAGATTATAACGTTATTTGTTTTCATGGATTCTGAAGTGTATCAGTGTCGGAACTTTGTTTGTTCCTCCGTGTGTTTGTACGGGTTCTCTGTTGTCGAGGGCGTTGTACCTTTTCGATTGTGCCATTCCAGTGTTGGTGGACTTTCTTATTACAACAAGCTTCTCAGACATCCCTGCTCTCCTGCGCCTGACTCCTACACCTACCACCTAGACGCACATTATGAATACTTCAATACTAGCAAGCAATACTAGCAATACTGTCAAGCACACCATATCTCAGTAAATGTCCTTTTCTATTTTTCTTGTCTGCTATTGTGTTATACTGTACTGATCAGTGATCATAAATACACCATATTAAACTACAGTGTTAGAGCCGTGGGCTACCAGCTGTTGTTCTCTCGACATCTCCAGCTCTCAACAGGGTCTCCCTCTAGAACACGAGCAGTAACATGATCTGCAGAGGTAAGACCTAAACCCAGAGCAGCAAAAACAATCAGCTACAGTATACTGGGAGTTAGGAGTGGGCCTTGGGCCAAGAATAACAACTCTCTCGCTCTCTCTGGGATGATGAGAGAGTAGAGAGTAGAGAGAGAGAGAGAGGGAGAGGGAGGGAGGGGGAGGGAGTGTAGAGATAGGTCAGGAACAGAGGGAGTGAGAGTATGAGTGTTTATCAGTGTATAGGTTGATATGGGCCTCTGTTTGTGATGTGCAGTGTGACTGAAACTAGAGGGGGGGGGGGGGTAATTTGTGCCTGCGAACCCAACCTCATGACCTTTTGTTCTGATGACACACTCCCCAAAACAACCACCCCCTCCACACAAACACACTGTGTATATTTAAGCAATAAAGCCCGAGGAGGTGTGGTATATGCCAATATACCACGGCTAAAGGCTGCTCTAGTATTTATACTGCAATATTTATACTGCAATAGTTTATGTGTCGAGGGGCTAGGGTCAAGGGTCAATCTGTTACGTCTGTTATGTCTGGAGTATTTCTACTGTCTTATCCGGTGTCCTGTGTGAATTTAAGTATGCTCCCTCTAATTCTCTCTCTCTCCTTCTCCCCTCCCGGAAGACCTGAGCCCTGGGACCATGCCTCCGGACTACCTGGCCTGACTCCTTTCTGTCCCCAGTCCACCTGGACGTGCTGCTGCTCCAGTTTCAACTGTTCTGCCTGCGGCTATGGAACCCTGACCTGTTCAATGGCCGTGCTACCTTGTCCCGGACCTGCTGTTTTCGACTCTCTCTCTCTCTACCGCACCTGCTGTCTCTAAAGCTGAATGCTCGGCTATGAAAATCCAACTGACATTTACTCCTGAGGTGCTGACCTGTTGCACCCTCCACAACCACTGTGATTATTATTATTATTTGACACTGCTGGTCATCTATGAACATTTGAACATCTTGGCCATGTTCTGTTATAATCTCAACCCAGCACAGCCAGAAGAGGACTGGCCACCCCTCATAGCCTGGTTCTTCTCTAGCTTTCTTCCTAGGTTCCTTCCTTTCTAGGTAGTTTTTCCTAGCTATCGTGCTTCTACATCTGCATTGCTTGCTGTTTGGGTTTTTTGGCTAGGTTTCTGTATAGCACTTTGTGACTGATGTAAGAAGGGCTTTATAAATACATTTGATTGATTGATTGATTCTTACACTGTAACGGAAAACTGTAAATTATACAGCATTTTTTATTACTATCAACAGGAAAATATTCAATCAGATAAAATAACATTATATTGGTTGCATATACATTTAGCAGATGTTATTGCGGGTGTAGCAAAATACTCTGAAATGTTTTACTGCAGCAAACGGTAAATTATGGTGCGTTGTGGGAAAATGTTGCATGCAGGGAAAGAATTGGAAAATAATTGCTTTCAAATGGTACTTTAACTCCACCCCACAGAACACAGTACCTTACCATATTTTAGCAGCATCAACAACTTTTTGACCACTAGTTGGTGCATGGTATTGTTTCTGAAGCATTGACATATTTTGAGGCGTCGTGTAAGGGGCTATATTTGTTGCACCCGTGAGTGAGAAAGCTGTTTCGGGGACATTTTGGAGTGACAGCAAGTCTTAAACCTTAAATGGTTGAACATTTTTACCATGCCCTTTTGGTCTGTTTTACCCTGTAGTCACTGATATAAAATACCTAATGTTGTCACGCCCTGACCTTAGAGAGCCTTGGTATTTCTCTATTTAGTTAGGTCAGCGTGTGATTTGGGTGGAAATTCTAGGTTTTCTATTGCTTTGTTTTTGGCCGGGTACGGTTCCCAATCAGAGGTAGCTGTCTATCGTTGTCTCTGATTGGGAAACATACTTAGGTAGCCTTTTTCCCACCTGTGTTTGTGGGTAATTATTTATTTTCTGTGTGTGTTTGTGTGCTCCATGGTTGCGTTCGGTTTCTGTTTACCTGTTTTTTTGTGAAGGTTTCACTTTATTGAAATGTGGAATCACATGCACGCTGCGCCTTGGCTCATTTATGACTGGGAGTTTGAAGACAGCGAATGTGACACATGTTCATTAATATGCTGTATTGTTTGTAAACAATTTTCCTAGCAGCCCACCTGCTGTAATGACAGTAAAATACTGTGAAATACAAACCCCTCAATTAATTTAATTAATCCATTCATTCATTCATTCCAATTACGTCACTACAAAGTACCCGCTTTGATACCATATTTATGTTACAGTAGGTGTACTGCAATATGACACAGAATTGTACTTGCCACCTATAAGCTACAATCAAAATTATGGTAGGCACAACGCAATGCAGAGTTTCAACTAACCTACATGGCAATACTTTTACATTCCTGACTTGGAACACACTGGTTTCTTTTCAACTCCCATCACTAGTTGCAGGCGGAGCATTTGAATTTAGACAATGCTCTGTTACTATATTAAATGCATTTTTGCTCCATGAAGTAATCCATCGATATATACGCCCCCATCTTGTCTATTTCTGATCTTCTCTCATTGATCGAGACAGTGAGTGTCATTCAAAGCGACACTTGATTTCTGAGACATGCACATGTCGTGCAGCCCTTTGGGGTGGACACCCACCTGTCTCGATCAATGAGAGAAAACAAAGATATCCATTGTTGGATTACTTCATGCAGCAAAAAATTGATTTCATCTAATAATTTTATCTAAATTCCAACATTCCACATGCAACTGTACACAGATGTTTACAAGACAACAGTGCCTTCTGAACCAAGAACAAAAAAGCCAAGGTTACAGCTAAACAGCACTTTATGCACATCCTCAGACACAAGCTTTGGCTCTGCTGCTGAGGTTTGTGTTTACAAGGCTATGTAGTATGTAGTCTATGAATATGCAGTGACTACCATTCCTGTTCCATAGAATGCTAATCCCACCACAATGCAGTAAATGTGTAAGGCTTGAGTTCCACTCATAACACAAACGCTCGGTGCATTCAACCCATGCCTGGGGTTTAGTATTGAGTGACATGGGAGCGTTATCACGTTCGAGACAGATCGTAAAGTTAGCCACTTGTGTGGACTCCAGGGCAGACAGTTCAAAGATCAGATTGCAGGTCACAGTGGTAAAAGTAAAACAGGGTGGTTCTGTGGTCTGCTCTGTAGGAACTCTCTCACTGTGTGACTGACTGCTGTGAGTGTTCACCGTCTAGTGACCCAGATTACCAGCAGGCAACCTCTCATGGCTGTCTAGGAGTTATGGTTATCTTCCTTACACATCAACAGGGTCTCTCATTATGGTAGGGTAAACTCTGTGGTACGACTACGTGGAATCTCAGCTTTTACTGCATAGTTCTAAGAAGTGACCTGAACTTGACATCCTGTGCACAGTGTGCATCTCTGTAAACCGAGTCTCGCCATTGTAGATTATAGCTCTACCATGGTAATCTGGGGTCTTCTGCTGTAAACGTTATCTGCAAAGCAGGCTTACTTACTGAGCACTTTAATGGTGTCACATAAACCATGATCATGTGCAGTACTTTGTGGAACTTGACTTCACCTAAAGACTAAGAATATGCAGCAGTCAGCTTGTATTAGAGAAAAAAATTGCAGGCTATTATAATGAAGTTCCAAAGGCAATCCTCCCTCATTGTTTTCATAGTGTGGTATCATGTCCTCTCAGAGGGTAACATACAAAGTACTGAGGTTTTTAAACAAGGCAATGGATGGGGGATGGATATGGATATGGATAACTAACTGTACCTGAGTGTTACAGATGTGTGTCAGTAAGTGTGTTGAGAGGAATTGTCACCGCGACAGGAACACCAGGTCACTGGACTCTGACACAAAGGGAAAACATGTGAACACAAGAAAAGCACAACACTTTGTATTTTGACTGTGTGTCTCTACGATATGCTACTTGTGGTTAAAGCATATTGAATGTGATGATACAATGCTGCCGCTGTTAAAACGTATTAAATGTTAAGTCCCCAATTTAGGGGAATTTGAGCGTTTCTAGACTGGTTCCAACCTTTTTGTGTACAGAGCGCTCGGCGCAACATCAATTAAGGGGCACTCCGTTAACGCTGTTGTTGTCCCTCATCACATGCCGCTCTCGCCTCTCATCAGATATGTAGTATGTGAAATCTGACACCTCAATTGCATAGCGAGCAACACGTCACATTTTCTGGGATATCCAGAGAAAAGATCGATGTCTTCTGCCTGTGAACCTCGCAGCGCTGCTTACATTACGGTGTTTGAAACGGGAGACCCTAGCGATTGCAGCAAAAGTAGCATCTCACTGTGAGGTTCTCAGATGGATATAGAGCGCTCAACATAAAAAAAAATACAAAATCATTTTGTAGAATTTGAACAAGACCACTTTCTCATTGTCACAGAGGGAGGAAAACACTGCGTTAAAGCTGAAGTATTAACGAGTCCGCAGGCGTCGCTCAGAGGACAAGGCAGAAAATACTCTGTGAAATGGGACCAATTCTGTACTGTCACTAAGTATGATAATATTTATTTTACAGTTCTAAGAAAGGTGAAACGTTATAGTAAGTCATTTATAAGTTGATTGTTACTATATTTAGAAAGTATTTCAATCATTTTAAGCCCCATTCCCCCACTTTTTTTGAACATCATATTTCTACTGTGTACTTGAGTTTGTGTCCTCAAAAGTGACTACACCTCAGCATTTTAAAACAATTGTTTAACAGAAAGCTGATATTGTACCCTTTCTGGCAGTATAAGCATTACTAGGTATTGTTTATGGTCCACTCATGAAAATAATTACTTTTGGGTATGTCTAGTTAGGCGGAAGTCTACATTTTCAAAAAAACACTACAACTAGTTGCACACCTTCTGCTGTAATGGTGTAATTATAGTCCCACCGAGAGGATGAATTTACTTCTGCCAGATGCCTTTTATTACGTTTTTGTGCAGAAGACCATTGCGCTACGTTTATGTCCATTGCATACCATTCAAAAAGCCTACAAAAGATGTTAAACTACAACGCTAATAATGTAGGCATAAGTTGATGCTCAATGTTAAATTAAAATCTTCCTATCATCACATCTAAGCCAATATGGCACTAATGTCAATAAAACTGCAAATCAACTTGATATCATACTGTATCTAAAAACACATACAACCTAATGATAAAATACATAATAGAAGCAGGACACTGAAAGTAGATTATCCCTCTGAAGCAGAAATGGGCAACTCCAGGGCTCAGGGGCCAGAGTGGTGTCACACTTTTCCCCAATCCCTATCAAACACAGCTGATTAAACTAATTGCGTTCTAAACTGAAGATCATGATTCGTTGATTATCGGAGTCAGTTGTGTTAGCAGGGGCTGTGGCAAAGGTGTGACACAAATCAGGCCCCTGAGGACTGGAGTTGCCCATTTCTGCTCTGAAGAGTAGGAATTAGGCTATGTGATGTTTGAATCCTAAGCAGCCTACACGTTGTTTGAAGTACAATAGGCCAACAGCTACTGTAGTAGGTCAAAACTGTGTGCTGGAAAATCGTAGTAGAGCATGGGTGAAGTAGGCATTGTGGTGCTTATGTGAATAACCTTTCTTTTATTGCTTCAGACCAATACCTATGTCTCACTTAAAACCATAGTTTTTGTGTTTAATAGAGTACAACTTTTGAATAGATGTATGCACACAGATATTGGATTAAACCGTAAACTGTAGACAACATGGAAAAAACTGCCATCTGTTGAAGGTATTTTTTTCTCCTTTTTCTCTCGCTCCCTCGTTCCTTCCGAGCGTGCATGGGCTGCCCAGTCCAGGCTGTTTTCATTTCACGGTGGGTGAGTGGCAGCCTCGACCCCATGTGACCCTGAGCCCTGCTTCTGCTGATGTCAGCATCTTGCTGCAGATTTACTGAGGTGGAGTTTTAAACAAAGCCCCAGCCCCATGCATCCCTGAACCCCAGCTCCAGCTAGCCCCAGCCCCAAGGGGACAGATTGATTGATTAAACCAGACTTATTAAAGGGCCAGTACACAAATGGCAGCCAGTGAGTACAACTACCTAAACTGTAATATAATATGTTGTTTTTTTATCTTGCTCACTTTTCTTTTAATCTATCTCTCAAGATGGCGTAGCAGTCAGACGTCTTGTCCTGTCGTGTCCCTTGTATATATCGTTTTTACATATTTTTCTTCGCATATCTTTTAAAATATTTTGCTAAACCTCAACATCTAAATACTCTCCTGCAACCCGCCTCACCCAATGTAGCGTGGATCTGCTTTTTCTTTCTTCTAAAATATTTATATTTACTTCGGGTGTGGAACCCCTCAACTGAAGCTAGCCAGCTAACTACCAGCTATCAGTCAGCAAACCATTGCTATAGCGGTCATCAGCTAACCTTTAGCTCAGAAAGCTCTCGCCAGTATGAAACAACGCGACTCTAACCAGAGCATAACGGAACTATTATTTTTTATCCCCGGATTCCTACCGCAAACGGAACATTTTCATCTGGATCTTCACAACTAGCTAACCGCAACCCCGGATGACTACTCCTGGCTAGCGTTTCCATCCACTTAGCTTGAAGCTAGCTAACCACCGAAGCATACTCCTAGGCTACAATATCCGGACCCATGACCGGTCTATCGATGTCACCGCATCAAGAGGCATAAACAGACTTAACCCCATCGCGACGTCCCCCAAAGGCTAACTTTCTAGCCCTTGCTATCTGCTTGCTTGCTAATTCGGCCTGCTAACTGCTAGCCTGCCCCGGGCTACTAACAGCTAGCTTGTTTAGCCCCGGTCTGCTAACTGCTAGCTTGTTTAGCCCCGGCCTACTAACTGTTAGCTTGTTAGCACAGGCCTGCTAACTGTCTGAATCGCCGTGTCCCCAGCTAGCCCAACCACTCACCAGACCCATATTTATTTTCAATCTCTTTTAATTAGATTATACCTTCCGGTAACCTGCCTCACCCAATGTGATACGGAATCGCTATTATTTAAACATTTTAGAACACATTCAAGAATCTCCAGAAGCTAACCAGCTAACTAGCTACAAGCTATTTAGTCATTGTTAGCCACTGCTAGCGGCTTTTACCTTCTGCACAGCCAGACAGTTTTTTTAGCCTGGATAACTGTCTCTCCTGCTGTAATCCCTGGACCACTACTTCTGATCTTCACAGCTAGCTTGCACACAGTACATTTACATTACATTTAAGTCATTTAGCAGACGCTCTTATCCAGAGCGACTTACACCGAAGCTATCCCTGAGGCCCACTTCCCGGCCTACTGAGCTGTTCACCCGAACCACACTCATACACGGCTAGAGCCCAATACTCCACCGGACCCTTGCTGTAAACTTGGCTACATAGCTGATGCCTGCTGGACACTTTGATCACTTGGCTACATAGCTGATGCCTGCTGGACTGTCCATTAATCACGGTACTCCATTCTGTTTGTTTATGTTTTTACCTGTCGGCCCCAGCCACACTCAGGCTCTGTGTGTAGTTAATCCGACCCTCTCTGCCGAGTCAATGCCATTTACCTGCTGTTGTTGTGCTAGCTGATTAGCTGTTGTTGTCTCACCTGCTGTTTTAGCTAGCTCTCCCAATCAACACCTGCCATTACTGTATGCCTCGCTGTATGTCTCTCTCAAATGTCAATATGCCTTGTATACTGTTGTTCAGGTTAGTTATCATTGTTTTAGTTTACAATGGAGCCCCAAGTTCCACTCTTCATACCTCTGATACCTCCTTTGTCCCACCTCCCACACATGCAGTGACCTCACCCATTACAACCAGCATGTCCAGAGATACAACCTCTCTTATCATCACCCAGTGCCTGGGCTTACCTCCGCTGTACCCGCACCCCACCATACCCCTGTCTGCGCATTATGCCCTGAATATATTCCTCCATGCCCAGAAATCTGCTCCTTTTATTCTTTGTCCCCAACGCTCTAGGCGACCAGTTTTGATAGCCTTTAGCCGCACCCTCATACTACTCCTCCTCTGTTCCGCGGGTGATGTGGAGGTAAACCCAGGCCCTGCATGTCCCCAAGCACCCTCATTCGTTGACTTCTGTGATCGAAAAAGCCTTGGTTTCATGCATGTCAACATCAGAAGCCTCCTCCCTAAGTTTGTTTTACTCACTGCTTTAGCACACTCTGCTAACCCTGATGTCCTTGCCGTGTCTGAATCCTGGCTTAGGAAGGCCACCAAAAATTCTGAGATTTCAATACCCAACTATAACATTTTCCGTCAAGATAGAACTGCAAAGGGGGAGGAGTTGCAGTCTACTGCAGAGATAGCCTGCAAAGTAATATCATACTTTCCAGGTCCATACCCAAACAGTTCGAACTACTAATTAAAAAAATTACTCTGTCCAGAAATAAGTCTCTCACTGTTGCCGCCTGCTACCGACCCCCCTCAGCTCCCAGCTGTGCCCTGGACACCCTTTGTGAATTGATCGCCCCCCATCTAGCTTCAGAGTTTGTTCTGTTAGGTGACCTAAACTGGGATATGCTTAACACCCCGGCAGGCCTACAATCTAAGATAGATGCCCTCAATCTCACTCAAAGTATCAAGGAACCCACCAGATACAACCCTAAATCTGTAAACAAGGGCACCCTCATAGACATCATCCTGACCAACTGGCCCTCCAAATACACCTCCGCTGTCTTCAACCAGGATCTCAGCGGTCACTGCCTCATTGCCTGTATCCGCTACGGATCCACAGTCAAACGACCACCCCTCATCACTGTCAAACGCTCCCTAAAGCACTTCTGCGAGCAGGCCTTTCTAATCGACCTGGTCCGGGTATCCTGGACCGATATTGACCTCATCCCATCAGTTGAGGATGCCTGGTCATTCTTTAAAAGTAACTTCCTCACCATTTTAGATAAGCATGCTCCGTTCAAAAAATGCAGAACTAAGAACATATATAGCCCTTGGTTCACTCCAGACCTGACTGCCCTCGACCAGCACCAAAACATCCTGTGGCGGACTGCAATAGCATCAAAATAGTCCCCGCGATATGCAACTGTTCAGAGAAGTCAGGAACCAATACACGCAGTCAGTCAGGAAAGCCAAGGCCAGCTTCTTCAGGCAGAAATTTGCATCCTGTAGCTCTGGGACACCACCGATAAATCCATGATTATCGAAAACTTCAACAAGCATTTCTCAACGGCTGGTCATGCCTTCTTCCTGGCTACTCCAACCTCGGCCAACAGCCCCCCCCCCCCCCCGCAGCTACTCGCCCAAGCCTCTCCAGGTTCTCCTTTACCCAAATCCAGATAGCAGATGTTCTAAAAGAGCAAAACCTGGACCCGTAAAAATCAGCTGGGCTTGACAATCTGGACCCTCTATTTCTGAAACTATCCACCGCCATTGTCGCAACCCCTATTACCAGCCTGTTCAACCTCTCTTTCATATCGTCTGAGATCCCCAAGAATTGGGAAAGCTGCCGCAGTCATCCCCCTCTTCAAAGGGGAAGACACCCTGGACCCAAACTGTTACAGACCTATATCCATCCTGCCCTGCCTATCTAAGGTCTTCGAAAGCAAAGTCAACAAACAGGTCACTGACCATCTCGAATCCCACCGTACCTTCTCCGCTGTGTAATCTGGTTTCCGAGCCGGTCACGGGTGCACCTCAGCCACGCTCAAGGTACTAAACGATATCTTAACCGCCATAGATAAAAGACAGTACTGTGCAGCCGTCTTCATCGACTTGGCCAAGGCTTTCGACTCTGTCAATCACCATATTCTTATCGTCAGACTCTGTAGCCTCGGTTTTTCTAATGACTGCCTTGCCTGGTTCACCAACTACTTTGCAGACAGAGTTCAGTGTATCAAATCGGAGGGCATGTTGTCCCGATCCTCTAGCAGTCACTATGGGGGTGCCACAGGGTTCAATTCTCGGGCCGACTCTTTTCTCTGTATATATCAATGATGTTGCTCTTGCTGTGGGCAATTCCCTGATCCACCTCTACGCAGACGACACCATTCTGTATACTTCGGGCCCTTCCTTGGACACTGTGCTATCTAACCTCCAAACGAGCTTCAACACCATACAACACTCCTTCCGTGGCCTCCAACTGCTCTAAAATGCAAGTAAAACCAAATGCATGCTTCAACCGTTCGCTGCCTGCACCCGCACGCCCGACTAGCATCACAACCCTGGATGGTTCCGACCTAGAATATGTGGACATCTATAAGTACCTAGGTGTCTGGATAGACTGTAAACTCTCCTTCCAGACTCATATCAAACATCTCAACAACAAAAAAAATCCAAAAATCAAATCTAGAGTCGGCTTTCTATTCCGCATCAAAGCCTCCTTCACTCATGCCGCCAACCCTACCCTAGTAAAACTGACTATTCTACCGATCCTCGACTTTGGCGATGTCATCTACAAAATAGCTACCAATACTCTACTCAGCAAACTGGATGCAGTTTATCACAGTGCCATCTGTTTTGTTACTAAAGCACCTTAAGCCACCCACCACTGCGACCTGTATGCTCTAGTCGGCTGGCCCTCGCTACATATTCGTCGCCAGACCCACTGGCTCCAGGTCATCTACAAGTCCATGCTAGGTAAAGCTCCTCCTTATCTCAGTTCACTGGTCACGATGGCAACACCCACCCATAGTATGCGCTCCAGCAGGTGTATCTCACTGATCATCCCTAAAGCCAACACCTCATTTGGCCTCCTTTCGTTCCAGTTCTCTGCTGCCTGCGACTGGAACGAATTGCAAAAATCACTGAAGTTGGAGACTTTTATCTCCCTCACCAACTTCAAACATCTGCTATCTGAGCAGCTAACCGATCGCTACAACTGTACATAGTCTATCGGTAAATAGCCCACCCAATTTACCTACCTCATCCCCATACTGTTCATATTTATTTACTTTTCTGCTCTTTTGCACATCAGTATCTCTACCTGTACATGACCATCTGCCAGGGTGGCAGGGTAGCCTAGTGGTTAGAGAGTTGGACTAGTAACCGGAAGGTTACAAGTTCAAACCCCTGAGCTGACAAGGTACAAATCTGTCGTTCTGCCCCTGAACAGGCAGTTAACCAACTGTTCCTAGGACGTCATTGAAAATAAGAATTTGTTCTCAACTGACTTGCCTAGTTAAATAAAGGTAAAATAAAAAAATATTTAAAAATCTGATCATTTATCACTCCAGTCTCTTTTTTTCTACTGTGTTATTGACTTGTTAATTGTTTACTCCATGTAACTCTGTGTTGTCTGTTCATACTGCTATGCTTTATCTTGGCCAGGTCGCAGTTGTAAATGAGAACTTGTTCTCAACTAGCCTACCTGGTTAAATAAAAGTGAAATAACATAAAATAAATAGCCTTCTCTTTCTGTTTCTATCCCTTTTAGTAAGATTGCATTCCATAAACAATGGCTTTACGCTCTGGTTTAAAGCTACCCAGCTAAATCAAAACAAATCAGATTTTATTTGTCACATACACATGGTTAGCAGATGTTAATGCGAGTGTAGCGAAATGCTTGTGTTTCTAGTTCCGACAATGCAGTAATAACCAACGAGTAATCTAACCTAACAATTCCACAACTACTACCTTATACACACAAGTGTAAAGGGATAAAGAATAAATACATAAAGATATATGAATAAGTGATGGTACAGAGCAGCATAGGCAAGATGCAGTAGATGGTATAGAGTACAGTATATACATATGAGATTAGTAATGTAGGGTATATAAACATAAAGTGGCATAGTTTAAAGTGGCTAGTGATACATGTATTACATAAAGATGGCAAGATGCAGTAGATGATATAGAGTACAGTATATACATATACATATGGGGTGAGTAATGTAGGGTATGTAAACATTATATTAAGTGGCATTGTTTAAATTGTCTTCAGAAACACGACCCTGCCAAGCTGCTCTGCTTCGTGGCTTAACCCAGAAGCCAGCCACACCAATGTGACGGAGGAAAAACCGTCCAGCTGGTGAACTGGATGGCCCACTACAAGGATTCGCTAGAGCACTATGGGACAAGAAAATCCTGGCCGGCCAAACCCTTCCTTAACCCAGGTCTGTAGTGATGCCTCAAGCACTGTGATGCTGTGCATTAGACCACAACTCCACTCGGGAGCCCCTCAATAATATTCTTGTGGCTGAATGGAAGCAAGTCCCCGCAGCAATGTTCCAACATCTAGTGGAAAGCCTTCCCAGAAGCGTGGAGGCTGTTATAGCAGCAAAGGTGGGACCAACCCAATATTAATACCCATGATTTTGGAATTAAATGTTCGATAGGCAGTGTCCACATACGTTTGTTCATGTAGTGTACTTCGTGCTCTGTTCTGTCTCCCTCTCCGGTGGCTTCTACCTCGGGTTCAGATCTTCAGAACTTCAGAACCGTGAGGGAGTCTGAGACTCCACCCACTTCATCAGCCACAATGGATTCTACGGGTGGCTCAGTTCCATTGGGCCCCACCTCCCATTTGTCCTCGAGGGTTCTTCTAAACCACTCGAGGCAAAAGAGTGGCTCGACTTCCTCAGCCATCTCACCAGCTTCCGTTATCGGCAGCTCTATGGTAAGAAACATCCCGGTTCTCGGGAAAAAAAACCCTGTGCTATCCTGGACCACGAGTACAGGACATTGCAAGTCTGCTTCTTACCATTCTAAGACAGCTGCCAGGGGCTGACGCTTTCATGTGGGATCAAACAACATTAAGAGGGCTAAAGAACTGATTCCAGCTCTGAAAGATTCGCCAAAATTATTTCTAAAAGACTATTGTAGCTCTTTGGCATAAATGTTACAGGTAACTTTGACACCTTTTGGAAACAGATTAGGCTCAACAGGAATGATGTCCAAACAAATCATCTTGGCTCCTGGACCCTGTCCACGTATTTCAAGGCTGCCTTGAGACAATGACTTATCCGTGACCCAAGCCCTGCTCAGATAATCCCTCCCATTGTGTCGCTGAGTTGTCATAGAGCTGCTGCAAATGTACATTGGCCCAGGGGCATTGGCAATCATAATGTAAGTAACCTACTTCATGTCCCTCTAACTCCCCTGAATGCCTGTCAATCCGACACTATCCACTCAAACATAAATATCAATGTTTACCTCTGATAAGCCTTACAGTAAAGCCATAAAAACAATAAAGAATAGCAGAACATTGTGTGGCAGACAGCAGAGCGATGTGAGGGAAGTGGTGATTGAAGGGAGATGTATTGCAACCTGATCATTAAGCCAGGGAGCGCTTGGGGATAAAAGAGGAAGTGGCCTGCAACAAAGGGGCAGAGAATGGAGAGGGTAGCATGTGTTATGAAGAGGGTGAAAAGAGAGAAATAGCTGTGTGAGTACCTGTTGTGATCTGGACTGTCTGATTACCTCCCACTGTGTACCGAACCGGTTTGGCTGAGGACCCGAGTTTTAGAATTAGGTCTGGATTGTGGACTGTGAAATGGTTGGTGAATTCCCTCCTTTTCCCCAGTGTGCAAAACTCCCTAATAAACTCCCCATTTGTATTCTAGTTGTGCTCCTTGTTCGTGTTTGGTTATTGAACTTGGTGACGTGTAAACCCAAAACCCTTGAACCTGCTACAAGTGCTAAAATAGCCCACATTAAACATATGTAGCCTAAGAAATAAAGGTTCATGAAATTGATAACTTGCTAGTTACAGCTAACATTCACATAATGACTATATCTGAAACTCACTTATATAATACCTTTGATGATACAGTGGTAGCAATAAATGGTCACAACATCTTCAGAAGAGACAGGAATGCCATTGGTGGAGGGGTTGCCGTTTATGTTCAGAGTCATATTCCTGTAAAGCTGAGAGAGGTTCTCGCGTAAAATGCTGTTGAAGTTATATGGCTACAGTTTCACCTGCCTCACCTAAAGCCCATTATTGTGGGAAGCTGCTATAAACCACCAAGTGCTAACAGTAAGTATTTGGATAATATGTATTAAATGCTTGATAATGTATGTGATATAAACAGAGTGGTATAATTTTTCTGGGTGACCTAAATATTGACTGGCTTTCATC
Source organism: Oncorhynchus gorbuscha (assembly GCF_021184085.1). Classification (NCBI taxonomy): domain Eukaryota; kingdom Metazoa; phylum Chordata; class Actinopteri; order Salmoniformes; family Salmonidae; genus Oncorhynchus; species Oncorhynchus gorbuscha. The sequence goes on from NC_060182.1 coordinate 68,296,616, forward strand.
AAGCTGCCCACTCAAGAAAAAGTTTCAAATTGTAACCAGTGCCTGTAACCTGCTTCAGCTTATCAGTCAACCTACCAGGGTAGTTAACCAGCTCAGGAATGAAATCATCCACATGTATTGATCACATCTTTACTAATGCTGCAGAAATCTGCTCTAAAGCATTATCCAAATCCACAGGATGTAGTGATCATAATATAGTAGCCATATCTAGGAAAGTTCCTAAGGCTGGGCCTAATATAGTGTATAAGAGGTCATACAGTAAGTTTAGAGGTGATTCCTATGTTGAAGATGTAACGAATATCTGTGCTGGAAATCTCTGGAGATTGAAGAGGAATTGAAAAATTTTATGGTTGGGAGGGATTATACACAGCCCATTGGCAAACGTACTGTAAATTGAGAAATCATGTGACAAAACTGGAAAAAAAGAAGGAAACGGTACTATGAAACAAAGATAAATTATATAAAGAATGATAGTCAAATGTTTTGGAGCACAAATGCAATTTTGGGCAAAAAGGCGAACTCATCTTCATCATTCTGTCAGGATCGTTTGAAGCATACTCAGACCAACGTGCAGCGTGATCTGGGTTCCACATCTTAATTTAGTGAAGTGCACAAAACAATAAAGCAAGAACGAAACGTGACGACAATGGAGTGCTGACATATAACCACCCATAAACAATATCCCACAAAACACAGGTGGATAAAATGCTACTTAAATATGATCCCCAATTAGAGACAATGATAACCAGCTGCCTCTAATTGGGAATCATACCAAACACCAACATAGAAAACAAAACTAGAACCCCACATAGAAAATATCAACTAGACTAACCCCCCAGTCACACTCTGACCTACTCCACCAAAGAAAATTAGGACTCTCTATGGTCATGACGTGACACATTCATTGAATCAGATGGCTCATTCATCACAAACCCCACTAATATTGCCAACTACTTTAATGTTTTTGTTCATTGGCAAGATTAGCAAACTTAGGCATGACATGCCAACAACAACTTCTGAACCTATACATTCAAGCATAACTGACCAAGATATGGAATACAAGCACTGTCATTTTGAATTCCATAAAGTGACTGTGGAGAGGTAAAGAAAGTAATGGTGTCTATCAACAATGACAAGCCACCTGGGTCTGACAACTTGGATGGAATAATACTGAGGATGATAGCCACTCCTATTTGCAATCACTTCAGTCTAAGCCTACAGGAAAGTGTGTGCCCTCAGGCCTGGAGGGAAGAAAAAGTAATTCCGCTCAAATGGCCGGCCAATCAACCTGTTACCAACTCTTAGTAAACTTCTGGAAAAAATGGTGTTTGACCAAATACAATACTATTTCACAGTAAACAAATTGACAACAGACTTTCAGCACGAATATAGGGAAGGACACTCAACAAGCACAGCACTTGCACAAATGACTGATGATTGGCTGAGATGAATTGATGATAAAATTATTGTTGGGGCTGTCTTGTCAGACTTTAGTGCAGCTTTTGACATTATAGATCATATTCTGCTGCTGAAAAAACGTATGTGTTATGTCTTTACACCCCTGCTATAATGTGGATAAAGATTTCTAACAGAACACAGAGGGTGTTCTTTATTGGAAGCCTCTCAAACATAATCCAGGTAGAATCAGAAATTACCCAGGGTAGCTGTTTAGGCCCCTTGCTTTTATCAATCTTTACTAACAATATGCGACTGGATTTGAGTAAGGCCAGTGTGTCTATGTATGAGGATGACTCAACACTATACACGTCAGTTACTACATGTCAGCTACTACCACGACTGAAATTACTGCAACACTTAACAAAGAGCTGGAGTTAGTTTCAGAATGGGTAGCAAGGAATAAGTTAGTCCTAAATATTTCCAAAACTAAAAGCATTGTATTTGGGACAAGTCATTCACTTAACCCTAAACCTCAACTACATCTTGTAATGAATAATGCTGAAAAATCGAGCAAGTTCAGGTGACTAAACTGCTTGGAGTAACCCTGGATTCCAAACTGTCATGGTCAAAACATACTGATACAACAGTAGCTAAGATGGATGTCCATAATAAAGCGCTGCTCTGCCTTCACTATCAACAAGGCAGGTTCTACTGGCCCTGGTTTTGTCTTAACTAGACTACTGTTCAGTAGTGTGGTCAGGTGCCACAAAGAGGGACTTGGGAAAATTGCAGTTGGCTCAGAACAGGGCAGCAAGGCTGGCCCTTAAAAGTACATAGAGAGCTAATATTAATGACATGCATGTCAATCTCTCATGGCTCAAAGTGGAAGAGAGATTGTAAGAGGTGTTTACAAGCTGAATATACCGAGCAGTCTGTTTAAAATACTAGCACACAGCTCGGACACCCATGCATATCCCACAAGACATGCCACCAAGGGTCTCTTCACAGTCCCCAAGTCCAGAACATACTATGGGAGGCGCACAGTACTACATAGAGCCATGACTACATGGAACTCTATTCCACATCAGGTAACTGATGCAAGCAGTGGAATCAGATTTAAAAAGCAAGTAAAAAATATACCTTATGGAACAATGGGGACTCTGTAGAGACACACATGAAGGTACAGGCACATGCATACGCATACATTGTGATATTGTTGTATGGCGGTATTGAACATTTTGTGTTGTGGATATGTGGTATTGTAGAGATGTTATATGATGTACTGTTTTATCTTTAGCTCATTCAGTATAAACATAGTTCACTGTTTAATCTTTTGTTTTATATGTAATGTGGGTGCTGTGGTGTGTTTGGACCCCAGGAATGTGAGGATCCCGAATAAATAAATATACAAATACTTTCCGAATGCCTTCAGATAGTAGTCATACCCCTTTTTTCCATATTTTGTTGTGTTACAGCCTGAATTCAAAATGGATTAAAAAATTCTCACCCATCCATACACACCAAAGCACCCACATTACATATAAAACAAAAGATAAAACAGTACCCCATAATGACAAAGTTAAAACATGTTTTTAGAAATTTTCGCAAATGTATTGAAAATGAGATACAGAAATATCTTATTCCCATAGGTAGTCACACCCCTGAGTCAATACATGTTAGAATCACCTTTAACAGTGATTACAGCTGTGAGTCTTTCCGGGAAGTCTCTAAGAGCTTTGTACACCTAGATTGTGCAATATTTGTACATTATTCTTTTTTACATTTTACGAGCTCTGTCAAGTTGGTTGTTGATCATTGCTAGTAGACACCCATTTTCAAGTCTTACTTTATATTTTCAAGCCGATTTAAGTCAAAACTGTAACTAGGCCACTCAAGAACATTCACTGTCATCTTGGTAAGCAACTCCGGTGTATATTTGACCATTTTAGGTTATTGTCCTGCTGAAAGGTGAATTTGTCTCCCAGTGTCTGTTGGATAACAGACTGAACTAGGTTTTCTCTAAGATTTTGTGTTTAGCTCTATTATGTTTTTTTGATCCCAAAAAACTCCCTAGTCCTTGCCGTTGACAAGCATACCCATAACATGACGCAGTCACCTCTGAATCAGAGAGGTGCGAGGGTTCTGCCATAATCGACTAATCAACATATTTTTACCTTGTCAGCTCGGGGATTCGATCCAGTACATATCGGTTACTGGCCCAATGTGTCATGACTTCCGCCGAAGTTGATTCCTCTCCTTGTTTGGGCGGCGTTCGGCGGTCGAAGTCAGCGACCTTCTAGCCATCGCTGATCCACTTTTCATTTTCCATTGGTTTTGTCTTGTCTTCCATCACACCTGGTTTCAATACCATTAATTACATGCTGTGTATTTAACCCTCTGTTCTCCCCCATGTCCTTGTCCGTAATTGCAGTGCTTTTGCACGGTATGCTGGTATTACCGGGTTTTGTTTGACCCATTTATTTGTATTGTTCTGTTGACGGTAGTTTAAGGATATTAAACGACACCGTTGTAAATCCGTTTTCCCTCTCCTGCGCCTGACTTCTCTGCCGACAGTACACACCTCACTACACAATGCTCTAACCACTAGGCTACCACACTAGGCTACCACTAGGCTACCGCTAGGCTACCACTAGGCTACCTGCCATTGCATACAGGATGCATGTTTTGGAATATTATTATTTTCTACCGGCTTCCTTTTTTTCGCTCTGTCATTTAGGTTAGTATTGTGGAGTAACTACAATGTTGTTGGTCCATCCACAGTTTTCTCCTATCACAGACATTAAACTCTGCAACTGTTTTAATGTCACCATTTGCCTTATGTTGAAATCCCTGAGCTTTTTTCCTTCATCTCCGGCAACTGAGTTAGGAATGACACCCATATTTTTGTAGTGACTGGGTGTAATGATACACCATCCAAAGTGTAATAATTACTTCACCATGCTCGTAGGGATATTTAATGTCTTTTCCTTTTTGTACCCATCTAACAATGGGTACATTGCCTTCATTGAGAGGCATTGGAAAAACTCCCTGGTGTTTGTGGTTGAATCAGTGTTTGAAATTCACTGCTTGACTGAAGTACCTTACAAATAATTTATGTGTGTGCAACAGAGATGAGGAAGTCATTCAAAATCCCCAAAATTGAACACTATTAATACACACAGAGTGAGTCAATGCAACATTTTCACTCCTGAATTTATTTAGGCTTGCCATAACAAACAAATGGAATAATTATTGACTCAAGACATTTCAGCTTTCATTTTTAATTAATTAATTTGTATTCATTTCCAAAAACATAATTCCACTTTGGCATTATGGGGTATGGTGCCAGTGATAAAAAAAAATCTCAAATGAAACCATTTAAAATTCAGGCAGTATCACACCCAATGTGGAAAGTCACAGGGTGTAAATACTTTCTGAAAGCATTGTACTCTATACTCTGAACTCTGACATTGCTTAAGCTGATATTTCTTAATTTCTTAGTTTGCATTTTTGGGAGTTGTATGTATATTTTTTTGAATTGCTACGTACTACTGGACTGTTGGAGCTAGAAATACAAGCATTTCGCTGCACCTGCGATAACATTGCAAATATGTGTACACGGACAATAACATTTTATTTGGTTTGAAGTAGTGAAATTCCCACAGATGAATGTTGTTTCCTAACGATCTCTGAACTATTTGAGAACATAAGCAATGTGCAAACCAGTTGGAGAACGTTCCTAGAACATTACCAAAAAGTAAATTAGTTGTAACCATGTTAGATCTTTTATGAATAATAATGAAATAAACTCAGCAAAAAAAGAAATGTCCTCTCACTGTCAACTGCATTCATTTTCAGCAAACTGAACATGTGTAAATATTTGTATGAACATAAGATTGAAAAACTGAACAAGTTCCATAGACATGTGACTAACAGAAATGGAATATAGTGTTTCCCTGAATAAAGGGGTGGCCAAAATCAAAAGTCACAGTCAGTATCTGGTGTGGCCACCAGCTGCATTAGGTACTGCAGTGCATCTCCTCCTCATGGACTGCACCAGATTTGCCAGTTCTTGCTGTGAGACGTTATTCCACTCTTCCACCAAGGCACCTGCAAGTTCCCTGACATTTCTGGGGGGAATGGCCCTAGCCCTCACCCTCCGATCCAACAGGTCCCAGACATGCTCAATGGGATTGAGATCCGGGCTCTTCGGAGGCCATGGCAGAACACTGACATTCCTGTCTTGCAGGAAATCACACACAGAATGAGCAGAATGGCTGGTGGCATTGTCATGCTGGAGGGTCATGTCAGGATGAGCCTGCAGGAAGGGTACCACATGAGGGAGGAGGATGTCTTCCCTGTAACGCACAGCGTTGAGATTGCCTGCAATGACAACAAGCTCAGTCCGATGATGCTGTGACACACCGCCCTAGACCATGACGGACCCTCCACCTCAAAATCGATCCCGCTCCAGAGTACAGGCCTCGGTGTAACGCTCATTCCTTCGATGATAAAGGCGAATCCGACCATCACCCCTGGTGAGACAAAACCACGACTCATCAGCGAAGAGCACTTTTTGCCAGTCCTGTCTGGTCCAGTGACGGTGGGTTTGTGCCCATAGGCGACGTTGTTGCCGGTGATGTCTGGTGAGGACCTGCCTTACAATAGGCCTTTAAGGCCTTAGTCCAGCCTCTCTCAGCCTATTGTGGACAGTCTGAGCACTGATGGAGGGATTGTGCGTTCCTGGTGTAACTCAGACAATTGTTGTTGCCATCCTGTACCTGTCCAGCAGGTGTGATGTTCGGATGTACCTATCCTGTGCAGGTGTTGTTACACGTGGTCTGCCACTGCGAGGACAATCAGCTGTCCGTCCTGTGTCCCTGTAGCGCTGTCTTAGGCAACTCACAGTTCGGACATTGCAATGTATTGCCCTGGCCACATCTGCAGTCCTCATGCTTCCTTGCAGCATGCCTAAGGTACGTTCATGCAGATGAGCAGGGACCCTGGGCATCTTTCTGTTGGTGTTTTTCAGAGTCAGTAGAAAGGCCTCTTTAGTGTCCTACGTTTTCATAACTGTGACCTTAATTGCCTACCGTCTGTAAGCTGTTAGTGTCTTAACGGCCGTTCCACGGGCGTATGTTCATTAATTGTTTATGGTTCATTGAACAAGCATGGGAAACAGTGTTTAAACCCTTTACAATGTCAATCTGTGAAGTTATTTGGATTTTTACTAATTATCTTTGAAAAAAAGACAGGGTCCTGACGTTTCTTTAAAAAAAAATGTAAAAATTGGTGAAGTTTCTTATGTGCTGAGAATGTTCCAAAGCCAAGCAACTATCCTGCACCATTCCCTGAAAGTTGTGGGAAGGTTGTATGCAAAATAACCATAGGACAACGACGCTCTCACCAAGCTCTAAGAAACATGTGGTTCTCAGAACGTTATGTGCTAGCTGGGTATCCACTATAATACCATGTAGAAAGGAAGTTAGAGAGTGAGCCAGCTAGTTGAAGAGGCTGCACAGGATATCCTGTGTTGCCCTCTCTCTCCCTGCCTCTGAATGAAACAGAGTGTATAGGAGGACTGGGCCATGCTGTGGGTTATGAAACCAACTCATCACTTGCCATCTTTTCACTGTCTGGACTCTCATTACCTGTAAGACAGACTTATGAGCCCAGACTACACTTGGCTCATAAACATCTTTCAGTGTATCTGCCTCCTTTCTATAGCACAGAACAAGATCTGAGATATCCCATTTCACTGTTTGCTGTATGTAATTTTTCTAAAACAACTTACGTAGCTTTATCTGTACAGTTGCATCAAAGCTGGGACCGAGAGACTGAAAAACAGCTTCTATCTCAAGGCCATCAGACTGTTAAACAGCCATCACTAACATTGAGTGGCTGCTGCCAACACACTGACTTAAATCTCTAGCCACTTTAATAATAAGAAATTGGATGTAATAAATGTATCACTAGACACTTTAAACAATGCCATTTTATGTAATGTTTACATACCCTACATTACTCATCTCATATATATACTGTACTCTAAACCATCTACTGCATCTTGCCCATGCAATCGCTCATCCATATATTTATATGTACATATTCTTATTAATTCCTCTGTGTATAAGGTAGTTGTAGTGAAATTGTTAGGTTACTTGTTAGATATTGCTGCACGGTCGGAACTAGAAGCAAAAGCATTTCGTAACACTTACATTAACATCTGCTAACCATGTGTATGTGACCAATACAATTCGATTTGATTTGATTTGATGTTAATATGTCATCATAAAAAGAACAAGCCATCAACACTACTGAAGTCCTCTGGGAGTTTGGTGAGAGCATGAGGGCAGTCAAAGGGAAGCACATTTTGTTAAGTCACTGTAGTAGGGTCTAGTATGTGTGTGTGTGTATGTGACATGTGCATGCCTACATGTGTACGTGTGTGTGTGTGTGTGTGTGTGTGTGTGTGTGTGTGTGTGTGTGTGTGTGTGTGTGTGTGTGTGTGTGTGTGTGTGTGTGTGTGTGTGTGTGTGTGTGTGTGTGTGTGTGTGTGTGTGTGTGTGTGTGTGTGTGTGTGTGTGTGTGTGTGTGTGTGTGTGTGTGTGTGTGTGTGTGTGTGTGTGTGTGTGTGTGTGAGTATACACATCAAGTCTCATTGTGGTCACGCCTGTGGTCGGGTCTGACTGGAAAAGGGAGAGGAGAGCAACAGACAGTTGATGATGCATAAGTGATAGCTCCACATCTATATCAATGTGAGAATCAGACATTGTCTTTACCACACCATTATGGCTGGAGAATAGTCATACAGAGGATTAATAATATGATTGAAAGTAGATTTTGCAAGCTGCTTGAGAAGACAGTTTGTACATCAGACCAATCTAAATGTCATACAAGTGTCTGCATAGTGAATGAGTATTTGGACAAAGAGTGGATCATCTTAGTCAGGACATCCCTTCAGCAAACACACCATCCCTAAAGCCTCATGTCTGGCCAGAGTGGAGGCAGAGCACCCGTTTGTCCCCCGCCCGCACCTAACAAAAATGTATTACCAGTGAGTGAGTGTGCCCTCTTGTCCAGTGTGTTGTGTAAAAGGGTTCTGTGTGAACAGCTGGGTTAGGGCCTGTCACACGCCCCACCTCCACCGTCCTGAAGGCACCAAGCCTGGGTAGAAACTGCTCATAAAGAGCCTCTTATCAGAACTAGCCCCACACTGTTGTTCTGGTAGTTAACAACAGGGGAGACTCTGGGACTATGTGCACTATTGATTCATTTAGAAATTAGGCTGTAACAAGGATTTGGGGAATACATACAGTACCAGTCAAAGGTTTGGACACACCTACTCATTTAAGGGTTTTTCTTTATTTGTACTATTTTCTACATTGTAAAATAATAGTGAAAATTATAGTCAACACTATGAAATAACACATATGGAATTATGTAGTAACCAAAAAAGTATTAACCAAATCAAAATATATTTTATATATGAGATTCTTCAAAGTAGCTACCTTTGCCTTGATGACAGCTTTACACACACTTGGCATTCTCTCAACCAGCCTCATATGGTAGTCACCTGGGATGCATGAACAGGTGTACCTGTTCATTTGTGGAATTTCATTCCTACTTAACGCATTTGAGACAATCAGTTATGTTGTGACAAGGTAGGGCTGGTATACAGAAGATATTATGGCAAGAATATCTCAAATAAGCAAAGAGAAACTACAGTCCATCAACACTTTAAGACATACATTTCTTAAATGTCTTCAGAGATGACTGTATGTCTGTGCCATGTCTTTGTGAGATGCAGAGTAGGTGAACAGATGATCTCCGCATGTGTGGTTCCCACCGTAAACCATGGAGTAGGTGTGATGTTGTTGGGGGTGCTTTGCTAGTGACACTGTCAGTGATTTATTTAGAATTCAAGGCACACTTAAACCAGCATGGCTGCCACAGCATTCTGCAGCAATATGCCATCCCATCTGGTTTGCTTCTGGTTTGCACACCAATAATAAGAAGAGACTTGCTTGGGCCAAGAAACATGAGCAATGGACATTAGACAGGTGGAAATCTGTACTTTGTTTCCAACTGCTGAGTCTTTGTGAGACGCAGAGTAGGTGAACGGATGATCTCTGCAAGTGTGGTTCCCACCGTGAAGCATGGAGTAGGAGGTGTGATAGTTTGGGGATGCTTTGCTGGTGACCCTGTCAGTGATTTATTTAGAATTCAATGCACACTTAACCAGCATGGCTACCACAGCATTCTGCAGCGATATGCCATCCCATCTGGTTTGCACTTAGTGGGACTATCATTTGTTTTTCAACAAGGGCCATTTGACCAAGAAGGAGAGTGATGGAGTGCTGCATCAGATGACCTGGCCTCTACAATCACCTGACCTCAACTCATTTGGGATAAGTTGGACAGCAGAGTAAAGGAAAAGCAGCCAACAAGTACTCAGCATAATGTGGGAACTCCTTCAAGACTGTTGGAAAAGCATTCCAGGTGAAGCTGGTTGAGAGAATGCCAAGAGTGTGCAAAGATGTCATTAAGGCAACGGGTGGCTACTTTGAAGAACCTCAAATATAAAATGTTTTTTATATGTTTTTTTGATCCTCTTAAGGATCCGCCCCTTTTTTTTCAATTTCTGCCTGAAATGACATACCCAAATCTAACTGCCTGTAGATCAGACCCTGAAGCAAGGATATGCATGTTCTTGGTACCATTTGAAAGGAAACACTTTGACATTTGTGGAAATGTGAAAGGAATGTAGGAGAATATAACACAATAGATCTGTTAAAAGGTAATACAAAGAAAAAACCAACTGTTCTTTTGTATTTTTTTTGTACCATCATCTTTGCAATGCAAGAGAAAGGCCATAATGTATTATTCCAGCAAGGGTGCAAGTCAGATTTTGGCCACTTGATGGCAGCAGTTAATGTGCAAAGTTTTAGACTGATCCAATTAACCATTGTATTTTGTTCAAAATGGCCCAAATGTACCTAATTTGTTTCTTAATAGCTTTTTGTTTTCAAAATTGTGCACTCTCCTCAAACAATAGCATGGTATTCCTTCATTGTAATAGCTACTGTAAATTGGACAGTGCAGTTAGATTAACGAGAATTTAAGCTTTCTGCTAATGTCAGATATGTCTATGTCCTGGGAAATGTTCTTGTTACTTACAACCTCATGCTAATCTCATTAGTCTACGTTAGCTCAACCTTCCCATGGAAGGCACTCCAATCCCGAAGAAGTTAACACTTTTTTGGTTACTAAATGATTCCATGTGGTGTAACGATCGTCTGTGGTGGAAGAAGGTAAGGACCAATGAATAGCGTGGTAAGTGTTCATATTCTTTAATGAAACAACTGAACACTGAAAAAAAAAACGACCAACGAACAGTCCTGTACGGTGAAGAAAAACACAGAACAGAAAATAATCATCCACAAAGCACAGGTGGGAAAAGGCTACCTAAGTATGATTCTCAATCAGAGACAACGAACAACATCTGCCTCTGATTGAGAACCAGGCCAAACACATAAACACAACCTAAAAAAACAAACATAGACTGCCCACCCCAACTCACGCCCTGACCACACTAACACAAAGACAAAAATAAAGGAACTAAGGTCAGAACATAACAGTACCCCCCCCCCCCCCAAAGGTGCGGACTCTGGCCGCAAAACCTGAACCTAGAGGGGAGGGTCTGGGTGGGCATCTGTCCACGGTGGCGGCTCTGGCGTGGGACGTGGACCCCACTCCATCAGAGTCTCGGCCCACTTAAGTGGCACCTTGGGAGCGGCGACCCTCGCCGCCGACCTCGGAATGGAGACCCTAGCAAAGGGCCCCGAATGGACGGGAGATTCCGGCAGCACCGGATAGGCGGGAGACTCCGGCAGCGCCGAAGTGAAGGGCGATTCCGGCAGGTCCGGCGTGACGGACGGCTCTGGCAGCTCCTGACTGACTGGCGGCTCTGGCAGCTCAGGACAGACGGGCGGCTCTGGCAGCACAGGACAGACGGGCGACTCTGGCCACTCAGGACAGACGGGCGATTTTGGCAGCTCAGGACAGACGGGAGACTCTGGCAGTGCTGGACAGGAGGGAGACTCGGGCAGCGCTGGATGGGAGGAAGCACCTGGAGGAAGGAGACGGAGAGACAAGCCTGGTGCTTGGGGCTGCCACTGGAGGCCTGGTGCATGGAAGAGGCACCAGATGGACTGGACCATGGAGGCGCACTGGAGGTCTCGAGCACCGAGCCTGCACAACCTTTCCTTGCTGGATACTCCCCGTAGCCAGGCCAGTGCAGCGAGGTTGAACAGACCGCACTGGGCTGTGCTGGCGAACCGGGGACACCGTGCATAGGGCTGGTGCCATATACCTCGGGCCGAGGAGACGCACTGGAGACCAGACGCACTGAGCCGGCTTCATGGCACCTGGCTCGATGCCCACTCTAGCCCGGCCGAAACGAGGCGCTGCAATGTAATGCACCGGGCTATGCCTGCGCACCGTCACGGCATAACACGGTGCCTTCCCGGTCCACCTCTCTCCACTGTAAGCACGGGGAGTTGGCTCAGGTCTCCTACCTGACTTAGCCACTCTTCCCGTGAGCCCCTCCCCAATAAATATTTGGGGCTGCCTCTCGTCCCAGCCATGCTGCAGTGCTGCCTCCTCATATCACCGCCGCTCAGCTTTCGCTGCCTCCAGCTCTGCCTTGGGGAGTCCAGAGATTTATGCTGCTGCCCGATACCACGCTGCTTGGTCCTTGGTCGGTGGGTGATTCTGTAAAGATCGTCTGTGGTGGAAGAAGGTGAGGACCAATGAACAGCGTGGTAAGTGTTCATATTCTTTAATGAAACAACTGAACACTGAAAAATTAACAAAACGACAAACGAACAGTCCTGTACGGTGAATACACAAAACAGAAAACAATCACCCATGAAATACAAGTGGGAAAAGGCTACCTAAGTATGATTCTCAATCAGAGACAATGATCGACACCTGCCTCTGATTGAGAACCATACCAGGCCAAACACATAAACACAACCTAGAAAAACGAACATAGACTGCCCACCTGAACTCAAAGACAAAAATGAAGGAACTAAGGTCAGAATGTGACATGTGTGTTATTTCATAGTATTGATGTCTTCACTAGTATTCTACAATGTAGAAAATAGTCTAAATAAATAAAAAACCCTTGAATGAGTAGGTGTGTCCAAACTTTTAACTAGTTATGTATGTCTGTGCTTTGTATAACTCTGAAATAGCAATTCCCCAAGAATACGTGTTTTGGTGTATGTGAATACGTATTTTCCCAGGAAGGTTGGTGTTACTTCACCTCAAATCAATTCAACCAAAAATGAATGTGGGTCTCTGTGAAGACAACCACTCCCCTCACTGACCCAGTCAACAACAACATATTGTCTTAATTTTCCTTTTGAAGTGGCATATTTTTTGATAGCACCAGATTCATTTATTTTGGAGGCTGAGTAAAGTGAATTTGTCATGTTAGACCTTTCTTATTCTGCTCTTCTAATTGAATCAGCCAAACAGAAGACGGTTCAGGATTTTTAAAAAAGTTTATCAGAATGTTAATGTTACTCCATCCTCTCAAAATAATAGAAGTATCAAAGAAATCATTATTTAACACTGGCCCCAGCTTCTGGCTCTAAACTTTACTACCTCATCATGGGGTTCACATTACATTTTCTTATTAGAATATACTGAATTACAGAGAGTGTCTCTATGTGTGTGTGTCTTGCTGAACATCTTGGTAATCACTCCTCCTAATGCTCCTTCAAACAGTTTACAGCACAGTGGAAGGGAAGACTGAGAAAAAAAACTATGTACAGTCACATTGACCAGCCAACAGGTCCACTGGATGAAACCCATGACAACCTTTAACTACATGTAACCCACATTACAGGGAGCAATGCATCAACAGTGCACAGAAAGCAACACAGAGGAACACCGCCAAACTTGCTCATAACAACAATTAACAAAAGATTCAACAGATAACACTTGCTAACTGGGGTCTTTTAAAAAGTATCACTTTTTGTAATGCTCTTTTATCTTCATCCCTCTCTTTCTTTATCTCTGTCTCTCTCTTCTCTGTTTATCTGTCTACATCCCTATTCGGGCAGAGGGGTTGGTTAACTTGGCGTCTGTCCAGCCCCTCAGCCCTCCCGGGCTCAGTCTGAAAATCACAGGAGATTACTCTGTCATCCAGGCCAATCTGAATGGAGCCTGCCTTATTGTTTTAAATCATAATGAACTCCTTATGAAAGCACGGTCCAATTCTCCCTCGTTCTCTCTCTCTCTGTCTCTCACGTTCACCACTGCGCAGAGTCCAAAAACAACTTAAACAGAGTAGTACTTCCACTGCCTACCCCAAGCAAAAGGAGAAGAGAAATACATATTAGTGTCTCTGACACTGTCTCATCAAGTCATCACTCTTTTTTTAATGCCCTGATGATGTTTTATATTGTTAATCTGCCACTCAGAGTGCATTGATCAGAGGGGAGATAGCACTCTGAGGTACAATAGGTGAAGTGGGGTAATGGGTAGGGGGTAAGGGGGCAGAGAGGGGTAGGCAGCAAAGCTGGGCTGCTAGAGAGGGTAGTGTTGCTCTTGGCACAGGTCTGAGAAATCTGATCCAAGATCACGGATGACAAGCTTCAATAATAACATGAACCCAACAGGGTCATTTCAGGATACCGGGACACTTATGTGTATGCTGGGTCCATCGGCTTGTCCCTAAGCACTCCTTTTACAGCTGAAGTAATTTGCCACCATTTTGTTTCACCCCCAGTCCTGGCAGACTACATCCATATGGTTCCTCTTTATTTGTGGGGCTTGTGCAGCAAAAGCCCCAGTTTCAATCTTTGACATGCTTCTTCTTCTTCTTCTTTTTCTTCTTCTTATTACTCTTTGCACGCTACTCCTCATACACCGTTTAAGCTTATTCAAACTTTAAAACATGCTGAATGGTTTCACTAGATCTGGCATTTCCTCAACATTCTAAAGCTCCCAATTGTGACATCATCACTTCCATCTGCCATTCACTGTCAATGCAACAATACAACTTTTGGCACAAATCCTCTACTTTTTCCAATTTTCTAACAACTTAGACAAAAGGTTAGAGGGTATGACATATTGGTCTACTTCTCTGCTATTCAAATCTGAAATAATAACAGAACTATCCGGTACGAATGTAACAATACAGCTGTTTTAGTTACCGCACTAACAACATTTTCTGTGACTTTTTTGCAAACAACTGCCATTTTGTCCACTACCCCAACAAGTTAGAAAAAAAGTTAAAGGGTATAGAATCTTCCTCGACTTCTGTGGTATTCATATCTGTTCACGGAACCAACATATTCACAACAGATCTTACGGTACAGCTGTTGTAATAACTGCATTACCACATTTCCCCCAAACTTTCCAAACAACTGCCACTTTGACCATTCCCCCAACAAGTCAGACAAAAACATAGAGGGTAGGAAATCTTCCCCTACTTCTCTGGTTGTCAAATCCCAAAACGGATTAGGAATAGCGTCTACCAATCTGTAGATAGAGGTGTTTTAGTAACCCATCAACTGCTCTCTTTCCAGGTGCAGTAAGTCATATCAGAAGCTAGCAGATGAATTATTTACCAGCAACAACTGCAAATTCCAATAAAACAACATCACTTTTTGAAGTTCACTTTCCTTGCTTTGTCTAACAGTGTCATTAAAGCTAGCAAAGACAATTGTGGGTCAGAGTGCAGTATTTAGTTCATATTAAAGCATACATTTACAGTATGTTAGCATGTTTCTCACACTTTAACCACAAGGGAGCACTGTTGCCAAGGCTACTGTTGCCTAGCAATGCCTGACAGTGAATCTATCACAGGTGAAAGATATTTTAAATGAACAAAAGCAGTCATTACAACAACAAGAAAATAGCTTCAAGTATTTTGTCCAAATACTGGTGGAGTCAACTAATAAAATAATGGATAATAATGGACCGAATCAGAGAGGTCCAGGATCTCCCAGGGTCACCGCGATGAGTTTTAACAGGAGAATGGCAAGATGACATCAATCTGTAAGTCATTGGGAGAGGACAGCAGTTCTGTGTTTGAACATCCCTTCAGCAAACACACCATCCCTAAAGCCTCATGTCTGGCCAGAGTGGAGGCAGAGCACCCGTTTGTCCCCCGCCCGCACCTATACTGCAGGGCAGCTCTCTAGGCCCTCTACTCTTTTCTATTTTTACCAATGACCTGCCACTGGCATTAAACAAAACACATGTGTCCATGTATGTTGAAGATTCAACGATATACGCATCAGCAACCACAGCTAATGAAATCACTGAAACCCTTAACAAAGAGTTGCATCTGTTTTGGAATGGGTGGCCAGTAATAAAATAGTCCTGAACATCTCTAAAACAAAGAGCATTGTATTTGGTACAAATCATTCCGTAAGTTCTAGACCTCAGTTGAATCTGATAATGAATGGTGTGGCTGCGAACAAGTTGAGGAGACTAAATTACTTGGTGTTACCTTAGATTGTAAACTATCATGGTCCAAACATATAGATTCAATGGTTGTAAAGATGGGGAGTGATCTGTCCATAATAAAGAGATGACCTGCTTTTTTGACACCACACTCCAAAAAGAAAGTCCTTATCTTGATTATTGTCCAGTCGTGTGGTCGAGTGCTGCAAGGAAAGACCTAGTTAAGCTGCAGCTGGCCCAGAACAGAGCAGCACGTCTTGCTCTTAATTGCAATCAGAGGGCTGATATAAATTCTATGCATGGCAGTCTCTAAGAGTTGAGGAGAGACTGACTGCATCACTTCTTCTTTTTATAAGAAACATTCATGTGTTGAAAATCCCTGATTGTTTGCATAGTCAACTTACACACAGCTCTGACTTTCACGTTCTGACCTTAGTTCCTTTGTTTTGTCTTTTGTTTTAGTATGGTCAGGGTGTGAGTTGGGTGGGTTGTCTATGTTCGTTTTTCTATGATTTTCTATTTCTGTGTTTGGCCTGGCATGGTTCTCAATCAGAGGCAACTGTCAATCGTTGTCCCTGATTGAGAACCATATTTAGGTAGCCTGTTTTCGATTATGTTTTGTGGGTGGTTGTTTTCAGTCTTTGTGTGTCTACACCAGACAGAACTGTTCCGGTTGTTTCTTTATTGTTTTGTTATTCAGTGTTCAGTTTTCATCAAATAAGATGAACACATACTACACTGCGCTTGGGTCCTCACCTTCTTCCCACGACAGCCGTTACAGAATCACCCACCACCAAAGGACCGAGCAGCGGGGTAACGGGCAGCTGCAGCAGCGATCTCAGGACTCCTGGACATGGGAGGAGATCCTGGATGGCAAAGGACCCTGGGCACAGGCTGGGGAATATCTCCGCCCCAAGGCAGAACTGGAGGCAGCGAAAGCTGAGAGGCGGTGGTATGAGGAGGCTGCTCGGCAGTGCGGCTGGAAGCCCTAGAGGCAGCCCCAAAAATGTATTGGGGGAGGGCACACGGGGATTGTGGCGAAGTCAGGTAGGAGACCTGCGCCAACTCCCCATGCTTACCGTGGAGAGAGACTGACCGGGCAGGTGCCGTGTTATGCCGTGAGGCGCACGGTGTCCCCGGTGCGCAGGCATAGCCCGGTGCGGTACATAGCAGTGTCTCGTATCGGCCGGGCTAGGTTGGGCATCGAGCCAGGTGCCATGAAGCCGGCTCAGCGCATCTGGTCTCCAGTGTGTCTCCTCGGGCCGGGGTACATAGCACCAGCCTTACGCATGGTGTCCCCGGTTCGCCAGTACAGCCCAGTGCGGGCTATTCCACCTCTCCGCACTGACCTGGCTACGGGGAGCATTCAACCAGGTAAGGTTGGGCAGGCTCGGTGCTCGAGACCTCTGTGCGCCTTCACGGATCCGGGCTATCCGGTGCCACCTCCACGCACCAGCCCTCCGGTGGCAGCCCCCCACACCAGGCTGTCTCTCCATCTCCTTCCTACAGGTGCACCCGCCTGTCCAGCGCTGCCATAGACTTCCTCTTGCCCAGTGCTGCCAGAGTCTCCCATCTGTCCTGAGCTGCCAGAGTCTCCCGTCTGTCCTGAGCTGCCAGAGTCTCCCGTCTGCCCAGCGCTGCCAGAGTCTCCCGTCTGTCCTGAGCTGCCAGAGTCTCCCATCTGTCCTGAGTTGCCAGAGCCGCCGGTCAGCCAGGAGATGCCAGAGCCATCAGTCAGCCAGGAGCTGCCAGAGCCGTTGGTCAGCCAGGAACTGCCAGAATCGCCCTTCACTCCGGTGCTGCCGGAATCTCCCGTCCGTCCGGTACTGCCGGAATCTCCCGTCCATTCGGGACCCGTGGCTTGGGTCCTCAGTCCGAGGTCGGCGGTGAGGGTCGCCGCGTTAAAGATGCCACGGAGGCGGGTAGAGAGGCGGAGAAGGACTATGGTGGAGTGTGGTCCACGTCCCGCACCAGAGCCACCACCGCGGACAGACACCCAACCAGACCCTCCCCTATAGGTTTAGGTTTTGCGGCCGGAATCCACACCTTTGGGGGGGAGGGGGGGAGGGGGTACTGTCATGTTCTGACCTTAGCTCCTTTGTTTTGTCTTTTGTTTTAGTATGGTCAGGGCATGAGTTGGGTGGGTTGTCTATGTTAGTTCTTCTATGATTTTCTATTTCTGTGTTTGGCCTGGTATGGTTCTCAATCAGAGGCAGCTGTCAATCGTTGTCCCTGATTGAGAACCATATTTAGGTAGCCTGTTTTCGATTGTGTTTTGTGCGTGGTTGTTTTCAGTCTTTGCGTGTCTACACCAGACAGAACTGTTCCAGTTGTTTCTTTGTTGTTTTGTTATTCAGTGTTCAGTTTTCATCAGTGTGCTTCCTCTCCGGCCTCTAGGTCACCAGGCAGCTCGTTATGGCGCACACCTGTCACCATCGTTACGTGCACATGCGCGTCATCAGATTCACCTGGACTCGTTCACCTCCTTGATTACCTGCCCTATATATGTCACTCCCTTTGTTTCCTTCCCCAGGAGTTGTTGTTCCTGTTCCAGTTTCATTTCTGGCGTTGTTCGTGTTTATTGTTTTGGATTATGTTGTGATTTTTTTCATTGAAACACTCACTCCCTGAACTTGCTTCCCTACTCTCAGCGCACTTCGTTACACTTGAGCTGTTCTTGTTATTAATGCTCTGTATTATATCATGTTTTATGTTTTGTGTGGACCCGAGATATCTGATGCTTTTGTAACAACTAATGGGGATCCTAAAAAAATACCCACCCAAAATACCAACTACTGACCACAACCACACAACTACTGACCACTCATCTACTGACCACATCTAGTGACCACAACCACACAACTTCTGACCACATTTAGTGACAACAACCACACAACTGCTTACGACATCTACTAACCACAACCACATAACTACTGTTCACAACCACACAACTACTGACCACTCATCTACTGACTACAACAACTGCCCACAACCACACAAATTCTGACCACATAACTTCTGACCCCACATCTAACTACTGACCATAACCACAGAACTTTTAACTACATCCACACAACTACTGACAACAACCTCAAAACTACTGACCACAATTACTGTCCACAACCTCAAAACTACTGACCACAACTACTGACCACTACTGAACACAACTACTAACGAAACATTATGACCACAACTACTTACCACAACCGCACAACTACTGACCACAACCACACAACTACTGATCACAACTCATGAGCACAACTACACAACCACTGACAACAACTACTGACCACAACTACTGACCACAACTACTGATCGCAACCACACAACTACTGATCACAACTCATGAGCACAACTACACAACTACTGACCACAACTACTGACCACAGCTACTGACCACAACTACTTCCGCTCTGGTCCAGCTCTGGTCTGTGCTATAAATTATAACTACTTATATGCATACATTAGCATATAATGCCTACCAACAAAAATTGTAACTCTTAAACTGTTCAAGCTAGAGACGCCAAACCAACTTTCGCATGTTCAGGCTATCCTGAGTTCAAATTCATTTGTTTTAATGAACTAATAACTGTTACATTAGCATAAATTAGCATGACATAACCCACCAAAAGTAACTCTTAAATCATTCCAGCTACATACACCAAACCAACATTCATGTTCAGGCTATCCTAACTTCAAATTCTATAAAACTTTTATCAACTATCACTACATCATTTTGCATACATTTCCATAAAATAACCCATCACCAGTACCTTTTGAACCATTCAAGCAAGAGACTTCAAATCAACTTTCACATGTTCAGGCTATCCTGATTTAAAATGTTTATTAACTAATAACTAGAAATTACCATAAATTAGCATACAATAACCCACCAACAGTAACTCGTGAACCATTCAAGCTAGATACAGCAAACCAACGTTCATATGTTCAGGCTATCCTAACTTTTCATCTACCTACATTTTCAACTATAACCAGTCACCACAATTACTACTGCAGACACTACCACTACAATACTTTTTTCAAAACCACACATGCTTTAAAATTGTTTTGCTTTAAATAGTGAAGTAACATGTTTTAAACTTCTACCCCTACCACAAAAATACATTTAAAAAGCTTTAGCAAGCCCCACAACTTTACTTGTAAAGTTACCATCTAGTATGCTATTGACCTTCTTCCCTGCTCTCCCCTGCTGCTGTAAGTCTTTATTGGAACAATCAGCAGGGCTCAAACCAGCCCAGTCACACCACTAAAGCACAATTTAGATAATAAGCATCTAATGCTTTCAGTCATTACAGAAGGCTCATAAATGACAGAGCATGTAACCACAATGTGTGACTCATCTGAGAGCACACATATGCAAATAAACAGACACACACACACACATATGCACTCGCACACACATATATATGCACACAACACATAATCACGCACATACACATACACACACTCACATCTAGCCTGAGGGAACATTATTGTAAATCACACGTATGCTGTAAGTCCAACACCAGTTGCCTACTCCGACATGTTCTCCTGACCTCAGTGTAGTCAAGCATGTGAACTGATACTGTAGCTTTCAATTACTCAATACAACCTGCTGCCTATAACACTATATTTGTCAAGACATTTCCTAAATGGAATTTACTCCTTTTGGAATGACACAGATTACTGCCATCATCAGACATTCTGGTTAGGATTGATACAGGCTTTGCTAAGAGAGGTGTGATTGGCATCCATTCCTTTTGAAAGAAGTTTGTATTTTGGCTTTTGTTGCTTTTCTTCTAGCAGCAACAGTACCAGCACAATGTGCAACATGAAAGTTACCACTTCAGAGAGCTTTCAACTTCAACATGTGCCTCCTGAGACCCCGGCTTGCTGTCAGAGCCGAGAACAAAGCCCTCCATCCGCCTGGCTGCTGCTGCTGGGAAGACTGTGTGTGTGTGTGTGTGTGTGTGTGTGTGTGTGTGTGTGTGTGTGTGTGTGTGTGTGTGTGTGTGTGTGTGTGTGTGTGTGTGTGTGTGTGTGTGTGTGTGTGTGTGTGTGTGTGTGTGTGTGTGTGTGTGTGTGTGTGTGTGTGTGTGTGTGCGTGTGTGTGCATGTGCGCATGTGTGCATGTGCGCATGTGTGCATGTGTGAACAGTATGTGTGTGCATGTGTGCATGTGTGTACAGTATGTGTGTGCATGTGTGCATGTGTGTACAGTATGTGTGTGCATGTGTGCGTGTGTACGTGTATGTGTGTGTGTGCGTAGATGATGTGAGGAGATATTGTTTTCCAGGTTGCTGTTTATCCATGTTTGGTCTACAGCCTGACCACTGATCCATTCTGTGTTGTTGTTCTGTGTTCCTGTGTTACTGTGCAATGATTACTATAATGTCACGCACTGTGTTGGTGAGCAATTGCATTAGCCATCAACAGATGACACAACATGTGTGTGTGAATCTGTATGTACTGTATGTATGTATGAGTGGCTCAACACATTGTCCTCAGGGAGTGTTAAAGATGTTTGTTTTTATCCAAGCATAGAAACGACGCTGGAAAACACAGGCAGAAGGACACTTCTTCAAATATAGGCTTCCACCCCCTCGGGGAGCACTCATACACAGACACACACACTAATACACAAACACACACACACTCAAATGCATACACATGGGCATATGTACACACCAACATACACACACCAAAACACACTTACACACCAACCTGGTCTCAGAGCATTTCATATTGCTCTGTATTTTGTACGTATAAAGACACTCCATTTAGTATGATATGTTATGGGTGATGGACATCCACAAATTAACGTATGTTATGTATTAATTTGTGGATGTCCATCACCCATTTTGTACCATATGTTATGAATTACATGTTACGAATTACCAAAATGTACAATATGTTATGAATTTTCAAAACGTACAATATGTGGCTAACGTAAGCTAGCTTAGGTTAGGGGTTAGGGTCAGTGGAATGGTTAGCTAAAACGGTTAAGGTTAGGGTTAAGGGTAGGGTTAGCTAACATGCTAAGTAGTTGCAAAGTCATTGAAAAGTAGTAAGTTGTTGAAAAGTTGCTAATTAGCTAAAATGCTAAAGTTATCTGTGATGAGATTCAAAATAAATGTTTGGTTATACTCCAACCCGTCTACCCTGACCAACCACCCTACTTTTGTTTTAGTTTTAAGTATCCATCTGTCTTATTAAGTAACCATACCAAACGTAAGATATCATACTGTCAGCGATTTACATTTACTATGTTACTTCTAGTCTATGAGACCAGGCTGTACACACACACACCAACAAAAACACCCAACACAGACACACATACACACACACAGAGACAGGTACTGTACATATAGATTTCTCACCAGCATTAAAGCACTGAGGCAGTTGAGGTTTGGATATGTTTGTGTTTATTCCAGATAATTATGTTATGGTTTGTTCTGTATGATTAAAAGAATGACTGCAATTATATTGTTTGCAGTTATAACAAACCATATCACATAACACAACTTCTGGCCTCTGATATCTGATATCCTAACAGATGATATACCAGTGGAGAGGAAAGGCGGTGGATTTCAGTTGAAAACGGAGATCATCAACATAATTATAAACACACCTTTTTGACTGGATCGTAATTTCAGCTCATTCACTCTGTTTTCTCATCCTTTTATGTCGCCCCCTGGCTTGGAGACAAAGAGCTTCAAAGAGTGTAGTCGCCCTAGTCCGAACCACAGACCTCAACCCCCAGCCATCAGGACTGGACTGGTAAATCTCCTCAAAGATGGACACATCAAAGCAGGTGCCGGTGTGTGACCTGACCACCATAATGACACTGCAGGGGTGGATCCCAAACAACCGCTTTAAACAAAACTCCCCCAGCTATGACTGTGCAGGTCACTGACTGGACAAACGACAGCCAAGAAGAGAGTGAGAGGTGGATGAGGAGGAGGAGGAGAGGAAGGAAAATACATTTTCTCCTCTCCTCTCCTATCCTCTCCTCTCCTCTCCTCTTACACATGCAGTCCAGTCCAAAAATGTCCTTCCTTCTCTCTATTGCTGAGTTCTACTCCTATCTATTTCAATACACTCTAGTCCTCTCCTCACCTATCTCCCTCCCTTTTCTCCCTCCCTCCCCTCATCTGGGAAACATTAGCAGCGCTGGTGTCACGAACGTCTCTGATAGCTGAGGAGCAGCATGGACAGAGTGTGGTGCCAGTGGAAAACTCTCCCCTTGCCCAGAGCCCAGACCACAGCACAGCAACACATGGCCTGGCAAGACTCTGACTGGGATGAACTGTCACGGCCAATACAGGAAGACTGATGTGGAGACAGGCAGAGAGAAGGGAGAGTGCTGCAAGGGCTTGTTCCAGCTGTTTATTGATACATGGCTTTCTTCCTAGCTAGGACAGCAGGCAGGCAGGGTGAGGAACAGTGGAGGAGAAGAACTGGAAGAGGGTGGGACTACCTGTCAATCAGTTTGATGCATTAATCTGTTGACAAGTCCAGCTGCTCCCCTGTTCAAGCACTCCCAGAGTGCTCCACTACTCACAGCAAATTGGCCGTCATCTCCAGTCAGAGCTGACTGAGATCTGTGGGCTGAGCTGTTACCTGGGGCTAGGCAGGCAGGCCGAGGGGTGAGCCCAGGAGGGGGGCGATGCCCAGCTCCTAAATTACAGCCCTGCTTATCTCACTGTGCCCGAGGCCAAATGTGTGCAAATACAAACTCTCTCTGTCTCTATAACCACACACACACACACACACACACACACACACACACACACACACACACACACACACACACACACACACACACACACACACACACACACACACACACACACACACACACACACACACACACACACACACACACACACACACACACACACACACACACACACACACACACACACACACACAGAGTGAGCCTTCTTGCAGTATCTTTGAACACAGTGTTCTAGATTAGCAGTTATATAGTGGCCTTGGATGTCCTCCCCATCGAGACACGGCTGCATGCTGTAATTATCCCATAATGGCTCCTGGCACTAAATGCTCCCCACTCTACTATGCTCTACTATAGGCTACTCTGATCTACTACCTCACTGTGTTCCCAGGGGGAAGGCCTCTGGGCATTCCCGAGCACACATTTTACAGACTTCACAATCAAACACACACACGCACACACACTCCCATCCTCCTCTGATCCAGAACAACTGCTGTCCAGACCCCAATAGACCAGGCTGTGTGAAAGGCATGGATGGTGGTCTATTATTCCCATTCAACATGGGAGCCTGATGTGTTTTACAAGTCTTGATGCTTTGTAACAGCCTTCACTAGACATGTGTCAAACTGTAATGCTTTGTTTGTTGAGTTATTGTGTAACTGTATGAGCAATCATGGTGGCATTATATTTATACAGCTCTCATTGCCCCATTGCCCCATGGTTTCCAGGACACATATTAAACCTAATCCTGGACTAAAAAGCACACCACTGTACTCCACAATGGTGTATAACATTGTGTCTATGCCATGTCTGGTCAGTTCTACAGTGGTGTACAGTACAGTGGTGTGTCTATGCCATGTCTGGTCAGTTCTACAGTGGTGTACAGGACAGTGGTGTGTCTATGCCATTTCTGGTCAGTTCTACAGTGGTGTACAGTACAGTGGTGCATCTATGCCATGTCTGTGGGCCTACAGTTGGAGACAGCAAATGAAGGGAAGGAGACATTTGTCTTTAATTAAAGCTAAGCTCTTTGACAGTCTAATTGCTTCCAAAGCTGCAGCCTCTCTCTTATTGTTCTCCGGCCACATCAAAGACTCACACAAACAGTTTTCCTTTCTTTTTTTTTACTTCAAAAACTTGCCGTGGGACAGACTTATCGGCAAGGTTGTTGTTTTTTCATCTAACTCCACTCCTATCCCCCAGACACACAGTCTTTACTGTAAAGTGGAACAGGTCTCATGGTACCCATCGTAGGGGTCTGATGTGATTTCATATTAATGACATGAGTAAGCAACTACAGTGTATGTCCTCTACTGGTCCCACACCTTGACTTCTCTATGGTGTACCCAAACTAAACTATTGGTTGTTGTTAGTAAAAAAAATGTGAACCATCAATCACAACATAATCAAACATAAATATCAATTCTAACATCATACAATCATTATGTGCATTGTGCAAATCATGTGTGTGTGCATGTGCATTAATGCATACATGTGTGTGTGTGTGTGTGTGTGTGTGTGTGTGTGTGTGTGTGTGTGTGTGTGTGTGTGTGTGTGTGTGTGTGTGTGTGTGTGTGTGTGTGTGTGTGTGTGTGTGTGTGTGTGTGTGCGTGCGTGCGTGCGTGCGTGCGTGCGTGCGTGCGTGCGTGTGTGTGTGTGTGTGTGTGTGTACACTACAGCTCCAGACTGCCTGTCTTTGATGTCCACAAGGTGCCAACCCGCTCTGCCAGGACATTTCAGCTGGGTATCCCAGGAGCCCCACTGGCTACTTGGAGAACATTTTCACTTTTGATGTTCTAAAGGACGATCTCCAATGTAGTTTAGTCTCTCATCTGATCCCTCTTTTGTCTGTGATTCATCCAGACTTGGGAAAAGTTATATCAAAGTAATATCATACAGCTTTTAGAAATAAACAGCTCCTGTGAGAGAAGAGAAGAACATCCAATAGCAATAGACCAAGGGATTGGGCATACACTGGCTCTCACCCTGTCATCATGGTATCTGTCACCAGTGGTATACAGGAACTCATTTGTTTTATATAAGTAAATGTTGTAATCAGATCAGAGTCATGTGCATAAATGTGGTATTTCTGGGTTTCAACTAGTACACACTAGTTTCAAGTCACAAACTATCCACAATTGTTTCTCCCTGCCTACACTAGGGACATAGTAGTACTGCTCTACAAATGGAGAAACACTTACTCCAGATCTAACATCGGTCTTATTTCTATTGTGAAAAAAGGCTACTGGTACAGGTCTGCTCTGCAGTGAACACTTTTCTAAATCCACAGAAAATGAATCTGTTTGTAAGGATCCATAAGCAATTGCCCAAGTGACCAGGCACAAACAGCTGTTTTGTGTTGCCCTCCACTTGCTCTGTGTTTTATTAATCACCCATTGCTTTACCCTGGTGATTAATGGTCCAGTCCAATAACAGTCATACTATTAGAGGCCATAGGGGAGTTTAAGAGTTTTCCAGTCTGTTTGCTTTAGCACACAATTGGATTAATGTTCTACAGGCTGGTGTTTGGCTAAAGGGCAGATAGATTTTCAAGTGGGCAACTCCCCCACCTCTCTCTCTTTATCTCTATAGGGTTGACGATGGTGCACCTTAAAAAATAGCAGATAGAACAAGAGGTCGTTCAATTTAAGAGAAAGAGAAAGTAAAAAAGTGTTAAAATAAAAAAAAAGTTGGAACGTATGTCAGCAGGGTCATCCATGATGTATTGGCATGGTGTTCCTCCGGCTGTGTGTGACTCACATCTTTCCTTGACCACATATGTTTCCTAAACCACAGGGGAGTGGAGCCATAGTTGCCCCAGGCCAGTGCAGTTTAAGAGTATGACAGACTACAGCCATGTTGACCCTGGGGAACATTAGGCTGGTCATTGTTGTCACTCTGAGGTCAGGGTTAAATTGTTAAAATAGTCTTTCATAACTCTACCTATAATATCTAGGCCATAAAATGGTATATTTCATCTTAACTTTGTATCCTTATCTCCTTGTCTATCTAAGATCAGTTTACTATAGGTTTAGAGAGCATGGCTGTTGGAGAGGCCCCTTGTAGCCAACCTTATCTCATAACTTGGGTGACGTCTATTTATACTCAGTTCACTCAATAGTTTGGTCAGTGATTTAGCAGGTTTGATTGTGTGCAGTGCAGGTACTGTATAAAAACGATGTATGTGCTCAAAGGGTGTGTCTGCTGGCCATAGGGGGCCTGTTTAAATACCCATAATCTCTGGTCCCTGCGGGGGTAAAAACTGTGCCAGACACAAACCATACAGGTTTTGTATTGTGTTGTTTTCAAACCTGAAAACGTGGTGTAGAACAATGCATTGAGCCACAATTAGCTTTTAAATGAATGAAAGCACTCAAATAAAGGAGGACTCCGACCTTCCTTAAAGTTATTTTCAAAAGAAAACGTTGGCTTTTTATCTTAATTTTCTCCTATGGTAGTAATTAAAGGCAGATTAAATGTCTCAGCATGACTTGGGTGAAGTCTGTATATACTCAGTTCACTCAATAGTTTGGTCAGTGATTTATCAGGTTTGGTTGTGTGCAGTGCAGGTACTGTATGTCCTGGTTCGTTGTTTTAGAGAAGCAGAGTAAGGAAGATCCTGCTCCGTAGAGGTCATACATCTTTGGGTTATATTGCCTAATTGCATATGAATGGACGGCCCAGTTGGGGATTTGTTTTTGATTGTGTTCAACCTGAACCATATGGGGCTGATTCTCTGGAGCAGTCTGTCGTTGAGCAGACATAACCTCTCCCTGTTTTGTTCTGGTCCTAGAGTGGGTATCAGGGGGCTGCTCATCACACTGACACAGAACGCCATGGTGGTGTCAGGATGCAAGGCAGGAAGTGACAGAGTTGTTTTCATAGGGAATGACGATATTTTGTGACATACATACAGTTTCTACCTCAATGAAAACAGGAACGGACAACACACTGGTTGAGTTTGAGTTATTATTATGAACTGTCAATTTGTTCAATTATTACATTTTTGTTTACTACAAAATATCATTAAACCATGATCTAATGTGTTATGCTTTGAAACAATTGAATTATTGTAGAACTATGTTGTGATTACACTCAACACTATCTATTTATGTGTGTGATTTGGGATTTAAAGACAATAACCAGCTAGCCTTTCTCTATTGTCTGCTCTCCGTCTCACCTCTACACTACAACATCTTTGCCAAACATTGATGAAGAAGAATTTCTGCAGAAGGAGAGAACTGGGGAAATACCCAGGTGTAGTGTAGTAATGTAGAATGTTGGTGTTTGTGCTTTGGGGAGGGGGATGTGGTTCTTTGGTCAGTTCTAAGAAGGAGGAGATACTCTCTCCGTCACAGGTGCAGTTCCCTCGATTGTCTGTGGTTTACTGTGAGCACACACAGCTGTGTCTCCTCTACTACTGTGAAAAAGACACACCAGACAAGACAGCTGCCGAAGTGTGACTCTCTTCACATTTCATCCAACATCTATTCAGTGCAAAGTGTGACCACCTCTCTCACCACCCTGCACTGGTTCATACACAGCTGTATTGTACTATGACTGATGTGTGTGGTGTGAAAAGTTACCAAAGCTCAAACCCCACTACAGAGTTGCCTAAAAAGCACATACTTTATGTTGACTTAGCAGTACAAGATCAGTAGCTACGTGTTCTCGTCCCCACAGACCAGTCTTATCTGTAAAAATTATTTTAGCTCATAAATCATAGTTAAAATGTTTGTCTTGTGACTTGTCCTCATAGAGTGGCGACTGGGGTCAGCCATTGTCATATATCCCCCTCCTCTCGCTGACCCTGTGTCCCTGGAGACCCCCGGACCCTGAGGTCAGGTGTTTGACCCCAGCAGAGTCCCTTCAGCTCAGCAGGCTAATGGCCCGTCACTGTCACAGCCTGCCATGGCCTGACACCTCTATGGGTGACTATCACACTGGCCAGACTGGAAGCACTGGGGCAAGGACGGGGTGGGGACTGGGGAGGGACGGAACTGGGCCTTATTCAATTCCTGCAACCCCTTGTACACTCTCAGGCCCTCTCGCCTTCCAAATTGTGTGTATGGGTACTTCACTTACTGCGTTTTATACACTTAATGTGTTGTGAAATCTGTTGTGAAATGTAATATAATATTTGTAATTGTACAGTATATAACTGCCTTAATTTAGCTGGACCCCAGGAAGAGTAGCTGTTGCCTTGGCAGGAACTA
This sequence comes from Oncorhynchus gorbuscha, assembly GCF_021184085.1. Lineage (NCBI taxonomy): Eukaryota > Metazoa > Chordata > Actinopteri > Salmoniformes > Salmonidae > Oncorhynchus > Oncorhynchus gorbuscha. Next base: position 68,325,458 of record NC_060182.1, read on the forward strand.
ATGGGGATCCCCAATAAACACAAGTACGAACGACAGCCTGTCCCCTATCAAAAGGTTGGCTGGTCATCATTCATGTCTGGCAGATCACTTCATTATTCCCTTTGTGTTTACAAAGCTCTACTACACAGGTTTCCATCTTACCTAACTTTGTTGCGAACATATAACAGAATGAGCTCGCGGGATTAGGGTTGGTTAACACTTGAGATCCCTCCTTTAGTTTTAGTGCCCCCCATTGTTGGAATAACCAACAAAATTCCTTACGTCATGATTCCCTGGTGCCACTCGAGTAGTTTAGGACTCTGGTGTTGAATGAACTCAGTGAGGATTGTAGTTGTTTAGATTGATTGTGGTGGTTTATATGTTGAAATTGTGGTGTTGAGGTTGTGCCTTGTGGTTATTATTATTCTTCTTGTTTTATTTGTAAGGGTCATTTTTCTTCCTGTTTGTGAGAAAATGTACTCATGGCAGCATTGGGAATAAGACCCTGGTCTCAATTGGGCTACCCCAAATAAATAAATCAAATTCAGCATTCGCATACTAGTGCATAACAACAGTGAGCTATGTAGTTTGTTGTCACTATATGAATACAGGAGTTATGTTGTTGAACACAGCTTGAACACAGAATGATTTGTGTGGCGACTTTCAATGCATATGTGGAAGTGTGCAGCCACAGAATATTAATACAGGGACTTATGTAGCTGGGGCACATGAATATAGGGGCTTGTGTGTGAGGGGCCCTGTGAAGCAGAACAATGGCTCTTTTTCAGCGGGTCACATGATGGGTGTCCCCCGTGTTGTGTGTGAGCTTGAGTGGCCCAGTCACATGAGGACAGGACTAATGAGAAGCCATGCTTCACAATAGGAACCAAAGACCAGCACAAGGCATGCATCCCCAACCTCATGCAGCCATAGAGTGGACAATGCACTGGGAGTTCTGGATGTTGGGGCACCTGGACTTGTGGTGCATAAAACCCAACTATATGGATAGAAGGGGAGAGACACATGTGACATGCAGCACAGGGTGAGGATATTCTGTATGCACTTAATGTTCTCCAAGACATGGAATAATAATCAGATATGGACTGATATGATAGATGGGAGTTAATGTTCCTTTTATTCCACAGGTGTCTCTGTGTCATGGAGATAGGGAACACTTAAGTACAGTATTATAGTATCCCTGACTAGACAAAGACTATCTTGAGACAGACAGACAGACAGACAGACAGACAGACAGACAGACAGACAGACAGACAGACAGACAGACAGACAGACAGACAGACAGACAGACAGACAGACAGACAGACAGACAGACAGACAGACAGACAGACAGACAGACAGACAGACAGACAGACAGACAGACAGACAGACAGACAGACAGACAGACCTGCAGACAGGCAGACAGGCAGGTGTGGTGCTAAAGCTATAGTACCTCAGGGAGGGTTGTAGTATCAGCATAAGTATCATATCAAAGGTAAAGCCTGCTGAATCTCTTGTGTAAAAACTGTGCCAGACCCAAACCATACAGGTTTTGTATTGTGTTGTTTTCAAACCTGAACATGCTGAAGTACAATGCACTGAGACACAATTAGCTTTTAAATAAACAAAAGCACTCAAATAAAGGAGGACTAAGAATTTCATTAAAGAAAACGAACATGTTGGTGTTTTGTCTTAATTTTCTCCTATGGTAGTAATTGGAGGCAGATTAAACGTCTCAGCATGACTCAAGACCAGCCATCTCATCCGCTTTCACTGCTGTAATCACTAAGCTTTCATTCAAGTTAAATTCAAATGGTTCTTTGGTCACATGATTAGGATTATGCAATCACTCAACCCATGTGACCCCACAGTCAGGGCAACAGCTTTAGGACCACACAACATAAATCAAAATCAAAAAACATAAATCTTCTCTCCTCAAAGGGATTATTCATTTTCAATCAATTTTATGATTAAAATACATCTAAGAATGTAATTATATTTCTTCTTCCCTCTTAACTAAACCCTAACATACGGAGTAGTGCTTTATTAAACATATTGATGAGCCTCAGACTCTTTATTATTTCTACAAAAAAAATAGGAAGAAAAATAAGAATAAAGGAAAAGTATACACAACTGGCCTTTGGTGTGGTGTGGGCAAGAAGTGGACAGTGGACCAGTATCATGCTGGTGGAGAAATAACTCTTTAATGTTTCTAGCGCCAGATGAATTCCCCTGAGCTCTTATCCACTCTTAGAGAAACTAGCAGATCCCCAGATAACCTGATACTGATCTTGGTCAGTGCATGATGGGAGAACTGACTGGATGATGATTGCTCTCTGGCAGTCGCACAGCTAATGAAAACCATGCAGATTCCTTCTGGCCAGGCGAAGGAAGATGCGTAATGGAAAAACAGTATGTGCTTCAGGCCGTGAGTGACACATTGCTTTCTAACCTTGGGGACTGTTGGGACGACAGCTGGATCAAAATACAGCAATCAATACCACATGCAGCCAAGAGAAAACAACAAGCTCTCGCAGTCTCATGTCAGAATTAGACATTCGTGCATGTTTCTCAAACATCACATTTTTAAGTTATTCCAAAAGTCAAATTTCAAAGTGTTTAAGGTTAAGTTTAGAAATGAACTCCAAATGGTTAAGGTAAGGGTTAAGGTTTGGGATAGGCTTAAAACTAAAATCTCAAAAACAACTTTTTATCACTGGATTCAAACATGCAACCTTTGGCACCAGAGGCAGAAACCTACTGGAAGGTAACAGAGCTCACTGTTGCCCCTAATCACCAGTTTCCTAAAGCATGATGGACGTCGAATACTTACTTGTATCACGGGTGACCTGGCTGAGAGAATATGCATGCATTTGACCCAATAATTTATTCATTTCAAGGACATAAAATGTATATTTCTTTACAGAAAGTATGTGTGTGTGTGTGTGTGTGTGTGTGTGTGTGTGTGTGTGTGTGTGTGTGTGTGTGTGTGTGTGTGTGTGTGTGTGTGTGTGTGTGTGTGTGTGTGTGTGTGTGTGTGTGTGTGTGTGTGTGTGTGTGTGTGTGTGTGGTCTAACTTTACTATCCTTTTGAGTTCCAAAGGTCCTCACCAGGATATTATAAAATGAAAAAGGGAAGAGGCTATTTTAGGCTTAGGGGTTACAATTAGTTAGAATTAGGGGTAGAGGTTAGGGGTTAGATTTAGGGTTAGAATAAGGTTTAGACGTTAGGGGTTAGATTTAGGGTTAGAATTAGTGTTAGAATTAGGTTTAGAGGTTAGGGGTTAGATTTAGGTTTAGAATTAGGGTTAGAATTGGGTTTAGAGGTTAGGGGTGACAATTAGGGTTAGAATTAGGGTTAGAATTGGGTTTAGAGGGTTAGGGTTAGGGTTAGAATTAGGGTTAGAATTGGGTTTAGAGGTTAGGGGTTAGATTTAGGGTTAGATTTAGGGTTAGGGTTAGGGTTAGGGTTAGATTTAGGGTTAGATTTAGGTTTAGATTTAGGGTTAGGGTTAGATTTAGGGTTAGATTTAGGGTTAGGGTTAGGGTTAGGGTTAGATTTAGGGTTAGATTTAGGTTTAGATTTAGGGTTAGCATTAGGTTTAGAGGTTAGGGGTTAGATTTAGGGTTAGAATTAGGGTTAGAATAATGTTTAGAGGTTAGGGGTTAGATTTAGGTTTAGAATTAGAATTAGGGTTAGAATTGGGTTTAGAGGTTAGGGGTGAGAATTAGGGTTAGAATTCGGGTTAGAATTGGGTTTAGAGGTTAGGGGTTAGATTTAGGGTTAGATTTAGGGTTAGGGTTAGGGTTAGGGTTAGATTTAGGGTTAGATTTAGGTTTAGATTTAGGGTTAGGGTTAGATTTAGGGTTAGATTTAGGGTTAGGGTTAGGGTTAGGTTTAGAGGTTAGTGGTTAGATTTAGGTTTTGAATTAAGTTTAGAGGTTTGACGTTAGATTTAGGATTAGCATTAGGTTTAGAGGTTAGGGGTTAGATTTAGGGTTAGAATTAGGGTTAGAGTAATGTTTAGAGGTTAGGGGTTAGATTTAGGGTTAGCATTAGGTTTAGAGGTTAGTGGTTAGATTTAGGTTTTGAATTAAGTTTAGAGGTTTGACGTTAGATTTAGTGTCATGTTTTGTCATTTATTATCTTGTCTTGTCCCTGTGCTTCCCATTCTATTCGTTTCCCTCTGCTGGTCTTATTAGGTTCTTTCCCTCTTTCTATCCCTCTCTCTCCCCCTCCCTCTCTCACTCTCTCGCTCTCTCTTCTCTCTATCGTTCCGTTCCTGCTCCCAGCTGTTCCTATTCCCCTAATCAATCATTTAGTCTTCCCACACCTGTTCCCGATCCTTTCCCCTGATTAGAGTCCCTATTTCTTCCTTTGTGTTCCGTTCCTGTCCTGTCGGTTCCTTGTCTAGAATTCACCGTGCTGTGTTTGTGTATCGCCCTGTCGTGTCGTGTTTTCCTCAGATGCTGCGTGGTGAGCAGGTGTCTGAGTCTGTCTGGTTCAAGTGCCTTCCCGAGGCAACCTGCTGTTCACCTGCTGTTCAAGATCGAGTCTCCAGTTTGTCCTCGTCATTTCGAGTGAAAGTTGTGTTTTTTGTTTGTATTTACTTTACTGGATTAAAGACTCTGTTTTCGCCAAGTCGCTTTTGGGTCCTCTTTCACCTGCATGACATTTAGGGTTAGCATTAGGTTTAGAGGTTAGGGGTTAGATTTAGGGTTAGAATTAGGGTTAGAGTAATGTTTAGAGGTTAGGGGTTAGATTTAGGTTTAGAATTAGGGTTAGAATTGGGTTTAGAGGTTAGGGGTGAGAATTAGGGTGAGAATTAGGGTTAGAATTGGGTTTAAAGGTTAAGGGTTAGATTTAGGGTTAGATTTTGGGTTAGAATTATGTTTAGAGGTTAGTGGTTCGATTTAGGGTTAGAATTAGATTTAGAGGTTAGGGGTTAGATTTAGGGTTAGAATTAGGGTTAGAATTATGTTTAGAGGTTAGGGGTTAGATTTAGGGTTAGGGATACAAATAGGGTTAAGGATTATGGAAAATATGATTTTGGGTCCCCACTTGTATCGTAAAACCCCTGTGTGTGTGTGTGTGTGTGTGTGTGTGTGCGTGCGTGCGTGTGTGTGTGTGTGTGTGCGTGTGTGTGTGCGTGTGTGTGTGTGTGTGTGTGTGTGTGTGTGTGTGTGTGTGTGTGTGTGTGTGTGTGTGTGTGTGTGTGTGTGTGTGTGTGTGTGTGTGTGTGGTCTAACTTTACTATCCTTTTGAGTTCCAAAGGTCCTCACCAGGATATTATAAAATGAAAAAGGGAAGAGGCTATTTTAGGCTTAGGGGTTACAATTAGAGTTAGAATTAGGGGTAGAGGTTAGGGGTTAGATTTAGGGTTAGAATAAGGTTTAGACGTTAGGGGTTAGATTTAGGGTTAGAATTAGTGTTAGAATTAGGTTTAGAGGTTAGGGGTTAGATTTAGGGTTAGAATTAGGTTTAGGGTTAGGGTTAGGTTTAGAGGTTAGTGGTTAGATTTAGGGTTAGAATTAAGTTTAGAGGTTTGATGTTAGATTTGGGGTTAGCATTAGGTTTAGAGGTTAGGGGTTAAATTTAGGGTTAGAATTAGGGTTAGTATAATGTTTAGAGGTTAGGGGTTAGATTTAGGTTTAGAATTAGGGTTAGCATTAGGTTTAGAGGTTAGGGGTTAGATTTAGGGTTAGAATTAGGGTTAGAATAATGTTTAGAGGTTAGGGGGTTAGAATTTAGGTTTAGAATTAGGGTTAGGGTTAATTTGGGCATTAGGTTTAGAGGTTAGGGGTTAGATTTAGGGTTAGAATTAGGGTTTAGAGGTTAGGGGTGACAATTAGGGTTAGAATTAGGGTTAGAATTGGGTTTAGAGGGTTAGGGTTAGGGTTAGGGTTAGAATTAGGGTTAGAATTGGGTTTAGAGGTTAGGGGTTAGATTTAGGGTTAGAATTAGGGTTAGAATAATGTTTAGAGGTTAGGGGTTAGATTTAGGTTTAGAATTAGGGTTAGAATTGGGTTTAGAGGTTAGGGGTGACAATTAGGGTTAGAATTAGGGTTAGAATTGGGTTTAGAGGGTTAGGGTTAGGGTTAGAATTAGGGTTAGAATTGGGTTTAGAGGTTAGGGGTTAGATTTAGGGTTAGATTTAGGGTTAGCATTAGGTTTAGAGGTTAGGGGTTAGATTTAGGGTTAGAATTAGGGTTAGAATAATGTTTAGAGGTTAGGGGTTAGATTTAGGTTTAGAATTAGAATTAGGGTTAGAATTGGGTTTAGAGGTTAGGGGTGAGAATTAGGGTGAGAATTAGGGTTAGAATTGGGTTTAGAGGTTAGGGGTTAGATTTAGGGTTAGATTTAGGGTTAGAATTAGGGTTAGCATTAGGTTTAGAGGTTAGGGGTTAGATTTAGGGTTAGAATTAGGTTTAGAGGTTAGGGGTTAGATTTAGGCTTAGAATTAGGGTTAGAATTAGGTTTAGAGGTTAGTGGTTAGATTTAGGGTTAGAATTAGATTTAGAGTTTAGGGGTTAGATTTAGGGTGAGAATTAGGGTTAGAATTGGGTTTAGAGGTTAGGGGTTAGATTTAGGGTTAGAATTAGGTTTAGGGGTTACATTTAGGGCTAGAATTGGGTTTAGAGGTTACATTTAGGGTTAGAATTAGGTTTAGAGGATCGTAAAACCCCTGTGTGTGTGTGTGTGTGTGTGTGTGTGTGTGTGTGTGTGTGTGTGTGTGTGTGTGTGTGTGTGTGTGTGTGTGTGTGTGTGTGTGTGTGTGTGTGTGTGTGTGTGTGTGTGTGTGTGTGTGTGTGTGTGTGTGTTGTCTAACTTTACTATCCTTTTGAGTTCCAAAGGTCCTCACCAGGATATTATAAAATGAAAAAGGGAAGAGTCGCTCTGGATAAGAGCGTCTGCTAAATGACTTAAATGTAAATGTAAGAGGCTATTTTAGGCTTAGGGGTTACAATTAGAGTTAGAATTAGGAGTAGAGGTTAGGGTTAGATTTAGGGTTAGAATTAGGTTCGAATTAGGTTTAGAGGTTAGGGGTTAGATTTAGGGTTAGAATTAGGGTTCGAATTAGGTTTAGAGGTTAGGGGTTAGATTTAGGGTTAGAATAAGGTTTAGGGGTTAGGGGTTAGATTTAGGGATTAGAATTGGGTTTAGAGGTTTGGGGTTAGATGTAGGGTTAGAATTAGGTTTAGGGGTTACATTTAGGGATTAGAATTGGGTTTAGAGGTTAGGGGTTAGATTTAGGGTTAGGGATACAAATAGGGTTAAGGATTATGGAAAATAGGATTTTGGGTCCCCACTTGGATCATAAAACCCCTGTGTGTGTGTGTGTGTGTGTGTGTGTGTGTGTGTGTGTGTGTGTGTGTGTGTGTGTGTGTGTGTGTGTGTGTGTGTGTGTGTGTGTGTGTGTGTGTGTGTGTGTGTGTGTGTGTGTGTGTGTGTGTGTGTGTGTGTGTGTGTGTGTGTGTGTGTGTGTGTGTGTGTCAGAAATACATAAGAGAAGACCAAGAAGTAGAGAGAGAACGAGAGAGGAAGAGTGAGTTCTATTAAAACCTTGTGTTTGGGGCAGTGCCATGGGCGTAGGTGCCAGAGAAGAGGTGGCAGAGATGCTGCCAGGCTTTGTGTTGGCACTGGGCTCTAGAGCTCAGCCTGGTTTCAATCAGGGAGAGAAATGACAAGGAATAAAGCGAGGCGAGGAGGAGAGGATGGCCTGGCTAGTATTAGTCATGGTGATCTGGAAATAAACTTTTACATCCCAAGCTGTTTCATAGTGCCATTTAAAATAGACCAGGTGCAAGCTAATTAAAAATCCCTGCAGTAAAATCACGTCAAAATGTACTAGTAAAGATGGCCGTGTGAGGACAAATAAACAGCAGAGCCAGAGACACATGGTCAGTAGCTGAGGAGGAAGGGAAGAGAGGATGGGAGGAGGAGAAGGAGGAGAAGAAGCAGGGTGTGGAGGAGTGGATGAGTAATCTCAAGAGTTTATGAGTCAGTATAACTCAAAGCTGAATCACTCATTCTCAGATTTATATCTTCAGTTTGTCAATATTGTCAAATGTGTCGTAGTACATCAACCAATGAAGAGAGGATGGAATTCACCTTACACACACACACACACACACACACACACACACACACACACACACACACACACACACACACACACACACACACACACACACACACACACACACACACACACACACACACACACACACACACACACACACACACACACACACACACACACACACACACACACACACACACACACACACTACACACAAATCAGCCATCCACTGAGAGGCACACTCTCACGCACAGGAGTGTGAGTCTGTCAACACAGGCGTTGGGTTTCCTGAGAGAGAGAGAGAGAGAGAGAGAGAGAGAGAGAGAGAGAGAGAGAGAGAGAGAGAGAGAGAGAGAGAGAGAGAGAGAGAGAGAGAGAGAGAGAGAGAGAGAGAGAAGAGAGAGAGAGAGAGAGAGAGAGAGAGAGAGAGAGAGAGAGAGAGAGAGGGAGAGAGAGAGAGGGAGAGAGAGAGAGAGAAAAAAAAACAGAGTCCCACAACCCAGTGCTTTTGCAGGTGCTCATGCTTCAGCCCAGGGGAGGAGCAGAGGAGAGGAGTCGGGGAGTAGAGGAGCAAGATTTGAGGTAGGAGGGTTGACAGAAGCCCAAGCTAGGACACAGCAGCTCCACTCTTCTCCAAAACCTCTCCTGTTATTCTCCTAAGAAGAAGACTGGCAAATGAGTGCCAGGCAAGCACACGTTTAATGACTCTCAAACTCTCTGTGGTTTTGAAGAGGACAGAAAGACCCAGTGCATGCCAGAGGCCAGATGCATGACAGTGGCAGCCAGTGGGGATAGCGTGACATGAGGTTATGTCAACAAAAGGAACTTAACCTTCTTAAAAGTAATCTGAAGAATGACATCTTCTCTGCCGATGAATCGTTTCCATCATGTTTTCCAACAAATGAGAAAAATACATCTTCCGAAGTTCTTCAACATGGAAACTTTCATGGTCTTTCAATCAGAAGTTTTACTTGCCTCTAATGTTCTTCTTGTGATACTCTTCCCCCACTCTCACTCTGTCTCAGACACACACACATATATATATAAGGGGGGGGGGGTAAATTAGCCCCTCCACAAAAAAAAGAGAAAAAACACATTTGCGGATTGTATTTGCTCAGCAGAATTTAATATGAGTGAGTTGGATGTGCTTTTCTTTAGGGCCAATCCCCTGGAGACACATCCATCTCCTAGAGATGGCCAGGACAAAGGGAAGGGGGTGGGGGGGGGGCTGGCCCTGCACAGCCTGACTACAGCTCAAGCAGACAGAGGCCGCCTTGTCTGACAACCCCACAGAGCAGAGTGAGTCAAGAGGGGGAGAGAGCGGGGGAGGGAGTGGGGGAGGGAGTTGGGGAGGAGTAAGTTGAAAAAAAGAAAAAAGAAAGAAAGAAAGAGAGAGAAATCAAGAGATATAGTGATAGCAAGTAAAACAAAAAAGTTTAAAATGAAATAGAAGGGGACATGGTCGACAGAAACAGTAAAAAGATAGAGAGGGTTTAAAGACAGAGAGGGTTTAAAGATAGAGAGGGTTTAAAGACAGAGAGGGTTTAAAGATAGAGAGGGTTTAAAGACAGAGAGGGTTTAAAGATAGAGAGGGTTTAAAGATAGAGAGGGTTTAAAGATAGAGAGGGTTTAAAGACAGAGAGGGTTTAAAGATAGAGAGGGTTTAAAGACAGAGAGGGTTTAAAGATAGAGAGGGTTTAAAGACAGAGAGGGTTTAAAGATAGAGAGGGTTTAAAGATAGAGAGGGTTTAAAGACAGAGAGGGTTTAAAGATAGAGAGGGTTTAAAGATAGAGAGGGTTTAAAGATAGAGAGGGTTTAAAGACAGAGGGTTTAAAGACAGAGAAGGGGGGGTAGGTGTAACCCCTAACCACCCTAGACAGCCTTGTCAGATTGAGGCCACAGTGTAAAGACATGTTTATCTGCTAAGTAGAGCTGTGGCAGGCTGGATCTCTGCTGGATCCCTGCTCTATATCTCTCTCCACTGCTCTCCACCACCTCACTCATCACAGGCATCTGTTATACGCTGGATAAAGTGCTCTGAACTAGCAAATACAGGCACAGGTAGACATACAGAACACAGACAATGTGCCATGAAAATAGCATGATTACAATAATTGATGCATAGAGATTTTGGCTTTGCAATCCATTATGTTATAACCAAAAGAAGTGTCGAGAAAATGCCTATGAGTCAGTCAGATGCATATGGAGTAAAATGGCGTTAATGATCTTTAATGGTCCATGTGTGGATCCTGGGGGAGGTTGTGTTATTGTGGTGCAGCCTCTAGCCCCTAGCAGTAGCGGTGGTTAGTTCATTTCCTGAGCTGCTCCTGGTAATGAAGGAAATGAGCAGAGCGCTAAACTCACTGGCCCTGACCATGTGGTCGCCACGGCAACAAAACCAAGCTCAACCAATCTTCAGCCAGAGAGAGGGATGCCCATGCTGCCAGCAGGTATGAGCAGGGATGGTTTAAGATGGATGCCAGTGTTCATTCAACACCAAAGTCAGAAGCACAGTGTGTTCAAAACATGTCATTAAGACCACACAACACAATGTCTGAAATGATAGAGGGCTTGTTGAGAGTTTAAAGGGAGAACTAAACCACCTGTATCTGGTGTGGCATCGCGGTTTGGAAACCAGCACAAATGTAAAAGAGTGAAATGTTTCTGCCAGTTGTAATGAACTTCGTCTGTTGTTTGTAGAGAGTCAGACCGAAATGCAGCGTGTAGGTTACTCATGACTTTTAATGAAGAAAATGCTGTACATGAAATAACTGAAAATACGAAAACAACAAACGAGTGAAACTAATACAGCCTATCTGGTGACTAACACTAAGACAGGTACAATCACCCACGAAATACAACGCGCACTCAGGCTGCCTAAATACGGTTCCCAATCCGAGACAACGAGAATCAGCTGACTCCAATTAGGAATCGCCTCAGGCAGCCAAGCCTAACTAGACACACCCCTAATAATACACACTCCCAATTAATACAAACCCCAATACGAAATACAACATATAAACCCATGTCACACCCTGGCCTACCCAAACAATTAACAAAAACACAAGATACAATGACCAAGGCGTGACACCAGTGCTGGTTGTCCATGGAGTTTGACTCCATGTGCCATTTCTTGTGTGAAATATTATCTTCATCCAGACAGTCTTTTGAAGAGAAAAAATGATGGGAAGAAATTGGCAAATACAGAAACCACAGAGAGGGAGGAAGAACTTTTGGCACAAGAAATAGTTACTTACTGTATCAACACTGAGCCATCAACAAATCAAACTGTATTCCATTCAATGGCACTGTCACAGTAATATGACTTATACCCACCTACAGTATACAGTACCCTGTATTATGAACAACACCCAGTGAACTGGTAGTCTGGGTCACATTTGGTGTGGTCTGGGTCACATTTAAACTGGATTACCAACAGATATCCATGACCAACCTCATTACACACTTACCCAACTACCTAGTGAGGCAAGGCTCTGACTGGAGTCTGTGGAAGGTGGAGGGGTGATTGGGGTTGTCTGGGTAGTGGGGAAAGAGGTAGAGGTGTAGGGCGTAGAAGGCGTGTAGGGAGGGAAGTGGTGGTGGTGATGTGTCCGGGCCCTGTACCAGCTGGGTTAGGGCCATGCTGCAGGTACCACCAAAGCTCCGATACTACATGTGCGAGTCAGTCAATGAGTGTGAGGCTCCAGAACAGGTGCAGTAGGTTAAGCTGCAGGCTGCAGGCTCCGGCACGCCAGGAAACAGATTGTTTTTGTGGGCCTTCCTTCCATCAACTCCTCTTTTCCTTTTTTTGTCTCCAAACAGCCCAAGGGAGCAATGGAGAGGTCCAACCTGAATTTGTAATCAGAGCCTCGGCTCAGGAGGAGTACTTTTCTTCATTGTGTGAGTAGGCTGAAAAGAGAGTGCTAGAAAGAGAGAAGAGGTGGAAATGTTGCACAGAGACGGCTAGACAACATAGGTGGGTGTATACTGTATAGGGCTGGTGTTTTTAAGAGCAGTAAATGTGTAGTCAGACCATGTAATAATAGAGAGTCCTCCACCCTGAGGCTGACTTAGACACACTGCGTCCACTCTACTTCTGAAAGACAAAGGAAATGAATCCATCGGAAAAAGCCTGCCAGTAATGACCCCGAGAAAAGTGGAGGGGGAAAAAGTTGCACGGCTGCACACAGGCACACAAATGCCGGTTAGAGTGAATCAGAGTGAGCCTTTCATATTTCTTCTGCCAAACAGAATTCACACTGGCAGACAACCCCTCAGCCCGCTGCATCCCATTATACCAAACCCAGATGTGTTGGTCGTCAGCCGGAGCATATGACAGCCTCCCCTCTCCACACCAAGCTCAGACAGACTCATTCCATCAGGGCAAGGCGTTCTGTGGTCTCTCTCTCTCTCTCTCTCTCTCTCTCTCTCTCTCTCTCTCTCTCTCTCTCTCTCTCTCTCTCTCTCTCTCTCTCTCTCTCTCTCTCTCTCAATTCAATTTCAATTCTCTCTCTTTCCCTCTCTCCCCCTCTATCTCCTTTCTCTCTCGATTTCTCTTCCTCCCTCCCTCCCTCCCTCCCTCCCTCCTCTTACGGTGGTGCTGGTCTCTAAAGTGACAGGTAGAGAGAGAAGGCATAGGGGAGCTGGCTCCAGAGAGTCTGCCCTTGTCTATCTCAGCAGTGCCACTATGAAACAGTGATTCACTGTGATGTGCTGCCCTGGTGCTGGCTGCCACAGGCCACTCAGTGTAAACAACACTCTAATAAAGACACAGTGTGTCTGTAATGGCACCCTATACATTTACATTTACATTTAAGTCATTTAGCAGACGCTCTTATCCAGAGCGACTTACAAATTGGTGCATTCACCTTATGACATCCAGTGGAACAGTCACTTTACAATAGTGCATCTAAATCTTAAAGGGGGGGTGAGAGGGATTACTTATCCTATCCTAGGTATTCCTTAAAGAGGTGGGGTTTCAGGTGTCTCCGGAAGGTGGTGATTGACTCCGCTGTCCTGGCGTCGTGAGGGAGTTTGTTCCACCATTGGGGGGCCAGAGCAGCGAACAGTTTTGACTGGGCTGAGCGGGAGCTGTACTTCCTCAGTGGTAGGGAGGCGAGCAGGCCAGAGGTGGATGAACGCAGTGCCCTTGTTTGGGTGTAGGGCCTGATCAGAGCCTGGAGGTACTGAGGTGCCGTTCCCCTCACAGCTCCGTAGGCAAGCACCATGGTCTTGTAGCGGATGCGAGCTTCAACTGGAAGCCAGTGGAGAGAGCGGAGGAGCGGGGTGACGTGAGAGAACTTGGGAAGGTTGAACACCAGACGGGCTGCGGCGTTCTGGATGAGTTGTAGGGGTTTAATGGCACAGGCAGGGAGCCCAGCCAACAGCGAGTTGCAGTAATCCAGACGGGAGATGACAAGTGCCTGGATTAGGACATGCGCCGCTTCCTGTGTGAGGCAGGGTCGTACTCTGCGGATGTTGTAGAGCATGAACCTACAGGAACGGGCCACCGCCTTGATGTTAGTTGAGAACGACAGGGTGTTGTCCAGGATCACGCCAAGGTTCTTAGCGCTCTGGGAGGAGGACACAATGGAGTTGTCAACCGTGATGGCGAGATCATGGAACGGGCAGTCCTTACCCTGTTAAGTTCACTACTTTTGACCAAGGCCCATACGGATCTGGTCAAAAGTAGTGCACTATATAGGGCATAGGGTGCCATTTGGGATGTGCCCACTGTGTTATTATCTACTGCAGGCTGGCAGCATGGGGGGGGGGCTCAAAAGAGGTGTGTTGCTACTGTGTTGCTACAGTGACATATCTCAGACAAGCAGTAATCATGAACACTTAAAGTTGCTTGCATGATTGGTTTGTAACTTTGTCCCTTAATCCAAATCGATTTGACAACATCTTCCCAACCGTAACTGTAAGCCTTCTAAGGTCAAAAGAGTAAAGAGACCTTAGAAAACACAACATAGAAAGTGATGTCATTCTCCCCTCTCCTGGCTGATTTATTCTACTGCAGCCTGTGAACTCGAAAATTCCTCTACTACAAGATGTACCACAGTGAAAGTTGGACAATCAAATAGTTCTGTACCAGTTATTGTACAGCGTACAAACACAAGAAAAAATGCTAAGCTATTTTTTTGGAACAACATGTGCCATTCAACACCTGTGACAATAGGACAAATTGCACATCAAATAGTGTTAGAGGAGAGAGGAGAGTATTCAGACCCCTTCACTTTTTTCCACATTATTTTTCCAGCTTTATTCAAATTAATATTTAATTCATTGTTTTCCTCATCAATCTACACGCAATACCCCGTAATGACAAAGCGAAAACAGGTTTGTGGAAAAGTTTGTAAATGTATTAAACATAAATAACATAAGTATTCAGACCCTTTGCTATGAGACTCGAAATTGAGCTCAGGTGCATCCTGTTTCCATTGATCATCCTTGAGATGTTTCTACAACTTGATTGGTAAATTCAATTGATTGGACATGATTTGGAATGGCACACACCTGTCTATATAAGGTCCCACAGTTGACAATGCATGTTAGAGCAAAAACCAAGCCATGAGGTTAAAGGAATTGTCCGTAGAGCTCCAAGACAGGATTGTGTCAAGGCACAGATCTGGGGAAGGGTACCAAAACATTTCTGCAGCATTGAAGGTCCCAAGAACACAGTGGCCTCCATAATTCTTAAATGGAATAAGTTCGGAACCACCAAGACCTCTGCTAGAACTGCCAACCCGGCCAAACCGAGCATTTTTGGGAAGAAGGTGACCAAGGACCCAATGGTCACTCTGACAGAGAAACAAGATTCTCTGGTCTGATGAAACCATCCCTATGGTGAAGCATGGTGGTGGCAGCATCATGATGTGGGGATGATTTTCAGTGGCAGGGAGACTAGGCAGGATCGAAGGAAAGATGAACGGAGAAAGGTACAGAGAGAGATCCTTGATAAAAACTGCAGCAGAGGGCTCAGGACCTCAGACTGGGGTGAAGGTTCACCTAAGCACACAACCAAGACAATGCAGGAGTGGCTTCGGGAAAAGTCTCTGAAAATCCTTCAGTGGCCAAGCCAGAGCTCTGACTTTAATCCCAACACAACATAACTGTGCAGCGATGCTTCCCATCCAACTTGAGAGAGCTTGAGAGGATCTGCCGAGAAGAATGGAAACTCCCCAAATACAGGTGTACCAAGCTTGTACTGTCATACCCAAGAACACTCGAGACTGTAATCGCTTCAAGGTGCTTCAACAAACTACTGAGTAAAGGGTCTGAATACTTATGTAAATGTGATATTTCGTTAACAAAAATCAAATGTTACGTTTAAAAAACTGTTTTTGCTTTGTCATTATGGGGTATTGTGTGTAGATTGACGAGGGGATCCATTTTAAAATAAGGCTGTAACATAAGAAAAAGTGAATGGGTCTGAATACTTCCCAAATTCACTGTATGTTTATGATATCTAACAGAGAGACACATTCCTTCATATTTTACATTAGACTTGCAAAACCATCAGAATGGCCCTGTGTAGTAGCTGCTAAGACAGATCAAGGTGACTTTCAAAGCTCCAGGGCAGTATACAGTATATGGTAAATATGAATCAGCCTGGGGACATGTTGACCTGAGCCAGACTGGACAGAGCAGTAGCTCCTGGCCTGACAGACTCTTGTCTAGACAGAGAACAGGGCCCTTCCTATCATTGTTTGTTGGCATTGACCAGCAGTAAAAACAGGAAGCTATCTGTAGTCCAGCCAATAAAAGGAGGAAGAGGCACCCCAGTTATGTGAGCCAACACAACTTCCTGCTTTGATCTCTACTCTCTGGAGTCTATAGTCCGAGATATATTGTCCATAGTCCTGGAGGCTAGGTGATGCTGTATCTCTAAGAGACAGTTTGGTTCATGAGTTTGTTTCAACACACTCGCTGGTCTCTATTCAACCTGTTGGATGAATGAGTGAGAGGGAAGCCAGACAGTGGTTGAGCAGGTAATGTATATGGTATACCACTGGGTGGGAGCACCACATAGTGTAAAAAGTGCAGGTCCATTTACATTAGCTGGTCATGGAGACAGACATTACATCCCAAGTCCTGGCTCTCCCTAAACAGACTGTCACAGCAAAACATATGACTTACATAAGATAATACAAACACATTCAAATCAAATCAATCAAATACAATTGTATTTGTCACATGCTTCACAAACAACAGGTGTAGACTAACAGATTACTTATGGGCCCTTCACAACAATGCAGAGAGACAAATATAGAAAAGATAATAACACAAGGAATAAATCCACAATGAGTTACAAAAAGGTAACTTGGCTATATACACGGGGTACCAGTACCTAGTCGATGTGAAGGGGTATGAGGAAATTTGGATCCCCATTTGCTGTTGCAAAAGCAGCAGCTACTCTTCCTGGGGTCCACACAAAACATGAAACATAATACAGAATGACATAATACAGAACATCAATAGACAAGAACAGCTCAGGGACAGAACGACATACATTCTTTTTTAAAGGCACATGTAGCCTACATATCAATGCTGTTGGCTACCCTGGGGCGGCAGGGTAGCCTATTGGTTAGAGCGGTGGACTAAGAACCAAAAGGTTGCAAGTTCAAATCCCTAAGCTGAAAAGGTGCAAATCTGTTGTTCTGCGCCTTAACAGGCAGTTAGTCCACTGTTCCTAGGCTGTCATTGAAAATAAAAATGTGTTCTTAACTGACCTGCCTAGTTTTAAAAGATGCATACACACAAACTATGTAGGTCAAATAGGAGAGAGGTGTTGTGCTGCTTTATTTGTTTTTTGGAACCAGATTTGCTGTTTATTTTAGCAATATGAGATGGAAGGAAGTTCTGGATTTAGGGACTGTGAAAGGACCCCTGGTGACATGTCTGGTGGGATAAGTGTTTGTGTCAGAGCTGTGTGTTTTTTATTTTTTTATTTTACCTTTATTTTACTAGGCAAGTCAGTTAAGAACAAATTCTTATTTTCAATGACGGCCTAGGAACAGTGGGTTAACTGCCTGTTCAGGGGCAGAACGAAAGATGTGTACCTTGTCAGCTCGGGGATTAGAACGTCCAACGCTCTAACCACTAGGCTACCCTGCCTTGACTATGCAAACAATTTGGGATTTTCAACACATAAATGTTTCTTATAAAAAGAAGAAGTGATGCAGTCAGTCTCTCCTCAACTCTTAACCAAGAGAGACTGGCATGCATACTATTTATGTCAGCCCTCTGATTACAATTAAGAGCAAAACGTGCCTCTCTGTTCTGGACCAGCTGCAGCTTAAAACCTCTCTAGCATCCCACCTGGGCAACATCCAGTGAGAATGCAGAGCGCCAAATTCAAATACAGATATACTCAGAAAAATCCAGAAAAGATACAACTATTTTACATAGGTTTAGAGATGAACTTCTTGTGAATCCAACCACGGTGTCAGATTTAAAAAATGCTTTACGGTGAAAGCATACCTTACAATTATTTGAGAACATAGCCCAGCAAACAGTAACCTGCCAAGTAGAAGAGTTACACAAGTCAGAAATAGAGATCAAATTAATCACTTACCTTTGATGATCTTCATATGTTTGCACTCAGAAGACATTCATTTATTCAATAAATGTTCCCTTTGTTCAATAAAATCTCTCTTTATTTCCGAAAACCTCAGTTTTGTTAGAGCATTTTCTTTAGTAATTCACAGGCTCAAACGGAGTCACAACAGGCAGACAAAAAAAATCTAAATTGTATCCGTAAAGTTCATAGAAACATGTCAAACGATGTTAATATTCAATCCTCAGGTTGTTTTTAGCCTAAATAATTGATAATATTTCAACCGGACAATAACGTTGTCAATATAAAAGGTAAACAAGAAAGGCACTCTCTCGGTCTCGTGCATGAAAAAGCTCTGTGACACGGCAGGCTCCACTCATTCAGACTGCTCTTACTCCCTAATTTTTCAGAATACAAACCTGAAACAATTACTAAAGACTGTTGACATCTAGTGGAAGGCATATGGAACAGCAATTTGAGTCCTAAGTCAATGGATACTGTAATGGCATTGAATAGAAAACTACAACAACAACAAAAAATCTTACTTCCTGAATGGACTTCTCTCAGGTTTTCGCCTGACAAATCAGATCTGTTATACTCACAAACATTATTTTAACAGTTTGGGAAACTTTAGAGTGTTTTCTATCCAAATGTACTAATTATATGCATATCCTATCTTCTGGGCCTGAGTAGAAGGAAGTTTAATTTGGGCATGCTTTTCATCCAAAATTTCAAATGCTGCCCCCTACCCTAGAGAAGTTAGGTCTTTTTTTTGCACAATAACCAAGATAAGACGAAACTAGAGCCTGCAGAACTTGCTTTTTGGAGTGTGGTGTCAAAAAAGCAGAGCCTCTCTTTATTACGTCCAGACCTCTCCCCATCTTTACAACCATTGAATCTATATGTTTTGACCTTAACAGTTTACAATCTAAGGTAACGCCAAGTAATTTAGTCTCCTCAACTTGTTCAACGGCCACACCATTCATTCCCAGATGATGTCTCGAATGTAAGGAATGATTTGCACCAAATACAATGCTCTTAGTTTTAGAGATGTTCAGGACTAGTTTATTACTGGCCACCCATTCCAAAACAGACTGCAACTCTTTGTTAAGGGTTTCAGTGACTTCATTAGCTGTGGTTGCTGATGTGTATATGGTTGACTCATCAGCATACAGGGACACACATGCTTTGTTTAATGTCAGTGGCAGGTCATTGGTAAAAATAGAAAAGAGTAGAGGGCTTAGAGAGCTGCCCTGCGGTACACCACACTTTACATGTTTGACATTATAGACGCTTCCATTAAAGAAAACCCTCTGAGTTCTATTGAGGTATATATGTACATATAGGTAGGGGTAAAGTGACTGGGCAACAGGATAGACAATAAACAGTAGCAGCATATGTATATGTATGAGTCAAAAGAGTTAGTGCAAAGAGGGTCAATGCAGATAGTCCGGATAACTATTAGACTTATATCTCCAAACTCCAGGCTTCTTTTTTATTATTCTCAAATAGAGATTAGTTCCAAGCTAGCTCCCTCTTTCCACCTAATGACTTGTAAACACTTCGCCTTCATAAAGGTCATACTCTCACATATTTCACGTTCCTTTTCTGGCCCTTATGTCCTAACCCAAAAAGACACAAGTAATTATTTTCCGCCACCAAAGTGGTTGTTTCACCTTAATGTTTGAGTTTGTAACACTGTAATTATGTCAGAATTTACAGCTGTAACAGGGGGCATGGACATTCCAGAGCCAGATGGATGTCTGGCTGTAAATCTGGAGCCTCAGTTACCTGGGGAGATTCCCTCCTGCATGGCCCGCCCCACTCCCACCGCCCGGACACTCACAAAAGGTGAGAGGTTTCCAGATCATTCATATGATAAGGCGCCCTGCCACACATGACCTGTTTACAATCATGGAGGGAGACTAGCCCACTCTTTGGGTTATGGTTCGGACTTCTGATTCCTGTTCATCTAAACGCATCCTCTACAAGCTATGCTGGTTCCATAGTGTCATTGATCCCACATATGAAGTGACATTGTAATGGGCAGTTGTTGTGGGAATTGGACACAAACATTATTTTAAGTTCCCAATCCACTCTGTAATTCTCCACCAACACAAATACTAATAGACTAAGCTTCTGAGAAGTCACACTTAACATTCCATTCAAGCATGACGGGGTGAGCTAGTATGCCACTTACAAATGTCAAACAAGCTTGTGACCATCTCTCTCTAAGGTCATATTTTCCCTGTGATGGCGGATGGTGAGAGGCCCACTGTAAGCCGTCTGTCACAAACATGGTCCAAGGCCAGAGGAGCTCAGCCAGAACTGTAAGCAAAGCTTCACTGAGGCCCCTCTCCAACTCCATACTCCAACTCTACATGAGTGAGTGAGTCACAAGTTCTGAGGTGCAAACCACCAAACCCAGAGACACTATGTGTCACTACATCTTTATTAGTGTGAGTGGAGCTGTTGGTCCTTGTTTGAATAGTCAAGGTCCACAACTCTACCCAGGCCTCTGACAATGGACATATACATGCCAGCCAATGGACCGCAGATGGAAAAACAAAGCTTGCCTCTTCCTCTCCTTCATTGATTGTGAATGGATTTATGTAATGTAAGTGGTTGATGATAAGTGAATCCTAATAGACAGCTCATGGTTTGTTTGAAGTATTGGGCAGTCCGTTTCCTGTATCCCGTCACGTCCCTGAGAAAGCAGGGATGAAAACGTCCCCATTATCTTAAAGGTTAAACAATAGTGATTACACAATAATATTTATGCCATTACCTCTCTCACACAATGTTAGGGGTCAGGCCTGATTTACTACTTGTGGACATCACTTCACACAGTAGGGTCATCTCATGGGGTTTTCCTACACTTCAAAGCCAGATTGGTGTATAACCTATCATCAGTGCTAGTGAACTCCATGAACCCTCTAACTCTCAGGTGTACTTATTGCCAGGGGCACTCTCTTGTTCTCAGTTCCAGAACGCATCCCTCTCCCTGGCCTTCCAACATTGCTGTTCTCTGACAGCCCAAAAGGTCACGGAGAATCCAACAAGATGGACACATGCCTGCTGTGTCTGTCAGCCTGTCAACCTGCTGTTAACCCTGGTTATTACAAACCCTTCACTGAGAGGAAGACAGTGTTTAACTCCATCTAGACCAGACCCCACAGAGAGAAAGAGAGAGAGGGGGAAGAGAGAGAGAGAGAGAGAGAGAGAGAGAGAGAGAGAGAGAGAGAGAGAGAGAGAGAGAGAGAGAGAGAGAGAGAGAGAGAGAGAGAGAGAGAGAGAGAGAGAGAGAGAGGGGAGAGAGAGAGAGAGAGAGAGAGAGAGAGAGAGAGAGAGAGAGAGAGAGAGAGAGAGAGAGAGAGAGAGAGAGGAGAGAGAGAGAGAGAGGGGGAGAGAGAGAGAGAGAGAGAGAGAGAGAGAGAGAGAGAGAGAGAGAGAGAGAGAGAGAGAGAGAGAGAGAGAGAGAGAGAGAGAGAGAGAGAATAAAAAAGAAGAGATGCCTCCAGTGTTTGGACCCTCCCCTCACCACAACCTGGTGAGTTGTGAAGTTGGACACTTCAGTGGGTTTCCCAGTGGTGTAGTGCTAAGTATCAAAGTAGTGTAGTGGGGGGTCGAAATGTTTACCTTAAAATTTTAATAAAATATTATTTCTCCCGCTTATTTCCGCAGTACGCCTACACGTGGATGTTCCAAAATGCAATTTGCGGGAAAACACGCTCTGCACAAGCAAGTGGTTTCATGGACAGAGATGGAAATATCTGTAAGAAGGAGGGGGGATTTAAAGATGCAACAACTGTCATGGGTTGCTAATATGATTAGTATAATGCCTTTAGCAGCAAGACAATGAAAGAAAGTTTAAAGAAAACCAATAGAACAGGCGAAAGTTAATAATTGCCTTCACGTTTCTATGTTAGGATTTTGTCTATAGGCTACTTTGAAGCAAGGTAAGATGCATCCTAATATCAAATAAAACGTCCAGCTTTAAAATAATTAAGGAACTGGAAAAATATGTCGATGCTAATGATAAGCCTAGCCGCTTTCCCAAAACCCTCTTTATTATACTTGTCACGCCCTGACCATAGAGAGCTGTTTATTCTCTATGTTGGTTGGGGTGTAATAGTGACTAAGGTGGGTCATCTAGGTGATTTGTTTGTCTATGTTGGCCTGGTATGGTTCCCAATCAAAGACAGCTGTTTATCGTTGTCTCTGACTGGGGATCATATTTAGGTATCCATTTCCTCATTTGTGATTTGTGGGATCTTGACTATGTATAGTTGCCTAGTAGCACTGTTAGCTTCACAATTCATTTGTGTCTTATTGTTTTGTTTGGTGAGTTGCGATTTATTAAAATATGTGGCACTCTATGCACTTGGTCCAATCATTATAACAATTGTGACAATACTGAACAAAAATAAAAATGCATGTTTAATGAGCTGAAACAAAAGATCCCAGAAATGTTCCATAGGCACAAAAATATTATTTCTCTCAAATGTTGTGCACAAATATGTTTACATCCCTGTTAGTGAGGATTTCTCCTTTGCCAAAATAATCCATCCACCTGGCAGCTGATTAAATAAGCTAATTAAACTAGCATGATCATTACACAGACAATAAAAGGCCACTCTAAAATGTGCAGTTTTGTCACACAATACAATGACACAAATGTCTCAAATTTTAACGGAGCATGCAAGTGGCATGCTGACTTCAGGAATGTCCACCAGACTTGTTGCCAGAACATTTTAATTTCTCTACCATAAGCCGCCTCCGACGTAATTTTAGAGAATTTGACAGTACATCCAACCGGTCTCACAACCGTAGACCACGTGTATCCATTTTTGTTCAATATTAATGGTAACTAGCTACAAAGTAGCCTATTTCTACCTGTCAGAGTGATATCATGATTATTTGATCATTCTGTGGCCATTTATTTTGCAAACTCCATCTCATTTGCTATAGAAACATGCAAATCAAACAATGGTGCTAGGTGCCTGCACAATTTAATTAAAGGGTAACTACTCTCAAAAATTCAAATTTCTTAGATTTTCCCCAAAACTCAAAAGTGGTCTCCTGATGTGGTTTAAGCATTGTTGTAGACTTAGAATATGCAAGTTGAAGGGTTTTCTATTAAAAAAAGTGACTTTGAGAATGAAAACCTGAAAGAAAATTGCCAATATCTAAAACCTGTGAATTTCTGACTCAGTTTATCTGTTTCAACAGAAGTCCTACTATTAGCATACTGCACAGTACAGCTTGGATTGGCCTCATCATTTTAGGTCATTCAGTGTATGTCACTGTTTCTCATAGAATCTTTCACACAGGGCTCCTTTCCTTTGCTGGGTGGGCCGTTTAGAACATTTTGGAGAACAATTAGAGTATACCCACGTCTCCAGGCCCCACTACACCACTGGGGTTTCCTCCGTTTCTCCACGGAGGCCCCAACAAATGAAAGGTGTATCGTGAGAATTGAAAGTCCCTCTGGATAATAATTATGGAAAAGGAAAGTAATAACCCATGTTTGTTATTACCTCAATATGCTGTACAGATGTCGGAGACGGGCAAGACTAAGTGTTATGTTGTATTCATCAACTTTCTGCCACATGCCATGCCATCAAAAGCTAAAGAAACGTTGTTTTGGCTCATTATCATTCCTTCGCATATTCATGTTTTCTCTCTTTTGAGTGAGTAGGTGATGAGTGTATAAGAAACAGATGACCTAACTAACATGGCTTGTGTTTAAGCAGGGCAATTCAGCATGCTCTATTACTTACTGTACTGCAGTACCAACAGCTCCGTATCTCCACTGCTATTCATTATAGACATGTGAACGGCTGGAAAATTCATTCAACTGTCACTATGTTTGCATTGCCATCACCATGGCCTTGAGGCCCAGCTCAGTGCTATACATTCACTGATAAGCATAGCGTGTGCGATAGCAGGCTCATGTATCCCTCCTTACATCCTCAGGCCTGTAATCAGGTGTGCCGCACGCTGCCCACCACATACACACTCAACACATAGCCCTCTAGGCTGTAACACATAGCCTGTGGTCATGGAGGGGGCTTGCTGCGTCACCATGGGCCCTGTACTGTGGGTCTGTGGCAGCCCCTCAAACGTGGCCCCACCCTAATAACCCCCTCCAGCTGTACTGTAGGCCTCCTCAAATATGGGATGATGAGACAACCAGGGTATCTGTGTCTGCACCCTGGGGTCATGGGGGAGAGTGATGGACATGCTGCAGGTTGGGGGAGTTAGTTTTATTTTTTTATTTTTTTATTTCACCTTTATTTAACAGGTAGGCTAGTTGAGAACAAGTTCTCATTTGCAACTGCGACCTGGCCAAGATAAAGCATAGCAGTGTGAACAGACAACACAGAGTTACACATGGAGTAAACAATTAATACAACAATTAATAATTAATAATACAGTAGAAAAAAGGAGAGTCTATATACATTGTGCGCAAAAGGCATGAGGAGGTAGGCGAATAATTAAAATTTTGCAGATTAACACTGGAGTGATAAATGATCAGATGGTCATGTACAGGTAGAGATATTGGTGTGCAAAAGAGCAGAAAATAAAATAAATAAAAACAGTATGGGGATGAGGTAGGTAAAAATGGGTGGGCTATTTACCGATAGACTATGTACAGCAGCGATCGGTTAGCTGCTCAGATAGCAGATGTTTGAAGTTGGTGAGGGAGATAAAAGTCTCCAACTTCAGCGATTTTTGCAATTCGTTCCAGTCACAGGCAGCAGAGAACTGGAACGAAAGGCGGCCAAATGAGGTGTTGGCTTTAGGGATGATCAGTGAGATACACCTGCTGGCGCGCGTGTTACGGGTGGGTGTTGCCATCGTGACCAGTGAGCTGAGATAAGGCGGAGCTTTACCTAGCATGGACTTGTAGATGACCTGGAGCCAGTGGGTCTGGCGACGAATATGTAGCAAGGGTCAGCCGACTAGAGCATACAGGTCGCAGTGGTGGGTGGAATAAGTTGCTTTAGTGACAAAACAGATGGCACTGTGATAAACTGCATCCAGTTTGCTGAGTAGAGTGTTGGAAGCGATTTTGTAGATGACATCGCCGAAGTCGAGGATCGGTAGGATAGTCAGTTTTACTAGGGTAAGTTTGGCGGCGTGAGTGAAGGAGGCTTTGTTGCGGAATAGAAAGCCGACTCTTGATTTGATTTTCGATTGGAGATGTTTGATATGAGTCTGGAAGGAGAGTTTACAGTCTAGCCAGACACCTAGGTACTTATAGATGTCCACATATTCAAGGTCGGAACCATCCAGGGTGGTGATGCTGGTCAGGCGTGCGGGTGCAGGCAGCGAACGGTTGAAAAGCATGCATTTGGTTTTACTAGCGTTTAAGAGCAGTTGGAGGCCACGGAAGGAGTGTTGTATGGCATTGAAGCTCGTTTGGAGGTTAGATAGCACAGTGTCCAAGGACGGGCCGGACGTATATAGAATGGTGTCGTCTGCGTAGAGGTGGATCAGGGAATCGCCCGCAGCAAGAGCAACATCATTGATATATACAGAGAAAAGAGTCGGCCCGAGGTTTGAAACCTGTGGCACCCCCATAGAGACTGCCAGAGGACCGGACAGCATGCCCTCCGATTTGACACACTGAACTCTGTCTGCAAAGTAATTGGTGAACCTAGTAACAGCAGCAGCGCCCCTGGTGCTCCTTAGCCCATGAGTCAGTCCACCAACCCACCAGCTCTCTGCTCCCTGCCCTGGGACTTAGACATGTACAGTACATGTACACGCAAACAAACACACACGTTTTGAAACATCACCTCTAAGTTACCAAGAGCTCTGTACTAAGATAACATTTAATTTCAAAAGTCAAAATGAATTGCTTGAGGTCAGAGACAACAAAGGTTTCTAGCAGGCTTTGTATCAGACTGAGGTCAAACGGCCTTATCAGAGTGGGTATGATGACATTGAACTCTGTATGTCACACTCGGCTTGTTCCCAATCACTGAGGTTCTGACAGACAAATGATGCCTAATGATTTGCTCTTGAAATACCACAGCTTTCCATTCCCTTCCAGGAGGTGTGGGCTCTATGCTGTTGTTCCAGGCAAAGCCAGATCTGATTAGTAGCTCACACTGCATGTAAAGAGAGAGAGAGCGAGAGAAAGAGAGAGAGAGAGAGAGAGAGAGAGAGAGAGAGAGAGAGAGAGAGAGAGAGAGAGAGAGAGAGAGAGAGAGAGAGAGAGAGAGAGAGAGACTGAGACTGAGACAGAGACAGAGACACACAGAGAGAGAGAGACTGAGACAGAGACACACAGAGAGAGAGAGAGAGACAGAGACTGAGACAGAGACACAGAGAGAGAGAGAGAGAGAGAGAGAGAGAGAGAGAGAGAGAGAGAGAGAGAGAGAGAGAGAGAGAGAGAGAGAGAGAGAGAGAGAGAGAGAGAGAGAGAGAGAGATGTGTTCCCTGAGAGCTTTGGTGTTCTTCCACCCTGCCAAAGCAAACCCTGCTGGACGATAGGGAAAGATGAGTGGCCTTTGCGTAGCCAGCTGGACCTAGTTAAAAGCTGATCCCGAGCAAATAGGTAATTGTACCTCTCGGGGGCTGGATCTTTACGAGTGAATGGAAACTAACCTCTGTCTCCGATCTGTCGTTGGAGAGCACCGGGCGACCAGCAACCAGCAGTCGGTACATTTGAGAGGAGATGTAAGGAGGGGTGGAGGGAGGAGGGAAGGAGGGTTAGGGAAACAAGAACAGGGTTGTCTAGCGAGAGCTGATTATGCGTGCTGGAGGCTGGTTTCCTGGATGCAGTGTTTGTGTTGGAACCTGTTGCCCACGGCAGATGTTGCACATGAAGGAGGTGTTATTGCGTTTACCATAATAGTAAAATAATTTGGTATGGCATTCTATCATTACACTCCTCTAAGGCAACACTCTCTGTGTGTCTGACTGTTATTCATATTTATAGCAAGCTTCATAAGGCACTATGTATAATAGAAGGTATTATAAATATAGTATAAGCCAGCTAAGGACTATTACCCCTTCTCCCTTGCCTTGCCTTGTTTTCCCCATCTCCCCAATGCTGTCTAGAAGATCAAGACGCTCTTCCTCAGGATCTTACCTCATGGTTCACATAAGGCTTTTGTCATCTGTTGTTGACACTACAGGGAGCTGGGTCTGTGCCTCTGTCCTGCCCACAGCAGCTGTGCCTACACACAGAGCATCAATCTGCCACTGCAAGGACACAAACACAGCCTAACCTTTTACCTTTTCAACTCACTTGCACTCACATCTAACGTTTAACACCTACACAAACAAATGTGACATGCCAGCCCAACAGGGGCAGATGACGCTAGTTCCTACTTCACCTTAGGGCCGTTTGAGAAAAAAAAAACAGGAGCATGTGAACTTCATGTGCCTTAATTACAAACTTGCATGCGATCAGTAAATACCGACCTCAGATCTGTGTGAAGAATATGGGAAATACCGACCAAAACAAAGTAATTTCACAATGTCACACCTTTACATGTTATTCTCTTAATGGATTGCTCATCAAACCAAATGTGTCAAAATATAATTTTGTGACAAAACGGCATATATGCTTTATGAAAACGAGCCACTTTGCGCTAGGGTAAAATAGGCTACTTGTTGTGGGAGAGGTGAAGGACGCAGAGGAAAAGAGTGATAGCCTAGACCATATAAAGTGAGTTTCTGAAACATTGAGTTGTTCTTTGCTGATGTGAAAAAGAAACTGAATTAAAGGGCATACCGTGTAGAAAAAACAACAGGCAAATCGTCTGTATGGGCCTAATTTATGCACAATGTAGATACGGTAGGGGAAAAGGTTGCTCATAATTTCAAGACCTGAGCTATTTCATTTAATTGTTTTATTTATTAACTTTTCTAGTTTATTTAGGCTATTTCATTTGTTTGTTTAGACTTGGCCTATTTAGTAAGCTATTTTGCTATTTTATTTGGGCTATTTTCTTTCTATAAAATAACATTTTGTTAACTTATGTTAAATGACTCGAGTCAAGTGTGATATTTGTCAGCATAAAGCTGAGTGACTCGCTGACTGTAGCCTAGTTTTTTGATACCATCGATCACCACATTCTTTTGGAGAGATTGGAAACCCAAATTGGTCTACACGGACATGTTCTGGCCTGGTTTAGGTCTTATCTGTCGGAAAGATATCAGTTTGTCTCTGTGAATGGTTTGTCCTCTGACAAATCAACTGTACATTTCGGTGTTCCTCAAGGTTCTGTTTTAGGACCACTATTGTTTTCACTATATATTTTACCTCTTGGGGATGTTATTCGAAAACATAATGTAAACTTTCACTGCTATGCGGATGACACACAGCTGTACATTTCAATGAAACATGGTGAAGCACCAAAATTGCCCTCGCTAGAAGCATGTGTTTCAGACATAAGGAAGTGGATGGCTGCAAACTTTCTACTATTAAACTCGGACAAAACAGAGATGCTTGTTCTAGGTCCCAAGAAACAAAGAGATCTTCTGTTGAATCTGACAATTCATCTTAATGGTTGTACAGTCGTCTCAAATAAAACTGTGAAGGACCTCGGCGTTACTCTGGACCCTGATCTCTCTTTTGAAGAACATATCAAGACCATTTCGAGGACAGCTTTTTTCCATCTACGTAACATTGCAAAAATCAGAAACTTTCTGTCCAAAAATGATGCAGAAAAATTAATCCATGCTTTTGTCACTTCTAGGTTAGACTACTGCAATGCTCTATTTTCCGGCTACCCGGATAAAGCACTAAATAAACTTCAGTTAGTGCTAAATACGGCTGCTAGAATCCTGACTAGAACCAAAAAATTTGATCATATTACTCCAGTGCTAGCCTCTCTACACTGGCTTCCTGTCAAAGCAAGGGCTGATTTCAAGGTTTTACTGCTAACCTACAAAGCATTACAAGGGCTTGCTCCTACCTACCTCTCTGATTTGGTCCTGCCGTACATACCTACACGTACGCTACGGTCACAAGACGCAGGCCTCCTAATTGTCCCTAGAATTTCTAAGCAAACAGCTGGAGGCAGGGCTTTCTCCTATAGAGCTCCATTTTTATGGAACGGTCTGCCTACCCATGTCAGAGACGCAAACTCGGTCTCAACCTTTAAGTCTTTACTGAAGACTCATCTCTTCAGTGGGTCATATGATTGAGTGTAGTCTGGCCCAGGAGTGGGAAGGTGAACGGAAAGGCTCTGGAGCAACGAACCGCCCTTGCTGTCTCTGCCTGGCCGGTTCCCCTTTTCCACTGGGATTCTCTGCCTCTAACCCTGTTACGGGGGCTGAGTCACTGGCTTGCTGGGGCTCTCTCGTGCCGTCCCTGGGGGGTGCGTCACCTGGGTGGGTTGATTCACTGTTGTGGTCGGCCTGTCTGGGTTTCCTCCCCCCTTGGGTTGTACCGTGTCGGAGATCTTTGTGGGCTATACTCGGCCTTGTCTCAGGATGGTAAGTTGGTGGTTGAAGATTTCCCTCTAGTGGTGTGGGGGCTGTGCTTTGGCAAAGTGGGTGGGGTTATATCCTTCCTGTTTGGCCCTGTCCGGGGTGTCCTCGGATGGGGCCACAGTGTCTCCTGACCCCTCCTGTCTCAGCCTCCAGTATTTATGCTGCAGTAGTTTATGTGTCGGGGGCTAGGGTCAGTTTGTTTATCTGGAGTACTTCTCCTGTCCTATTCGGTGTCCTGTGTAAATCTAAGTGTGCGTTCTCTAATTCTCTCCTTCTCTCTTTCTTTCTCTCTCTCGGAGGACCTGAGCCCTAGGACCATGCCCCAGGACTACCTGACATGATGACTCCTTGCTGTCCCCAGTCCACCTGGCCATGCTGCTGCTCCAGTTTCAACTGGCCTGGGCCCTAGGACCATGTCCCAGGACTACCTGACATGAGGACTCCTTGCTGTCCCCAGTCCACCTGGCCATGCTCCTGCTCCAGTTTCAACTGTTCTGCCTTACTATTATTCAACCATGCTGGTCATTTATGAACATTTGAACATCTTGGCCACGTTCTGTTATAATCTCCACCCGGCACAGCCAGAAGAGGACTGGCCACCCCACATATGCTCTCTCTAATTCTCTCTTTCTTTCTCTCTCTCGGAGGACCTGAGCCCTAGGACCGTGCCCCAGGACTACCTGACATGATGGCTCCTTGCTGTCCCCAGTCCACCTGACTGTGCTGCTGCTCCAGTTTCAACTGTTCTGCCTTATTATTATTTGACCATGCTGGTCATTTATGAACATTTGAACATCTTGGTCATGTTCTGTTATAATCTCTACCCGGCACAGCCAGAAGAGGACTGGCCACCCCACATAGCCCGGTTCCTCTCTAGGTTTCTTCCTAGGTTTTGGCCTTTCTAGGGAGTTTTTCCTAGCCACCGTGCTTTTACACCTGCATTGTTTGCTGTTTGGGGTTTTAGGCTGGGTTTCTGTACAGCACTTTGAGATATCAGCTGATGTACGAAGGGCTATATAAATAAATTTGATTTGATTTAGTTAGCGTCCTAAAATCACCACATAAAAATCCTGCGATCTAAATGGTCAACAGAAACAAAGTGAACAGATCTCTGAAAACCTCTAAATGCTCCACATCCAATTATAGTAGTGTTGTCATAGCGGAAATAGGCTTCAAACCTAGACCTACAAATCCCAACTGTTGGAAATGACACAGGAATGCAGATGGTAGACTCCATCCTTCAGTAGGAAGCTTAATGGTAAAATAGGCTATAGCCTACCTTTAGTATAAATCTAGGTTTTTCAAAACAGTTTATCAAAACTATATAATAAGCTAGATTTTAATGCTGCACAGTAAAATAATAGGCCTACAGAATATTAGCTTACAGACAAAAAGTTCATTCATTTTTTCGCTGCTCTCAGTTTGGCACGTGATGATAATGACCTGAAAAAAGGATATATTTCTGAAAACCTCGTAATGTTCTGCATCTAACTACAGGCATGTCATTTTGAAAATACTAAACTGTAGACCACAAATCAATTATTTTAGATACGACCCAAAAATGCATGTTAAAGTTCACTGCCAGACTGTAAGAAAGCAATTCATTTGATTTAAAATTATTTTCGCACACCCATAAAACCCAAGTGTTTTTAAGACTAGCTCATTATCTCATGGACCCACTGTCATTCTCCCTGCTTTAAACGGTGGGTTTCACTGCCTGCTAACTCCAGAGTGGGATAACAGAACAGAGTGGGGCTGTGAGAAAGGATGAGGACTCTCTGTGCCACATACAGTAGTGCACAGGGGGGATACATACTGTGATGTGTACATGTTGCTGTTACAGTGCCAACAACTTCTAGATGGACTAAGGCTGCTGTTAGCAAACTGACTCATTTTATTTTTTATTTTACCTTTATTTATACAGGTTTTTTTCTAATTGAGATAATATCTCTTTTCCAAGAGAGACCTGGTCTGTGTCAACAGACATCAACAGACATCTTGTGTGTGACATCAAAAGGTTTTCTGTCTTAGACGTGACAGTGTTGTGCCACATGGTCAGATACAGTGCCATCGGAATGTATTCAGACCCCTTGACCTTTTCCACATTTTGTTACATTCCAACCTTATGCTAAAGTGTATTAAATCATTTTTTCCCCCTCATCAATCTACACACAATACCCTGTAATGACAAAGCCAAAACAGTTTTTTTTTTAAATGGAAATATCACGTTTATATAAGTATTCAAACCCTTTACTCAATACTTTGTCGAAGCACCTTTGGCAGTGATTACAGCCTCAAGTCTTCTTGGGTATGACGCAAAAAGCTTGGCACAACTGTATTTGGAGTTTCTACCAGTGCGCAAACCAGTGTGCCTGGCACCTACTACTATACCCCATTCAAAGGCACACCCTCTGAATGGAACACATGCACAATCCATATCTTAAATGCCTCAAGGCTTAAAATCCTCCATTTCATCTACACTGGTTGAAATGGATTTAACAGGTGACATCAGTAAGGGATCATAGCTTTCATCTGGATTCACCTGGTCAGTCTATGTTATGTATACTCTGTGTATATAGATCTTTTTTTAAATGACCAGATCCTGTCGGGCTCAGGTAGGAATTTGACGGATCCAATTCTGTTTGGATCTCAATGTCAGGATTCAAGACGACCTTTATTACATAGTCCCTCATGGAATGACATTTCAGAGTGGCCACATAATCCTTTAAAAGGCCTGAAAAATGAGAAAAAAGCGACAATAGTACTGTTTGTCCATTTTGAAACATCGTAGTCAGTATACACTTCATCAAAATAGTCCGAAGGAATCTAAGGCCGCAGTCCAAATTCGAAGAAGACAGCTCTCGGCCCTAAACCCTTGGCCCTTGAATGACGTTTTACATCGTCACATCCGAGTTTACCTTAAATGTCGCTTGACCAAGCGAGGGAGAGTGATGATCTGAGAGGCAGAGTCCTTGGTGGAAATCTTAAAATGGATCTTAAAAACAACCAACCTAAAGCTATTAATGTTCCTAGCAAGCTAACACAACTAGCTAGCACTCCTGTCAGGTAGCTAGCTAACTACAGTTACCCATAGCTGGCTAGCTAGTTTTATAGTTTGGTCATTTATTACAATACATTTCAGAATCCCCCCGCCCAAAAAAATTACAAAAGCTAGCTACATAGCATCCCCACTACAAAACTAAGCCAATTTGACAATGCTAAAATGAAGGTAATTTACATATTTTTTTTAGCAAGCTAATTTTGTCTGACATACCGAAAATGCAGCCATGTTGATTAAAATTGACACTTCGCAGCCATGTGACACTTCACAGCCACCTCACAAGTGATCAAAGTTCTTCACTCGCTCCCTTAAGCTAAATCGAAGACCGAGGGGGTAACGTTAGTGAATTGGACCTCCACTTAAGATGGGATTCCTCCAAAGGAAAGTGGCTAGCGCGAGGGCTGAGGGAGTCAAAATAACGTGTTTGGGACTGCAGCCTAATATAATACAAGAAATCTGTCATTCATTTTTACTTTTTTGAGATGTTTGGGGCAGTATTTTTCAATGAAAAAATGTGCATGAAAACGAGTCGTCTCTTGTTGAATGACAACAAAGACTTTTTCTACAGAAGCTTTACTGTTGAGCAATCCCGGAGAAAAGGGCATAGACTTTGGCTCCGAACTTCGGCTTACCTCCAGAAACAATTTTGTGTGCCCAAACAGCCGGAAAAAACCCTCACCGAAGTCCAAAACAAACAAAAACGTCACAAAATGTCATCATAATACATGCAAACAATTCTGAACTGTTTCGGTTGGGTAGCATGCGGACGCCTTAATACACACACCACACAATGTCTGAATCTAGCGGATTAATGATGGTGGGATAATGCTTGATGACAAATTTCACAGTGGGTGCGAGACCTGGTGAGGCCTACAAGCCACCGTGTCTCACACCCACTGTGAAATTTGGTGGAGGATCAGTGATGATCTAGGGGTCCTTCAGCAAGACTGGAATTGGGCCGTTTTGTCTTTGTGAAGGACGCATGAATCAAGCCACGTACAAGGTTGTCCTGGAAGAAAAGGTGCTTCCTTCTGCTCTTACAATGTTCCCCAACTCTGAGGATTGGTTTTTCCAATGCTCCATGCCACACAGCCAGGTCAATCAAGGTGTGGATGGAGGACCACCAGATCAAGACCGTGTCATGGCCAGCCCAATCTCCAGACCTGAACCCCGTTGAAAACCTCTGGAATGATATCAAGAGGAAGATGGATGGTCACAAGCCATTAAACAAAGCCAAGCTGCTTGAATGTTTGCGCCAGGAGTGGCATAAAGTCACCCAACATCAATGTGAAAGACTGGTGGAGAGCATGCCAAGACGCATGAAAGCTGTGATTGAAAATATGGATTTCTGAACTCTTCCTAAGTTAAAACATTAGTATTGTGTTGTTTAAAAATGAATATGAACTTATTTTCTTTGCATTATTCGAGGTCTGACAACACTGTATCTTTTTGTTATTTTGACCAGTTGTAATGTTCTGCAAATAAATACTCTAAATTACACTATTTTTATTTGGAATTTGGGAGAAATGTTGTCAGTACTTCATAGAATTAAACAAAAATGTTTGTTTTACCCAAACACATACCTATAAATAGTCAAATCAGAGAATTTTACATTTTTGCAGTGGTCTCTCAATTTTTTCCAGAGCTGTATATATATGAATAATTTTTATACAGTAAAGGTTCCATTCCATTGAAAATTCCATTGAAAAGAGAGCATATCTGTGCACAAGGACTCATTTATCCTTTGCCAAAACCAGTACTGAACCCCAGTAGATTATTTCTTAACAGTTGTTGAGTTTTAGTGAGTAGCACTGCTTTCTGTTCATGAGCATAAGCAGGGAAACATAGACCCAAAACAGATTACCACCAGGAGTCATAGTGAGCTCAAAAAGATTCAATAAACCGTGGTGCTTTGCCGACAAGTAACATAAACAAATGTAGAAATATTGTGTGTTACAAGACCTTTTCTGGACCAATATCTGATATGTGGTCATAACATAAACAATGTGAATAAAAACAACTGTAGCTAAATGAAAGCAGCCTGTCTGTGTGAAAATCATTGAGTCCAGTATCCTGACTGTATGACATGAAGCCGGGGCCCCCATTGGCCATCAGGGACCCCACTCTGAGCTCTGAGCTACAGCAGTGGACTCTCAAGAGACCCACCATGTTTCAAAAAAACACCCAATGTCCAGTCTTAAGGAGTTATCTTTAACAGTAGCTAGGTTTTGCTGAACATCTCAAAACAATACACATGACCAGGGCCTATAGCCAACATGTCTTAATACTGGCGAGCTAAACAGCTAACAGGCGATGTTGTAGGCTACTTTGCAAATGGTATTGTAAATGGCACAATATGACGTACCTCATATAGACCTGACCAAGGTGTCCACTGGTCATTGGCACCACTACTTTAGGTCTCCACTGGTCACTGCACTGTCTCTCTATGGGCAGAGAGAACTCAAGATGTGGCCGAGCCTTGCTTAACTGCTCTCTGAGGTGGACAAGGGCTATTGGATAGGCAAATTATACTTTGACATGGGCCATCAACTGGAGTTATTGGGATTGAATGATGTCCAGTGTGCAGATGTTAATTCTATTCCACGAATTAAGCAATGTGCCCAGAATGTTGTTGTGTTCGTGTGTGACTGAGATCACACCTGAATGCTGGTCTACATGCTTCTTGAGATGCCCTAGTGTGCAGCCTACTGATTGAAAAACATGTATTTGTTGAATTGCATACAAGCGTAATAATCTATTTCAAAATCTGTTACAATGAGCATTTACCATAATCCTCAATTGAATTGAAAATACAGTATATTAAAATAGAAAACAGAATGTTTTACATGAAAATGTGATTTAAAAAATGTAACTATGCATTTGTCATTCAGTTAAAATGTATAAAAGAAAAGTAAAAGTGGAAAGAACATTATGTTCAACGGGACTATCAAGGTTATATTGAGAATGCGGAAGCGGCAGCGTAGCCTAGTGGTTAGAGTGTTGGACTAGTAACCGGAAGGTTGCGAGTTCAAACCCCCGAGCTGACAAGGTACAAATCTGTCGTTCTGCCCCTGAACAGGCAGTTAACCCACTGTTCCCTGGCCGTCATTGAAAATAAGAATGTGTTCTTAACTGACTTGCCTGGTTAAATAAAGTTTTAAAAAATATATTTAAAAAAATGCATACCTATTGCGTAACAAAACGAGAGGACCAGCCGAACGATTAGGGGATATCTAAATTCAAATCCTCCCTCGGTTCGCTACTTGTGACTGGGTGGCGTCCATGTCAGTCAAGAGGAAGGGGTGCTGCTAATTTCTATGTGCCTGAAATGTCAATTTGGGTCTCAGATTGCATCCCCATGTTTTGGTGTTAGGGCATCCTCGCTCCTCTCCAAACGCAGAATACCTACATACGCGCACAGTGGATGTCGTAGGACGCGGCGTGAGAGTAGCATAATATTATTTTCATTGAAACGACACTGAAAGTACACATACCTACTGGCATCTCTCCTGCTGGAGAGACCAGACCAGGAGCATCCGTTCACTTTTCCACGGTAGGCTATTGTAGAAGGCTATATGCTGCCTAGTCTGTTGTAGTGAAGGTACTGATAGCGAAAGGCACCAACAACTTTTTAAATTCATTTTTCAACCGCAAGTTTTACATTTGGAACAACGGACCTCGCGGATTTCATGTGGCGATTCACTTGACAGAAGAAAATAGTCTGCTTACATTTTTTAACATACCAAACTTGTTGGACTCATCATCAGCTTTGAAATATGTTCAGTAAGTGTTTGGTCACATTCTTGCATTTCTCAATTCTGGTGCGTGTGTTGATGGCTCATGAATGTAAGCCCTGTGATACCCGGACGTGTCCGCTGAAAGCCTGCGAGAGTGGCCGGACTCTAGCCAAGGACCCGTGCGGATGCTGCGACCAGTGTAGCCGGCTGGAGTGGGAGCCGTGCGGCGGCAAGGACTGGGAACTGGGCTACTGCGCTTTAGGACTAACCTGCGCGGCTGTCAGCCAAATCGGAGCTGCAACGCTCCCTGATATAGGAGTTTGTAAAGGTGGGTAGCTTATGTCTAAAATAAGACTTGTATCACTTCATGAATAAAGTAGTCCCAATTAAATGTTAGTATTGTTTCCCATTCTGAAATGTGAGCATAACCTAGAGTGGCAAAAATATCTTAATTTTATAGTAAGGCTACTAGGAAATAATTTCTTATTGATTGATGGAAGAATAGGAGGTTTGGCTTTGAGGTTCCAACAACACGATTGTTCATCAAGATCACTCTCAGCTCAGGGCATAAAAGTTTAATCTCCGTAGTAAGTGATTATTGTCATTTGGCTTGGCTACACTACAGTGTGCCAGCCAGTTCATGATTCCATTGACTGTGCTGTGTTGACATTGTCTCTCTTCTCAGTGGGTTGGTTGGACCAGATTTCAAGGTTTTAGTAGCTCTTGACTGCCAACAGAGGACGTCTCATGTTAGATAGACTGTTCACTTTCCCCATTTAAACACCAGCTCTCTTCACTTGCAGGCATGACAATAGGTTTGGCAACAGCTTTGGCAGCATGCCTCCACGTCAGTCTTACTAGAGTGCAGACTTTACTGCCAGAGCCCAACCTGACATCTCTAAAAAAAAAAAGGCATTGAATTGAGATTAAACAGAAATTAATATTTAAAAAGCTGGTGGCTTAACAATGGGAAATGTGTTGACTGTAATTGTACACTTCAAGTACTCTGTATTAATTTGATCATGAAACAGATTGTCTGTCCTTGTAGAAAGTGTTTTGCTGTGATGTGGCTGCACAATCAGTAGGCCTGTGATGTGGCTCTGAGGGCTCCCTTGGGGTCACGGCAAAATTGCAAAGGTCATTGGCAGATTTATCTGAATGACCTTACCATGAATCACACTGTAATGTCCCTGCCTTCCCTCCTATCAGACCCATGTCCTATACCAGTTGTATACTAACAGTCTATAAACCTGTTGTGCACATGATATCCCTGGCTCCCAGGAAGACTATACTCCAGAGGCTGGCTCTCTAAATCTCTTATGGGGCCTCTTGGCTACCCATCCATCACCATTGAGGTGTGCGTGTGTGTGTGTGTGTGTGTGTGTGTGTGTGTGTGTGTGTGTGTGTGTGTGTGTGTGTGTGTGTGTGTGTGTGTGTGTGTGTGTGTGTGTGTGTGTGTGTGTGTGTGTGTGTGTGTGTGTGTGTGTGTGTGTGTGTGTGTGTGTGTGTGTGTGTGTGTGCATGCGTGTGTGTGCGTGCGTGCGTGCATGTGTTCTAGCCAAGATTAGCTCTTCACACAGTTGGTGAGGGAGAACAGGAGTTTCCCCCTGAGAGAAGTGGGCATGGGGCATGGTCAGGATCACTTCAAACCCCCTGCCAGTCAGTCCCTCAACTGGTCTCTATCCAGACTGAAATAAAGGGATTGCATGGGACTGACATGACCAGAGGTGAGAGAAAGCAGTCCCACGTTGGGGCCAGATCTACATGACCCTGCCCTCCATCATCACGCTGTGGGGTCTGGGGGTCCGGGGGTCTCCGACCCCAGGGTGTCCCAGGAGACAGTGTCCCTGATTGGGCTTTATTTAAGGTTGTGCTCAGAGGCCTTAATCCCCTTTCATACCCCCAGTTACTTCCTCTGTCAAATTAACAACTTTGAATGGGTCCAAGTGAATGGCTTCCATGATTGAGTCATGCCTCTGGTACCTTAGTGGTGGGCCCCAGCACATGCACGTGGCCCCCCAGCAGAGTTGGCTGGGTGCGGGTAAATAAACACCTCACAGGGCCCGGGTTGATCCTGGATTTCCCTCCCATGCCAGGGGTAGGGTATTAAAGTGAGGTCGCAATCAGGAGTAGGGGGTAAATGTTTCCGCTCTCTGATCCCTGCTTCTCTCTCTGCTCCTTTTTCTGGGTGGTCAATATGGAAGAGTGATAGAGGTCAAAGGAAGTAGACCAAGTATTCGTGTGATGTCTGTAGTAGACAAACGTGTACAGTCAATGAGAAAATATTTGGTACAATTGATATTGAACAGAATGCAAAATATCCAGTAAGTGTAAGCTTATAATGACTTTTGGACTGGATTTGCATACTGTATATTAAGTGCAGTCATTTTAAAGGACAGTTTTCACCTTAAAATCAAACCAAATCCAATTGTATTTGTCACATGCACCGACCTTACAGTGAAATATTCTTTCAGTTTTGCAGTTTTAAGAAAGTCATTACTGAAATAAACTGAAGTAAAATAAAATAATAATAATGAACAAGAAAAATAGAAAAATATCTAATAATTAAGGAGCAACAATAAAATTACAGTAGCGAGGCTATATACAGGATGTGACGGTACAGAGTCAATGTGTGGGGCACCGGTTAGTCCAGGTAATTGAGGTCATAATGTACATATAGGTAGAGTTAAAGTGACTATGCAAGGATAATATACAGACAGTAGCAGCAGCGTAAAAATGGGGCTGGGATGGGGGGATAATGCAAATTGTCTGGGTAGCCATTTGATTAGCTGTTCAGGAGACCTATGGCTTGGAGGTAGAAGCTGTTAAGAAGCCTTTTGGACCTAGCCTTGGCACTCCGGTACTGCTTGCTGTGCGGTAGCAGAGAGAACAGTCTATGATTAGGGTAGCTGGAGTCTTTGGCAATTTTTAGGGCCTTCCTCTGACACCGCCTGGTATAGAGGTCCTGGATGGCACGAAGCTTGGCCCCAGTGATGTACTGGGCCGCACGCACAACCCTCTGTAGTCCGTTACGGTCGGATGCCGAGCAGTTGCCATACCAGGCAGTGATGCAACCAGTCTCAATGGTGCAGCTGTATAATGTTTTGGGGATCTGGGGACCTATGCCAAATCTTTTCAGTCTCCTGAGGGGGAATAGGCATTGTTGTGCCCTCTTCCCGACTGTCTTGGTGTGTTTGGACCATGATAATTTGTTGGTTATGTGGACACCAAGGAACTTGAAGCTTTCAACCTGCTCCACTACAGCCCCATCGATGAGAATGGGGGCAGGCTCGGTCCTCCTTTTCCTATAGTCTACAATCATCTCCTTTGTATTGATCACATTGAGAGAGAGGTTGATTTCCTGGCACTAAATCAAATCAAATGTATTTATATAGCCCTTCTTACATCAGTTGATATCTCAAAGTGCTGTACAGAAGCACGATGGCTAGGAAAAACTAAAGGCCAAAATCTAGGAAGAAACATAGAGAGGAACCAGGCTATGAGGGGTGGCCAGTCCTCCTCTGGCCATGCCGGGTGGAGATTATAACAGAACATGGCCAAGATGTTCAAATGTTCATAAATGACCAGCATGGTCAAATAACAATAATCACAGTAGTTGTCGAGGGTGCAGCAAGTCAGCACTTCAGTAGTAAATGTCAGTTGGCTTTTCAACATAGATCATTAAGAGTATCTCTACCGCTCCTGCTGTCTCTAGAGAGTTGAAAACGTCCAGTGGACAGGTCAGGGTTCCATAGCTGCAGGCAGAACAGTTGAAACTGGAGCAGCAGCACGGCCAGGTGGACAGGGGACAGCAAGGAGTCATCATGCCAGGTAGTCCTGAGGCATGGTCCTAGGGCTCAGATCCTCAGAGAGAGAGAAAGAGCTAATTAGAGAGAGCATACTTATTAAATTCACACAGGACACCGGATAAGACAGGAGTAGTACTCCAGATATAACAAACTGACCCTAGCCCCCCGACACATAAACTACTGCAGCATAGGTACTGGAGGCTGAGACAGGAGGGGTCAGGAGACACTGTGGCCCCATCCAATGATACCCCCGGACAGGGCCAAACAGGCAGGATATAACCCCACCCACTTTGCCAAAGCATAGCCCCCATACCACTAGAGGGATATCTTCAACCACCAACTTACCATCCTGAGACAAGGCCGAGTATAGCCCACAAAGATCTCCGCCACGGCACAACCCAAGGGGGAGTGCCAACCTAGACAGGAAGATCACGTCAGTGAATCAAACCCACTCAAGTGACGCACCCCTCCTAGTGACGGCATGGAAGAGCACCAGTAAGCCAGTGACTCAGCCCCTGTAATAGGGTTAGAGGCAGAGAATTCCAGTGGAGAGAGGGGAACCGGCCAGACAGAGACAGCAAGGGCGGTTCGTTGCTCCAGAGCCTTTCCGTTCACCTTCACACTCCTGGGCCAGACTACACTCAATTATATGACCCACTGAAGAGATGAGTCTTCAGTAAAGACTTAAAGGTTGAGACCGAGTCTGCATCTCTCACATGGGTAGGCAGACCATTACATAAAAATTGAGCTCTATAGGAGAAAGCCCTGCCTTCAGCTGTTTGCTTAGAAATTCTAGGGACAATTAGGAGGCCTGCGTCTTGTGACCGTAGCGTACGTGTAGGTATGTACGGCAGGACCAAATCGGAAAGATAGGTAGGAGCAAGCCCTTGTAATGCTTTGTAGGTTTGCAGTAAAAACTTGAAATCAGCCCTTGCCTTAACAGGAAGCCAGTGTAGGAGGCTAGCACTGGAGTAATATGATCAAATATTTTGGTTCTCGTCAGGATTCTAGCAGCCTCATTTAGCACTAACTGAAGTTTATTTAGTGCTTTATCCAGGTAGCCGGAAAGTAGAGTATTGCAGTAGTCTAACCTAGAAGTAACAAAAGCATGGATTCATTTTCATGCATCATTTTTGTACAGAAAGTTTCTGATTTTTGCAATGTTACGTAGATGGAAAAAAGCTGTCCTTGAAACTGTCAGGGATTTCCTCCTCTTCTTCCGAAGAGGAGAGGCGAAAAGGATCAGAGGACCAATATGCGGCGTGGTAAGTGTCCATGGTTCTTTTAATATGTAAATGTACACATGAACACTACAAAACAATAAACATGGAAAGCGTAAACAGTCCTATCTGGTGCAAAGACAGACAGGAACAATCACCCACAAACACACAGTGAAACCCAGGCTACCTAAGTATGATTCTCAATCAGAGACAACTAATGACACCTGCCTCTGATTGAGAACCATACTAGGCCGAAACATAGAAATACCCCAAAACATAGAAAAACAAACATAGACTGCCCACCCAACTCACGCCCTGACCATACTAAATAATGACAAAACAAAGGAAATAAAGGTCAGAACGTGACAGAAACAGTCTTGATATGTTCGTCAAAAGAGAGATCAGGGTCCAGAGTAACACCTAAGTCCTTCACAGTTTTATTTGAGACGACTGTACAACCATCAAGATTAATTGTCAGATTCAACAGAAGATGTTGAAGGTGTTACTTGGGACATAGAACAAGCATCTCTGTTTTGTCCGAGTTTAACAGTAGAAAGCTTGCAGCCATCCACTTCCTTATGTCTGAAACACAGGCTTCCAGTGGGGGCAAGTTTCATTGAAATGTACAGCTGTGTGTCATCCGCATAGCAGTGAAAGTTAACATTCTGTTTTTGAACTGACATCCTCAAGAGGTAAAATATATACGTAGTGAAACGGAACCTTGAGGAACACCGAAATTTACAGTTGATTTGTCAAAGGACAAACCATTCACAGAGACAAACTGATATCTTTCCGACAGATAAGATCTAAACCAGGCCCGAACTTGTCCGTGTAGACCAATTTGGGTTTGCAATCTCTCCAATCCAAAAGAATGTGGTGACCGATAGTATCGATCAGTTCTCTGACATCCTCCCTATAGGATGTCTCATCGCTGTTGGTGATCAGGCCTACCACTGTTGTGTCGTCGGCAAACTTAATGATGGTGTTAGATTCGTGCTTTGCCATCCAGTCATGGGTACTAAGGATGCACCACTGAGGGGCCCCCGTGTTGAGGATCAGCGTGGCATATGTGTTGTTACCTACCCTTACCACCAGGGGGCGGCCCATCAGGAAGTCCAGGATCCAGTTGCAGAGGGAGATGTTTGGTCCCAGGGTCCTTAGCTTAGCGATGAGCTTTGAGGGTGCTGAGCTGTACTCAATGAATAGCATTTTCACATAGGTGTTCCTTTTGTCCAGGTGGGAAAGGGCAGTGTGGTGCAATAGAGATTGCATCATCTTTGGTCCTGTTGGGGTCAGTATGCAAATTGGAGTGTGTCTAGGGTTTCTGGGATAATGGTGTTGATGTGAGACTTGACCCGCTTTTCAAAGCCCTTCATGCCTATGGACGTGAGTGCTACGGGTCGGTAGTCATTTAGGCAGGTTACCTTGCTGTTCTTGGGCACAGGGACCATGGTGGTCTGCTTGAAACATGTTGGTATTACAGACTCGTGAAGGACAGGTTGAAAATGTCAGTGAAGACACTTGCCAGTTGGTCAGTGCATGCTCGGAGTACACATCCTGGTAATCCGTCTGACCCTGTAGCCTTGTGTATGTTGACCTGTTTAAAGGTCTTACTCACATCGGCTATGGAGAGCGTGATCACACAGTCGTCCGGAACAGCTGATGCTCTCATGCATGCTTCAGTGTTGCTTGCCTCGAAGCGAGCATAGAAGTTATTTAGCTCGTCTGGTAGGCTTGTGTCACTGAGCAGCTCACGGCTGTGCTTCCCTTTGTAGTCCATAATGGTTTGCAAGCCCTGCCACATCCAACGAGCGTCGGAGCCGGTGTAGTACAATTCAATCTTAGTCCTGTATTGTCGCTTTGCCTGTTTGATGGTTCGTCAGAAGGCATAGCGGGATCCGGGTAAGAGTCCCGTTCCTTGAAAGTGGCAGCTCTGCCCTTTAGCTCAGTGCGGATGTTGCCTGTAATCCATGGCTTCTGGTTGGGGTATGTACGTACCTTCACTGTGGGGATGATGTCATCGATGCACTTATTGATGAAGCCAGTGACTGATGTGGTGTACTCCTCAATGCCGTCGAAAGAATCCCCGAACATATTCCAGTCTGTGCGAGCAAAGCAGTCCTGTAGCTTAACATCCGTGTCATCTGATAACTTTCTTATTGAGTGAGTCACTGGTACTTCCTGCTTTAGTTGTTGCTTGTAAGCAGGAATCAGTAGTATAGAGTTATGGTCAGATGTGCCAAATGGAGGGTGAGGGAGGGCTAGGGAGAGCTTTGTATGCATCTCTGTGTGTGTAGTAAAGGTGGTCTAGAGTTTTTTTCCCTCTGGTTGCACATTTAACAATAAAGTGGTTGTTTATTGTTATGACAGCTGTGATTAGGGAAAGTTGCCTGTGAATCCAAACACATAGATAACTAATTTCACCCCCTAAGGGTATTGCACCACTTGAGTGATAACAATGTTTGGCATGGGTGTTTTTGTTTTAGCTGTCTCACTGTGTTAGTGCCCCCTCTTCTCTCTTCAAAGCTCCCACCGTCTCCAGAGAACTTACATACCACCTCACAGAATGTCTGTCCTCAAGAGCACAGACTGGACACTGCGTCTTTTCCAGTACTTCTTCACATGCTGTCCACTTCCCTCTTCCTCTAATATGATCTAATATTTCAAAGACTTCCTTTTTGGCCCGCTATCAGCCACAGGGTCTCAGAGGTCAACCTTCCCACCTCAGCTCCAGATGCCAAGACAAGCAGTCTCCATGCCTGAGAATACTCCCCCAGAGACCCAACTGTGATCCAAGCCCTGGCCGGAGTCAGAGCAGGACCAGGCCAGGCCAGCTGAGTGGGGTCATATCACAGCCAGGGGGTCAACCTAATCATTAGCTACAGTAATTAAAGGCCCCCCCCCCATCCTCTCATCATGCTTAGTCTACCTCCTGCCTCCTACTCCTGAAGCATCCCACAGACTCAGACACCCAGTGTCAATAACTGCCGCGTACAAATTACTCTCCTAGGCACAGAAAAGCCCAGAGATAGAAAAAAGTTGGAGGTGCGGAACATTTAAAAGTGACAGGAAACGAGGAAGAGTTTTGGCGAGGCAGTAGAGGTCTGTTTGAAAAGCCTGCTTGTCCTTTCTCTCTACCAGCTGGCTGGTGTACCCAGGCTGCCTGATAGACAGAGGAGTTTTCTATGAGATGACATTTCAAGGCCAAGCCAAAGTTAATATGGGTAGTGGGTACCTCTTCCTCCCCCCTCTACTCTCCCTAATGTCTCGGCTGTTTTAGCTCATAGGGACCATGACTGTCTGCCACCCAATATTTAACTCTGGAAATAATCACTTTTAGAGTCTCTGATAAATATTCTGTTTGGCCATATTCACACTTTGAGCTGCAGAATTAACACCTCAGAGAGAGCCATGGGTTAGTCTGGGTGACCACTATAGGCTACAGACAGCGAGCTCTACTTCAAGGACCACTTCTGAAAGGAATAGAAGTTCATCCCTGTTTTCTCACAACATCTAATAACACAATTCTCTGTTTCTTATTAATAAATTAACAATG
The DNA here is from genome assembly GCF_021184085.1 of Oncorhynchus gorbuscha. Classification (NCBI taxonomy): domain Eukaryota; kingdom Metazoa; phylum Chordata; class Actinopteri; order Salmoniformes; family Salmonidae; genus Oncorhynchus; species Oncorhynchus gorbuscha. The sequence goes on from NC_060182.1 coordinate 68,369,926, forward strand.
TGAATTTTCTTAAGTATTTTCTTCAAAGCCAAATGAATCATCACTGCATTGTCTCCTGGCCCAGGGAAGAGTATGAAAGCAAGGCCTCCCTTTCTGAAAGAAAAGAATGAAAGTATACCCATCGCAGCTCAATGAAAAGTATACCCATGGCACCGCTCAGGCACTCATTTTCTACAACAGTTCTAAATGTGTCTGTGAGAGAAGCCAGCATATTTTGATAAGCAGTAATCAAGTCTTTACGTTGTTGATTGAGGCCCAGGGGCTAAGCCGTTGGAGGGAGAGGAGCAGAGCACCGTGTTCTGTTTGAGCCTGTTTACTCTGTGGCAGGCAGCACTGCATCAGGCATGAACAGAGCCCCCCTGTGGGGGTCCCTGAGGAGCAGAGCACTGTGTTCTGTTTGAGCCTGTTTACTCTGTGGCAGGCAGCACTGCATCAGGCATGAACAGAGCCATCAGGCATGAACAGAGCCCCCTGTTTGGGAGCCCCTGAGGAGCAGAGCACTGTGTTCTGTTTGAGCCTGTTTACTCTGTGGCAGGCAGCACTGCATCAGGCATGAACAGAGCCCCCCTGTGGGGGTCCCTGAGGAGCAGAGCACTGTGTTCTGTTTGAGCCTGTTTACTCTGTGGCAGGCAGCACTGCATCAGGGCAGAGCATGAGTCCCTGAGAGCAGAGCACTGTGTTCTGTTTGAGCCTGTTTACTCTGTGGCAGGCAGCACTGCATCAGGCATGAACAGAGCCCCCCTGTGGGGGTCCCTGAGGAGCAGAGCACTGTGTTCTGTTTGAGCCTGTTTACTCTGTGGCAGGCAGCACTGCATCAGGCATGAACAGAGCCCCCCTGTGGGGGTCCCTGAGGAGCAGAGCACTGTGTTCTGTTTGAGCCTGTTTACTCTGTGGCAGGCAGCACTGCATCAGGCATGAACAGAGCCCCCCTGTGGGGGTCCCTGAGGAGCAGAGCACTGTGTTCTGTTTGAGCCTGAGGCAGCAGAGCACTGTGTGAGGAGCAGAGCACTGTGTTCTGTTTGAGCCTGTTTACTCTGTGGCAGGCAGCACTGCATCAGGCATGAACAGAGCCCCCTGTGGGGGTCCCTGAGGAGCAGAGCACTGTGTTCTGTTTGAGCCTGTCTTACTCTGTCAGGGCAGAGCAGCACTGCTGTTTGATCACCTGTGGCATGAACAGAGCCCCCTGTGGGGGTCCCTGAGGAGCAGAGCACTGTGTTCTGTTTGAGCCTGTTTACTCTGTGGCAGGCAGCACTGCATCAGGCATGAACAGAGCCCCCCTGTGGGGGTCCCTGAGGAGCAGAGCACTGTGTTCTGTTTGAGCCTGTTTACTCTGTGGCAGGCAGCACTGCATCAGGCATGAACAGAGCCCCCCTGTGGGGGTCCCTGAGGAGCAGAGCACTGTGTTCTGTTTGAGCCTGTTTACTCTGTGGCAGGCAGCACTGCATCAGGCATGAACAGAGCCCCCCTGTGGGGGTCCCTGAGGAGCAGAGCACTGTGTTCTGTTTGAGCCTGTTTACTCTGTGGCAGGCAGCACTGCATCAGGCATGAACAGAGCCCCCCTGTGGGGGTCCCTGAGGAGCAGAGCACTGTGTTCTGTTTGAGCCTGTTTACTCTGTGGCAGGCAGCACGCATCAGGCATGAACAGAGCCCCCTGTGGGGGTCCCTGAGGAGCAGAGCACTGTGTTCTGTTTGAGCCTGTTTACTCTGTGGCAGGCAGCACTGCATCAGGCATGAACAGAGCCCCCCTGTGGGGGTCCCTGAGGAGCAGAGCACTGTGTTCTGTTTGAGCCTGTTTACTCTGTGGCAGGCAGCACTGCATCAGGCATGAACAGAGCCCCCTGTGGGGGTCCCTGAGAGCAGAGCACTGTGTTCTGTTTGAGCCTGTTTACTCTGTGGCAGGCAGCACTGCATCAGGCATGAACAGAGCCCCCCTGTGGGGGTCCCTGAGGAGCAGAGCACTGTGTTCTGTTTGAGCCTGTTTACTCTGTGGCAGGCAGCACTGCATCAGGCATGAACAGAGCCCCCCTGTGGGGGTCCCTGAGGAGCAGAGCACTGTGTTCTGTTTGAGCCTGTTTACTCTGTGGCAGGCAGCACTGCATCAGGCATGAACAGAGCCCCCCTGTGGGGGTCCCTGAGGAGCAGAGCACTGTGTTCTGTTTGAGCCTGTTTACTCTGTGGCAGGCAGCACTGCATCAGGCATGAACAGAGCCCCCCTGTGGGGGTCCCTGAGGAGCAGAAAGGGGGGCTCGCCCGGCAGCTGGCGTGGTGGGTCTTCTGATCCCAGGGGTTTGGTGGTAATTAAGCCACATGGTGAGAGGGCTCTGTCTCCCCTCCACCCTCCACCCACCATTGTCATTAGATGTGTTTGTGTAGAGCTCAGCCTGGAGGAGCTGGGTCATTCCACGAAATCAGTCCCTTTTGGTTAGTGAATTATTCATTTCACATAATTGTAACATTCTGTCATAATGAGCACATGTTCGCCTTAATAAAAACATGTCTTCCCATCTCAAGAGGTTAAATAAATAAAATAATGCTGTCAGTGACTATTAACTGCCAAATAAAGTAACAGGGTTGACCGTAATACATGGTTGACCGTAACAGGGTTGACCGTAACAGGGTTGACCGTAACAGGGTTGGCGATTTCATCTTAGATCAGCCATAAATCCCCTTGTGACGGGGGGAATGGAAGCTTGTTGTGTGCAACAGGGAGGGGCATTCTTTTATATATATATATTTTAACATTTCTAGCCTGTCTATCTATGGGTAACAAAGCACCAGATAATGGCCAAAAAGAATAGAACCAGCTCACCTGCTTTTACACCATGATTTGACTATCAGATGTTCAATGTTTCTTATGGAGTAAATAATAATGAATAATAATAGTCTCACCGTGTTAAAATAAGAGTTCTGTTCGCATAACAGGGTTCACCTTAAAATGAGGGACAGGCACTTTTTTAACCTTCAAATGACACACTAATCACACGGTTTGGCATGGGCCATGGTGTAGGTGGTGGCACACAGACAGCAGAGGAGGAATCAGGACAGCCAGCAGAGGGGAACCCTGGGAGGGCCCTTCGCTGTGGAACAAAAGCAAACACATCAGCTCAACAGTGGTGTTATGGCACGATATGCAGGGCAGGAACAGATCAGGGAGGGATGGCTGATGCAGCCCAGGCCCCACTATGATGCGCTGGGTTGCTCTGATTCAGCCCAGGCCCCACAATGATGCGCTGGGTTGCTCTGATTCAGCCCAGGCCTCACTATGATGTGCTGGGTTGCTCTGATTCAGCCCAGGCCCCACTATGATGCGCTGGGTTGCTCTGATTCAGCCCAGGTCCCACTATGATGCGCTGGGTTGCTCTGATTCAGCCCAGGCCCCACTATGATGCGCTGGGTTGCTCTGATTCAGCCCAGGCCCCACTATGATGCGTTGGGTTGCTCTGAAGCAGCCCAGGCCCCACTATGATGCGCTGGGTTGCTCTGATTCAGCCCAGGCCCCACTATGATGCGTTGGGTTGCTCTGATTCAGCCCAGGCCCCACTATGATGCGCTGGGTTGCTCTGATTCAGCCCAGGCCCCACTATGATGTGCTGGGTTGCTCTGATTCAGCCCAGGCCCCACTATGATGCGCTGGGTTGCTCTGATTCAGCCCAGGCCCCACTATGATGTGTTGGGTTGCTCTGAAGCAGCCCAGGCCCCACTATGATGCATTGGGTTGCTCTGATTCAGCCCAAGCCCCACTATGATGCGCTGGGTTGCTCTGATTCAGCCCAGGCCCCACTATGATGTGCTGGGTTGCTCTGATTCAGCCCAGGCCCCACTATGATGCGCTGGGTTGCTCTGATTCAGCCCAAGCCCCACTATGATGCGCTGGGTTGCTCTGATTCAGCCCAGGCCCCACTATGATGTGCTGGGTTGCTCTGATGCAGCCCAGGCCCCACTATGATGCGCTGGGTTGCTCTGATTCAGCCCAAGCCCCACTATGATGCGCTGGGTTGCTCTGATTCAGCCCAGGCCCCACTATGATGTGCTGGGTTGCTCTGATGCAGCCCAGGCCCCACTATGATGCGCTGGGTTGCTCTGATTCAGCCCAGGCCCCACTACACTGTGCTGGATCGCTCTGATGATGCTTCTCTTCTTGTTCTCTCCTCTCCTCTAATATCATGTCTCCTCTTCTCCACAGTTCTGCCTGACAGCCCGGAGGCTGGGTTGGAGGATGAGCGCTGCCCCCTGCAGACAGGCTGTGACAGAGCGGGGGCCATGTGTGTGTGTGACGCTCGTCAATCCTGCCTGAGCTCCTTCGCCTACCCTGACATGGAATCCTGCATGAGGGCTGGCAAGACAGGTGAGTCTCCCACAACTAGCAGTCAGGAGCAAAGAATGCAATCCTTTGAACGTTGCTAATCCATATCAGATGTTGAACGCTGGTGACTAACGCTAGGAACATATCTTAGTGATGACACACAAGCTCAGGCTTTGCATGAGGGTGCCCCAGCGTGGATCTGTGTGGTGCTAATGTCAGTGACTCATGATGACTGACTATTTCCTGTCCCCTCTTCTCTTTCTTTTAGAGAGCCGTAGACATGAGCACCGGGACAGGCAGAGGGAGAAGTTTGTGGGCCCCTCCAACCCAGCCTGCATGTTTTCTGGGTGCAACCTGACAGGACAGGGCTGTGTGTGTGAGTCCCAGAGCTGCCACCACCACTTCACCTACATCAACCGCAGCCAGTGCCAGGAGGCCGCAGGTAACCTTAAACTAACCTAAAACTAACCCAAAACTAACCAACAACTGCTCAAGTCATATTGCAGAAAGTGGGCTGATACAGTGAACAAAATGTAGATGCAGATTCATAAACAGATCTGACCTACAAATCTACAAAATCCTTGTATGCTGTCTTTTACACCATCTCTATTTGAGTTGATCTCAGCTTATTAAGCATATGGGGTAATAGTGATAGGCATGTACCCTAATATTTACGTAGAGTCATGTGCTACCTGACTCATACAGTACAGCGAGTCAGCACAACGAGGTGTAGTAGACAACCAGTCAGTCTATTTCGAAGTCCAGACAGAAAGGCAGAGAGAAGTTATAATATGAGGAGAATGCACGGTGTAAGTATGAAGTGTTATAAATCTGCGTACACAGTGTTCAGGCAGTAAAGTGTAACAGTATAGTGTGTAGGCTGAATGCTGTCCCTGTCCAGGGTTAAAGCCCTGAGTGAGGCGGAAGATGGAACTCCACAGAGCTCAGGTACCAGAGTGACTATTATGGGCTGATTGTTTAAATGTGGTTCATAGAGAGGCCAAGTGTAAGAATTCATGTAGCTGACTCTCTGACTGGCACTTCTAAGTGAGAATTGTTATTAAGGTGGGTTCTATTTCGCCCCTTTGACAGAACTGTCTGTATGAAGAACATTGGTCTCATTGAAAAAGTGCCAGTGAGTGAACTCGGAGACTCTCTCTGTCTCGCTGTGTTAGTTATCATTAGTTGCTTCATAATACTATACAGCCACATTGTGCCAGAAGCCCGGACCTACGTCAGTATACTGAGCACATTTGTTCAGCTTAGGAGGCCCAATTGCATGTTTTTAATTCATATTTTTATTATAGTTTTTTTAACTCTGCATCGTTGTGAAGGGCTCGTAAGCAAACATTTCACTGTAAAGTCTACAACTGTTGTAATTCATCACATGTGACTAATACAATTTGATTTGATTTGACTAGTTCCAGAACTAAAAAGTGTGTTTTAGATTTGCCACATCAGATTATGTTTGTACTTTTTTCATTCTTTTTTTTATTGGATAATTCAGTTGGGAAATGGCAAAAATCTGTTGTTGCAAATCGGTATAATTCCTGATAATATAATGATGTATGGGGTAGAGCAGCCAGTGTAGCTGTAGTACTATAGGTGGCGACGTGCCATAGAGGCCTATCTGAGGTTATTAGATCTATAAAGAAATGTTGGGGTTGTTACAGAGCATTTACAGTCCCTTGGCTGTGTATTTGGATATTTCTCCTAAGCCACATTTGTTCAGTAAATCCCTCTAGACATGTGGGAAACTGTGCTCACATTGTATTGTTGAGAGAGAGTGTCATTAGCTTCTCCTGTGTCACTATGAAAAATATACACCAGTCGACTGCTGCATTTCGCAACTTCCCGTCCTCAAGGACGGCCAAGAGAGGACGACAGCGTGAAATGACAACACTGAAAACAGTAAACAACATTTTTTAGCAGCCTATGGGTTTTCACCACTCCTCACACACCCTTCCAACAGCCACTCATTAAGTAACGGGTTTATTTGTGTGTGTGTGTGTGTGTGTGTGTGTGTGTGTGTGTGTGTGTGTGTGTGTGTGTGTGTGTGTGTGTGTGTGTGTGTGTGTGTGTGTGTGTGTGTGTGCGTGCGTGCGTGCGTGCGTGCGTGCGTGCGTGCGTGCGTGCGTGCGTGCGTGTGTGTGTGTGTGTTCAAGGCATTCATAATTAACTTGTTTTGTCTGACTGGCTTGGTGGATGTCTTGCTGTCTGTCTGCATAGTGGCAGGGACTTTAGAGTGGTCGTAGGCCTACCCATCTCACCAAGTAGTGCTTTAGCTCGGTATGAATGTGTCTGTTAGCGTGTGATGTCTAAATATAATATAAGCTCTGGTTTTGCTGCATGAGATTTACAGTGATTCCGACCCCTCTTCACACGCAATTGAAGATGAAAGCAAAATTATTGCCAGTGCTTTAAGTACTTTTTCAGCCCTGTTTTTGAACATAGCATCCTCTGTCTGTACATTTACACATGTTAGTGGTTTGGGACTGGCTCTTCATGTTCAGATTATCGAGTAGCCTTCTGAGGCGAGCCAACCGTCCTGACTGGTGTTCCTGTTTACTGTTTGTTTGAAGACTTGGGGCGCAAACGTAATTTGCTACTTCACTGTCTGCAGCGCTTGATCACCAACAGCCACTTCTTAGTACTTTTAAAGGTTCTCTATATATGTACTTTCCGCATGCTGACGCACGTTGTTGGACTTCAAACGGCGGTCAATGTCATGATGGCTGCTGTGAGGTGACATTGACACAGGCACCTTGTGTTGCTAAGGAGGAAGTATTAGACAGAATCTCTGAAGATTGATCATATTAGTGGAAGAGAAGGAGGCCAGGCCAGGGAGCCAGCTATGGAGCTGGATAGGGGTAGTCAGGGAAGCCATCTTAACAAGTTATTTGTGTCAAGTGCAGAAAATGGCCTGGGGTCTCTGCTTAGTTCTCTGGCCCGGTGTGTGCTTTTATGACTTTGATTAATGATTAGGCTTTAAGCTGCTGTGCACAAGGAGTTTCCCGATGTGGCCTTCAGAAGAGGGACTTGTTCTGCAGCTACTAATACTTTGATTTGATTCATGTTGCTCATATGACGTAATATTGTAGTGGCCTACAGAGAGCAGATCTGGGAAAACGGAAGGTGGATGTAATCCGTTGGGTTGGTTTGCACAACTACTGTATATCACGTTACATCAATGTACTTTCAACTTTAAACACCCAACCATGGTTAACCTCAGAAGGTTAATGTGGGTGACAGCTTTGCACACTCTTGGCATTCTCTCAACCAGCTTCAGCTGGTATAATTTTCCAACAGTCTTGAAGGAGTTCCCACATATGCTGACCACTTGTTGGCTGCTTTTCCTTCACTCTACAGTCCAACTCATCCCAGACCATCTCAATTTGATTGAGGTTAGTTGATTGTGGAGGCCAGGTCATCTGATGCAGCACTCCATCACTCTCATTCTTGGTCAAATACCCCTTATACAGCCTGGAGGTGTGTTGGGTCATTGTCTTGTTGAAAAACAAATGATAGTCCCACTAAGAGCAAACTAGATGGGATGGCGTATCGCTACAGAATGCTGTGATAGCAATGCTGGTTAAGTGTGCCTTGAATTCTAAATTAATCACTGACAGTGTCCGCAACAAAGCACACTTCCTACTCCATTCTTCATGGTGAGAACCACACATGCGGAGGTCATCTGTTCACCAACTCTGCGTCTCACAAAGACACAATGGTTGAAAACCAAAATCTTAAATTTGGACTCATCTGACCAAGGACAGATTGCCACCGGTGTAATGTCCACTGCTCGTGTTTCTTGGCCCAAGCAAGTCTCTTCTTCTTATTGGTGTCCTTTAGTAGTGGTTTCTTTGCAGCAATTTGACCATGAAGGCCTGATTCACGCAGCCTCCTCTGAACAATTGATGTTGAGATGTCTGTTACTTGAACTCTGTGAAGAATTTATTTGGGCTGCAATCTGAGGCTGGTAACTCTGCAGCAGAGGTAACTCTGGGTCATCCTTTCTTGTGGAGTTCCTCATGAGAGCTAGTTTCATCATAGACCTTGAGTGTTTTTGCAACTGCACTTGAAGAAACTTTCAAAGTGCTTGAAATGTTCCATATTGACTGACCTTTATGTCTTAAAGTAATGATGGACTGTTGTTTCTCTTTGCTTATTTGAGCTGGTCTTGCCATAATATGGACTTGGTCTTTTACAAAATAGGTTTATTTCCCTAATACCAACCTTACCTTGTCACAACACAACTGATTAGCTTAAACACATTAAGAAGGAAAGAAATTCCACAAATTCCAAAGTCACACCTGTTAATTGAAATGTATTCCAGGTGACTACCTCATGAAGCTGATTGAGAGAATGTCAAGAGGGTGCAAAGCTGTCAACAAGGCTAAAGGGTGGCTACTTTGAAGAATCTAAAATATATTTATATTTTGATATTTGTTTAACACTTTTTTGGTTACTACATGATTCCACATGTGTTATTTCATAGTTTTGATGTCTTCACTGTTATTCTACAATGTAGAAAAACCCTTGACTGAGCAGGCGTGTCCAGACTTTGACTGGTACTGTATATACTAGGTGACTGACGTCTTAAGAAGCGGACCAAAGTGCAGCGTGGTGTGAATGCATCATTTTAATCAATGACGAAAACACAACGTAAACGAACAACAACCGTGACACTATATACTAACTGTGCTGACACAAGCAACTAACATAGACAATCACCCACAACCCACAATGACAAAACAGGCTACCTAAATATGGTTCCCAATCAGAGACAACCACTAACACCTGCCTCTGATTGAGAACCATATCAGGCCAAACACAGAAACAGACAAACTAGACATACAACATAGAATGCCCACTCAGATCACACCCTGACCAAACAAAACCTATAAACATACAAAGCAAACTATGGTCAGGGTGTGACGGATACACTGTTTTGAAGCCACCGTTCCTCCATGTTGGTCTTTTGGAAGCTATAGAAATGCATTTATTAATGTCTACATTGACACATTTATTATAATACAGACAGCTTAATTCATAAGTTTAAATTATATTATCTGAGCTAAACATGAGCTAAACATAAAAATAAATCAATATCTAAAGCCATTCACTTTAAAGTATCATTTTTCGAGAGTACTAATGTTACTGTCCCCACTGCAACAACAAAATACTTAAATACATGCAATGTAATACTGCAGAATTCCATTTGTTTGAATACATCATTTGTAAAATGGGGCAGTATTGAAGTTTAGTATAATCGTATGAGTACTTTTTAAAAGGGAGGAAGTGGAGGGGGAAAAAGAGAGAAAGTGGAGTTGATGCAGGTCAGACACGGGAACCGTGCCCACCATGATGCCATGGTACAATGAAGCTCGTTACTACGGAGTTGGCCCACCTGTAGCACCAAACTCCCTCCCGCCCGGGTCCTTCTCCTGAAAGCATCATTAGTTCTACTTGGCTGCAGCCTCTTTGTGGTATTGCTATTACTCACCATTCCAGACTGCCAGTAGCTGGCAGGGGTGCTAGATTTCTCCTCTCTCTGTGTTTGAGTGTCATTTGCGGAAACTACGGCCCCTGTCGCGCCCAGCGAGCCTGCTCATGTCCAAGTGCGTGTGTTGTTTGTGTGTGGGTGCGTGCGTGTGTGCGGGTGTGTGCGTGTGTGTGTGTGTCTCAGCTTGTGTGGTGGTTCAGGCACTCTCCACTAGGCGAGTTGGGATCACTGTCTCAGCCTGTCAGTCCTCTCACTGCTCTCAGTCAGCTTATAGCCCTGATCACCAGACACCACAACTCTTCCCAAGCCCCAGCCCCAACCCTTCGAGCCCTGCCGTGCTCCGGCCCTCAAGCCCTGCCCTGCCCCAACCCAAGCCCCAGCCCCTGCAGCGAGCCACACATCCATCTCTGCCTTCCAGCCCTTGCCCCAGCTCTCCAGCTCTAGCCTGGGCACAGATCATATCACCAGCCTCTGCTTTTCCTGGTCGTCGGTAAGTAAACATGAGCAGATGGCCAACACTGTTGAGTAACTCAACAGCTTTAACTGCCACAAACTTGGCAGCTGCAGAGCGTAGCAGCCCAAATCATGTTTTATGTTTAGTGTCTTCTAAGGCTGACCCAGAGACCGTTAACTCTGTTTGAAGCTCCCCTCATGGCCCATTTGTTCCTGTTTCATACAACTTGAACCATAGTTGTGCCATCCTTCCACTCCCATGCATTCTGCTCCAGCTCTGTTGTAGACAATGGCCCATTGAAAAGAATCAGTCCCCTTTTCTCAGACATTGTTCAGCCCTTTCAGCATCATAAAAGCTCAGCCTCTCTCACTCACTTTCCCTGGGCCAATCGCATTGGAGATCTGACAATATGGGGAAGGGTGTGTTGAGATACTCTGAGAGAAGAGAACACTCGACCCGCAGCTGCGGCTCTGCTGCCTGAGACACCAGGATCCCGTTTTTCAGCCACAAATATTTAGCCTGAGAGTGAGAGAGCGAGGAGCTGTGAGGTCTGTGTGTGTTTTTGAGTGTGGACGGTGGGCTGCTGCTGCTCTCTCTCCTGACTGTTCTAACTAGAGTGTGAGGTTCAGATGTCTATGTTTCTCTCTCCTGTGACCCTGTGGCTTTTGCCACCTCTCAGACTTAGTTCTTTATTATAGAGAACAATGCAGACATTTTCAGCCCCAACCGCCAGTGGGCACATTGCCAGACCTCCACAGCTTTTGTGAGAGAGAGACAGGCCTGATGGGTCCCTTTGCGGACAAACTGTATAAAACCTGAGGACGGACCAGAAGCCCACGGAGGGCAGCTGTACTAAGACAGCTTTGTTCTCTGCTGACTTGCTTCCAAAGTCAGTCACTGAACAGAACTCACATTGTGCGCTTTTTCCATGAGTAAACTCAGGCTGTCAACACAGCCTCCTCTGCCTACCAGAGCTGCTCTAGTCAGACAAATACTGTGCATCTGTGCCCTCTTAGAAAAAAAGCTCATTTACAAACATATTTCTTTTCTTGAATGAGCTCTGAGATGCCAGAAATATGCATGGTTTACAATAGACAATTCTGTGGTAATAAACCAATTTTCAGATTCCACCTCAAGCCCGGCTTCAGGTTGCGTGGGTGTGTGTGTGTCTGCGTGTGTTTGTTTGTGCATGTGTGTGTGTGGGTATTAAGGCTTTGGTAGTGTTGCTAGCTTTTCCATACTATCTCACCACCCCAACAAGAGAATATTTTGGCCATTCTACAGACTGAATTTATCAAGCATGACAAATTAGGACTTTGTGTTTTTGTTTTGAGCTAGAGAATAGCAACCATTGTGATACAGAGATTGCTCTAGTTACCACTGACTCTCTAATTACCCCATTGGCGCTTCCAAATAGAACACAAACATGTGCTGAAATCTATCTTCCACTGAGTTTACCATGCTGTTTCCATGCCTGTTGTGCTCATAAATGTATCTTTTAGAAAATGATATTAATTGGACCTCCTTGGTTTGGAGCATTTCCACAAATGGCTACAATGTCAGTCATTTGAATGACAATAGTATGTCTGCCAGCTTGTTTCCAAGCGTACTCCAGTCCACCCATTGTTAGAAGTGAATGAGCAATCTGTTTTCTTTGACTGGGGCACATACAATACACTGAAAGTTTATTCAATGCAAACATTGCACAAGATTTCATTCATGGTTTAAAAAGTCTTCATATGCAAATCACTATATTGGACAGCAGCACACATACACACACTCACACTCACACATAGACACACGCTTCACATACGCTGCTGCTACTGTGTTTATTATCTATCCTGATGGCCTAGTCACTTTTACCCCAACCTACAATGACCTCAACTACCTCGTAGCCCTGCACATTGACTCAGTACCGGTACTCCTTGTATATAGCCTCATTATTGTTATTTTACTGTGTTACTATTTCCTTTTTCTGGGGGGGGGGGACTAATCTTTCTTACTTTTAACACTGCATTGTTGGAAAAGTAAGCATTTCACGGTAAGGTACCTGTTGTATTCGGCGCATGTGACAAATAATATTTGATTTGATTTGGTTTTATACTGACTTATTGCTGTTAGGCTGATTTCAGAGGTATTATTTCTATCTAACTGAAGTTTATTTAACTCAAATGCAGGAATTAGGCCAAAAACCGTTAAAATGGTTGTTGCTCGACTTAATTCAGGGGAATTTTCCCCTTCTCTATGACACTATTCAGTAACAAAGTTTATCAATGCGATCTTTGTGCCAGCCCCAACTGTTCACAGGTTCCTAGAGCAAACCGTACAGTACAGATACCTCACACTAAAGGTATATTTGTATCAAAAAAGTTGGATTTGAACCCAAATGGACCTGAGGACCACCAGACCTGGATCCAAATGAGCCCGAGGACAATCAAACCCAGATCCGATTGTACACAATATTTGTATTTATTTTATTTTTATTTTTTATTTTTATTTAACATTTAACTAGGAAAGTCAGTTTAGAGCAAATTCTTATTTACAATGACGGCCTACCCCGGCCAAACCCTAACCAGGAAGGCACTGGGCCAATTGTGCGCCGCCCTATGGGTTTCCCAATCATGGCCGGTTGTGATATAGCCTGGAATCTAACCAGGGTCTGTGACGTGATGCGCCACTCGGCTCTGAAAGGGGGACCCGGCCACGAAAACAATCAGAACCAAACCCGAGTAGACCCAACATTAACCAGACCTAGACCCAACCCGTAAACTAACCAGTCCGTTTCAATTGGACCCGAGTGACAATTGTTTTTATGTTTATGTTTATCACATCATCAAGTTGCTTTTTTGGTTAAGATTTTTTTCTTTCTGTTGGCTAGGCCTTATATACTGAAAAAATATATAAATGCAACATGTAGTGGAAATAAAAGATCCCAGAATTGTTCAATCTCTCTCAAATGTTGTGCACAAATTTGTTTACATTCTTGTTTGTGAGCATTTCTCCTTTGTGAAGATAATCCATCCACCAAGTGTGGCAGGTGTGGCATATTAAGAAGCTGATTAAACAGCAGGACCATTACACAGGTGCACCTTGTGCTGGGGACAATAAAAGGCCACTCAAAAATGTGCAGTTTTGTCACACAACATAATGACAGAGGTCTCAAGTTTTGAGGGAGCATGCAAGTGGCATGCTGACTGCAGGAATGTCCACCATTACTGTTGCTAGAGAATTGAATGTTTATTTCTCTACCATAAGCCACCTCCAACGTTGTTTTAGAGAATTGAGCAGTACGTCCAAATGGACTCACAAACGCATACTACGTGTAATCATGAAAGCCCGGGACCTCCATATCTGGCTTCTTTAGCTGCGGGATCATCTGAGACCAGCCACCAGGACAGCTGATGAAACTGATTCCAAGAACACAGGATGAGATGTTACTATCGTTTGTGCAAGCACTTCAAAGAGTTAATGAACAGTGAGCGTGGTGAAATTTGGGGAGCGCATCGTCAGTAGTGTACCTTTGGTTCCTAGGGTGTTTCGGCCTTTCACACTATACACCCTCCCCAAAGGCGGCCAGCGACAGGGTGATCAATCCTACGCTTGCATCCCATTCCCAATTCGTCATAGGAGTTGCCTTGTTGTTGATAGCCAACATCCCATGGGACTATGCATGGCGGGGGCATCCTCCTCCCTGAGTCAGCATTGTTGACCGCATACCTCTTGGCCCTCTCACTTCGGGGCCCAGCTGGGGTCTTTCCTCTTCATCCAGAGCCACTGACTGCTGCCTTCTGCCGCCTCCGATACAGCTTTGATTGCCGAACGCTGGCTCTGGCCCTTAATACATTCTCTAAGCAGTCTGGTTGTAGATGTTGCCACAAAACCTCTGCAGCCCACCTCCACTGGTCGGACTTCTGTGTTCCAGCCATGATGCTTCGGCAGCTAGATCAGCATAGCGCAGATGTTTTCGCTCATAAGCCTCATCTACTGAGTCTCCCCAGGGTACTGTGAGCTCATGAAGACCTTATTGAGCGAACGGGACCAGAGCACCATGTCAGGTCTTAGGGTGGTGGTTGTGATCTCCGGAGGAAACACAAGTTGCCGGCCAATGTCAGCTAGCATTTTCCAGTCACGGGCCAAGCGCAGCTGGTCTCGCTCTAATGGTGTAGAGCCGCTCTTCGGTGGTTTAGCCCCTTCGCGGACAAAGTTTGTCCGTAAGGAGTGTGATGCTGCTGTGGGTGGTAGGGAGTTGGTGGCAGCTCGCTTGTCCTCCAGGGCGGACGCAAGGTTTTTAAGGACTAGCATATTTCTGTCTGTATTAAAGCCCCTTTGTGGGGAAAAACTCATTCTGATTGGCCGGGCCTCTCCCCAGTGGGTGGACATTGTCAGGACCCGGTTACAAACCCGGGTCTCCGGAGTGAGAAACAGTCACTTAACCAACTGAGCCACGAATAGTTGGCAGAACCCAGAAGATGAGGCAGACACAGCAGTACTTGAGACGGTGTATTTAATGAAGTAAAAAGTGAAGTTCTTCAGGAAAACATGTAACTCCACAACCTCAAAAGGAATTCCACAAGAACAAAGGTAATCCTCCAAGACAAAAAGGTAAATCCACAAGGTGGAAGGTATAGCACAAAAAGCCTCAAAAATACTCAAAAAACAAACAAACAAGAACCATAAACAGAATTCCACAAGAGAGTCCACCGGGATCACAGAGTACTAGGGCTGGGTGCTAACATACAAACACAGAGCAAAGGACTGAGGAAAACAAAGAGTTTAAATACAATCAGGGGAAACGAGGCACAGGTGCAAATAATAATGGGGATCAAGGGAAAACAAAAGGTCAAAAGGCACAATGGGGGCATCTAGTGACCAAAAACCGGAACAACCCTGGCCAAATCCTGACAGACATGGCTCCCAAGTGGGTGGGCCTATGCCCTCCCAGGCCCACCCATGGCTGCATCCCTGCCCAGTCATTTGAAATCCATAGATTAGGGCTTAATGGACTTATTTCAACTGACTGATTTCCTTATATGAACTGTAACTCAGAAAACATGTTGCATGTAGCGTTTATATTATTGTCAAAAAAGCTAGAATTTTGGACCTGGATGGCTCAGGTCTTGGTTTGGGTCTGGGGTGGATCTATGAAGACCGCTACCTCCCACTCCTGCAGTATTTATTCAGGGATGGAAAAATCCAACACCTTTATCCTTAATTTCATCTGTCAGATATTCCCCCACCCCAAATATGATTCTCCTGCTCAAGTCACAACTTAACATTTCATATTTTCTGGGTCAGGCAAACTTCAAATGACTTCTTAACCAGACAATTAACAAGCCAGGCGAGCATTGGGTCAGACCGATATGTTCAACCTCGGAGGGTTTGACCACTGAAAGTAATATTAGAGGCATTGTCTGTATGTGGAGTTGGACTGTCTGTCAGTGGGGCAACAGTCAGACCCCTGGGCTCCAGTCCCTCCATTTGTCATTTCAGTTTCCCATCTGGTGGGAAAAGCCTCAGGGATCCTCTTACAGGTGCTCAAATGTTATGGATAAGGCACATCCTCTGCTGGAGTCGTGTTGCACCAGGGAACCGCCGAAAGTCTGGGAAGGACATCAACAAACCAGCTTTTGGACGATCCACTAACCCCAAGCTTTTTCAACCCATTTTATTCTCTCTCCACCAAAACCAGAATGCATGCAGAGTTTGAATTATTCCTCTCATACGCAATCATAGCCATTACATTTCCCTCTCTTTTGAGGCTAATAGTCATTTATCAGCTTCATGGCGTACCCTTTCGTAAAGACCCAAGGGAATACATGAAATAAGAAACATAAACACCAATTTTCTCCACTGTCAACATCATACACTGCTTTATTACACCATTCCGCACTCTTCCCTTTTCCTCCGTAAAAGCCATAGATCTACACTCTAGCCTAGTCCTAGTAGCAGATCTGTGAAATGACTTAGACTTATTGGACAGGATGTAAGTCTGCAGCACCCAATCCCTCGACTCTGTATATATTACAGTGACATGGTAGAACCAAAAATAACCTGTGGTTAAGGATTGGGTAAGCCAAGCTTTGTAAGGTAGCTACTGTTCTTCTACAATATGAGTACAGAGGGGCACTCCAGTCCACTTTACTTTTCCTGAATGGTGTCCAAAGTATACCCCTGAGCCCCCTGCACCCCCTAACCAGGGTATCAGGACCATTATGTTGGCTCTGGCTTCCTGCTATGCTAAGTGTAGTGTGATTTCTAAAATAAGGCTCAGGGCAGGAGAAAAAGGGCAGTGTTGAACATGGCCTTGTATTAATGGGTGGTGAGATGGAGAGGCTGTTTGGGGTGAGAGCTGGATCCAGTGGTTAGGCAGAGATCAGGGCAGGCATTAGACAGGATGTGCTGAGAGGTTGTCGTGTCTAGAGTCTAGCGTAGCTCTTATTCTCCATCCTAACAGGATGCTGTAAAGCTGCCACGGAGTGAAGGGGATCTGATGACTGTACTGAGCTGTGAACTCAGCCCCAAGCCTGCAACATGAGCACCACTGTTCAACACTGTTCCACTAACACAAGCATGCAGGCCAGGGAGACCCACTCCTCTCCCCCCTTTTCCCCTGCCGCCCTCCGAACAGTGTGGGCACTGTTGTAGCCTGGAGCCGGGTGGAAGGTGGTGTTACAGTATGCTTCACTGAGGGTTGTTATTGTATGTGACTGACTCAATGTGTGTGTGTATATGTATATTTCAGAGGAGATGAAGTGTGTCGGGATCACATGCCCTGCTCTGTCCATGCCCTCCTGCCCTGAGGGCTCGGTTCTGACCAAGAGCTACACTCCCCCTGCTGGCTGCTGCCCCACTGTGCCCCCCCAGTGCACCTGTGACCTCCGCACGTGCCACAAGCCCCAGTGCCCCTCCGGCCAGAAGACTGTACCACTCAGCCAGGCCACCGGCAAGCCAGAGGACTGCTGCGACGTGTTAGAATGCGTGAAAGGTAATGTATATAAACCTAGCAGGCCAAGAATTGGTGTAGTCGTCTTTGTTTTCTTGCTGAGAGAAGTGGTGCTGGTGTGAAATGTTATGCCTTTGTGGAGGTAATTATTTTAATCAGAAAACAATTTCCCCCAAAAATCCCAGTTGACTAAATGTCCTGTGATGAAAAAGACAGTCAGTAATGAGATGGTAATTACGGTTGGGTTGTTAATCAGTCTCTCTGCCACTGCAGAGTGTGACGACGGTTCACATTTTTTGTCAGGTGTATATCCGCAAATAATCTCAACACCTCTAGGCATATTAATCATAATGAGCCTCATTAGGCAGATTGTGTCTGTGGAGCGTGTTCGTAACTGGTGTTCTCGCCCTTGTGTGTGTGTGTGTGTGTGTGTGTGTGTGTGTGTGTGTGTGTGTGTGTGTGTGTGTGTGTGTGTGTGTGTGTGTGTGTGTGTGTGTGTGTGTGTGTGTGTGTGTGTGTGTGTGTGTGTGTGTGTGTGTGTGTGTGTGTGTGTGAGAGAGAGAGAGAGAGAGAGAGAGAGAGAGAGAGAGAGAGAGAGAGAGAGAGAGAGAGAGAGAGAGCAGATGTTGGTAGTGCAGCCAAGTCACTCTCCTCCTCGAACAGCCCAGAGTTAGATTTCACATTCACAGCAGCTAGCCAATCAGCCAGCCAGTCAGGGAGGCACAGAGTCAGGGAGAGAGGGAGTTAGGCAGAGAGGAAGGCAGGGAGGGGACCTGAACCTGGCTGTTTACTCTGCCCTCCCAGCAAATATTTGCTGTTTTACCAACAGAACAAATTCCCATTCTGGCACCTCTGCGTCCATAAATGTGTGCCGTGTCCCGGAATGAATGGACTTAATGAGTGCAGTGACCAGAAAAGTGCTTAGGCTACCAATCTGCTCAACAGAAGTGCAGTGTCAAAGAGTTCCTGTCTGGTCACACGTCCAAGAGGAAAAGGTTCAACAGTTCATTGATGGGAATGCTTTTTATGTGCTCCAGTCTGCCAGGGGGAGTGTAATCGAGTCAGGCAGGCCGGTGAGGGCTGAATGGCGGCTGCAGAGGCTAGGGGATCAGTGTTTTGATAACAAGTGTCTGCTGCTCTTTGGTTCCGGACTTGACGCCCTTTGTGCCTGCCCTACTGGCGGTTAGCCCCGCATGACTGCGCTCACATCAGAAATCACACAGAGAGGGACTGGGGATGAAGACATGGCACCTACCCCCTAGTATCCCCCCCAGGCTCCCCAAAGACCTCCTCAGAAACAAAACATCCCACATGTTGGGTCACTCACAAACACCAAGCCCCATCCACAAAACACACTATTATTAACAAAGTTTGGGCGTCCTATAATAGTTCTCTGTGAAACACATAATAGTATCCAGCTGTCAGTGACCTTAGGCATTGAGCACATGATTTTACAGACCAGAGGTTGGCTTTTGGTGGGTTTTTGGTCAGTGTACAGACTAATATGACAATGAACCTGTGTTTTTTGGCCATGTTTGACGAGAGACCGTTTCCAGCTCTGGCTGAAGAATGAGTCTGGGTGACTGGACAGGAGCTTGCATGGTCTTTCTGACCTGATGTTATCTGACATTGCAGATGGTCCCAAATGACCATGCTACAGCAGCCTACTGTTTATCAACCCTTAGATGAGCAAACAGTCTGGAGTCCCATGTAGCATGGATTTAGGTCAGGACAGGACACTTGATGTAGACTAGTATGGTACATGCTTTCCAAGCCATAAACTGAGAAAAATCACCTCAGAATTCTTGTTTATCATGGCCTCCCGAGTTGTCCAGTGGTCTAAATCACTGCATCACAGTGCTAGCTGTGCCACTAGAGATTTTTGGTTAGAGTCCAGACTCTGTCGCAGCAGGCCGCGACCAGGAGACCCATGGGGCGGTGCACAATTGGCCCAGCTTCATCCTGGTTAGGGGAGGGTTTAGCCAGCAGGGATGTCCGTGTCCCATCGTGCACTAGCGACTCTTGTGGTGGGCTGTGGAGCAGTGCACGCTGACACGGTGGCCAGGTGCACTGTGTTTCCTCCGACACATTGGTGCGGCTGGCTTCCTTGTTAAGTGGGCATTGTGTCAAGAAGCAGTGCGGCTTGGTTGGGTTGTGTTTCGGAGGACGCATAGCTCTTGACCTTCGCCTCCGTATGGGTGTTGCAGCGATGAAACAAGACTGTAACAACCAATTGGATACTATGAAATTGGGGAGAAAACGGGGTAAAAATAAAGTACAATAAAGATGTATTGTTTATCATTTAGGTTTTGCATTTTTGTTTGCTGGGAAAGACATGTCACACTATGTCAGTTTGTCATGAATGTTTTAGGGTTGGCCAGGGTCAGGGTTTTATGGCACCTTCAGCCCCTGCCGCTATCCCATCCTCAATATGGATTGGACTGGAAATCAGAATGCATGAATGGAATTTAGTGTCTCTGCCGCAAGTTTGTTTTAGGGATTACCATTAACAAATACTGGGGAAATCACATGTGAACATCCTGTCATGTGACTTCCTATTGTTTCCCAAGCGTTAAAAATGTTGCCATGCCTTTTGATTTCTGCCCGGCAAAGTACTTATTGCATTTTGTCTGTTTGGTTATGCTGCACGCAAGGTAGGCAGAGAGAGAGAGAGAGAGAGAGAGAGAGAGAGAGAGAGAGAGAGAGAGAGAGAGAGAGAGAGAGAGAGAGAGAGAGAGAGAGAGAGAGAGAGAGAGAGAGAGAGAGAGAGAGAGAGAGAGAGAGAGAGAGAGGAGGTTGAGAGAAAGAGAGACATGGAAAGAGAGAGAAAGAGAGAACAAATCCTCACTTTACTTTCAACTCAGTTGGCCCACCTGCTTTGTATTAGAGTGTAGGCTGGTCCAGGAAGCAGGGAGAAAGGTGAGGGGTCAGAACAGCACTCTACCAGAGTATGGTATACAGATGCTGCCTCCCCCCATGGAAACCTTAATAGGGCTAGCTACATTTGTTAGCATCTGGGCACCCTTGAATGCCACAGGCAGACTTCTCCTGTGTGTGGTGCTGGTATCTGTCCCTCTGCTCCGCCGTATATTAAACAATGACCAGGGTCTACTTACATAACCATTCTCCTGCAGTAACTTAATGGTCATGGTTTTAATGAGAAGTTAATGTGGTCTTTCAAGGCCCTGAGTCACTGACTCATAGTCATAGCCAATGACAGTGTCATAGACAAATGGTTTATCTGGTAATCCAATAAAATGACATGGCAATCACTGAAATTATAGAACTTTATGGCGATAAAAGCTGTCTTTGATGAATGAAATACTAAATAAAGAGAGTGCTCTTCCTTTACCACTCTCTTTCTCACACAAATACAAACACCCACTCCTCGGGTGTTCCAGGAGCATCGTGTGCAGTGGCTGGACGGTAGTGTCTGCAAGGCGGCTGCTCGGGACTTGTTATGGGTCTCTAATGATCCGTACAGTAGTCATTGTTCTGTGGGACGTCGCTTGGAGACAGACAGTGGAGGTTTCCGGTACTTACGCTGGCTTTACATGGCCTGTCTGCTGTCTGCAGCCCAGCACTCCAGACCACACCATGCCAGCCCAGCACTCCAGACCATACCATGCCAGCCCAGCACTCCAGACCACACCATGCCAGCCCAGCACTCCAGACCACACCATGCCAGCCCAGCACTCCAGACCACACCATGCCAGCCCAGCACTCCAGACCACACCATGCCAGCCCAGCACTCCAGACCACACCATGCCAGCCCAGCACTCCAGACCACACCATGCCAGCCCAGCACTCCAGACCACACCATGCCAGCCCAACACTCCAGACCACACCATGCCAGCCCAGCACTCCAGACCACACCATGCCAGCCCAGCACTCCAGACCACACCATGCCAGCCCAGCACTCCAGACCACACCATGCCAGCCCAGCACTCCAGACCATACCATGCCAGCCCAGCACTCCAGACCACACCATGCCAGCCCAGCACTCCAGACCATACCATGCCAGACCAGCCCGCTGCTGTTTTCTTTTACCCAGCACTGGGCTGAGCTGAGCTACGCTGCGCTGCGCGGTGCCACCTCCGCCAAGACTCCACAGATCTCTGCTAAATTCCACCCAATGGAGCTGGCTTCATTGTCTAATGCTGTTGGAGCCCAGTCCCCAGGGCTCTCGGCTCAAGTGCATAGCTCAGCACGACTTTACACAAATACACTTCTGTTCCATCCACAGCTAGCTACACTGTAATTATTGCATCTGAGTTAATGCACGGTTACAGAAGCAACAAACTCATGCTGTCCCGGTGTTTATAAGCTATTTAATACATACCAAATGGGATGGTTTAGCATAGTATGTTCATTCATCAGCCGTGAGTGTATGTTAGCCATCAAGAGCCCCACATGTCGTTCAGGTTGACAGCGTCTGTTTCCCCTTCCACTTTCCCAGTTTCCCCCAAGTGTGTCCACAACGGGAAGGAGTTTTCCGAGGGGGAGGTGTACCGTATGGACCCTTGCTGGCTCTGCCAGTGTCGAGGAGGGATATCCTTCTGCTCCAAAGCGGAATGTGCGGAACTGGACTGTGAGAACTTCTACATCCCAGAGGGAGAATGCTGCCCTGTATGCATAGGTACACACATCATTTTAAAGTTACACAACTGTATCTATTACAGATAGTTTTATAGGTATGTGAGATTTTGTATGATTGGTGGAGGTGAGCTGGCACAGTTCAGGAGGCCGTTAGTGTTGCTTTGAGTGTGGCCAGGCAGGCAGGGAGGCTAGTAGGGAGGCATGCAGACGTACGGAGCAGACAGGGCTGTAATACACTCCCCCAGGGCTCCCAACACGCTGTACAATATCCTTACCTTAATGGCTTCCGTTTACATTCAGCTGGACTCAACAGTCATTAACATGCTTCACATACAAAGACCAGTCAAAAGAATGAGCAATGGGTAGGAGGTCAGGAACATAAACCTCCTTTGAGTGAGTGCTTTGGCTTCATTATATCTGGTTGCCTTAATGGAGGGAGACCCCTTTTGTACCTGTCCTAGACACTTAAACACATGCCCTCAGAGGCAAGTAAAAACACTGGTACCTGCGGTTGGAGTTGTTAAAAGGCTTGGGTTTCGGGCAGCGCATATGGCCAACAAATGACGGTCTCGTGAAGCATAGTGGTGGTGGACAGATTTGGCTGCCACTGTTTTTGATCAGACACAGGAGAGGGAGGAAGACTGAGGGAGGTTATTGGAGGTCAGTGTTGGAGGTATATCTGGAATGTTCAGCCCCTGAGATTTTGGGGAATGCTTTCATCTTGTGTCCCTGCTTGGCCATGGAAAGCTCCAGTCATTGAGGAAGCCATTGTCAGTGTTACTGTTCTAAGCTGGGGGTGGTATTTGGTTTGTCCTCATTATTAAGAGCAACCCAAGCTGCACACCTGTTCTAATCTATTTGTAGACAGGTCAAGTCATCTACAGCCCTAAAAGGGCTTCAAGGCTGTGTGTGAAGGCATTATAATTTGTATTTTTAGGCTTGCTGTTGATAATGTGAGAGATGGATAGAGAGAGAAATAAAGGGATAGATTGAGAGGAAAGCAGGACTGCTTCATATTCAGGATAATCACACACAGATGGAGGAGTCACAGCAGCCAAATCTCTGCTGGAATCAAATCGGGCAAATAGGACTCCGTCTTTAGGGAGACCCACTCCTTCACCACACACACACACACACACACACACACACACACACACACACACACACACACACACACACACACACACACACACACACACACACACACACACACACACACACACACACACACACACACACACACACACACACACACACACACACACACACACACACACACATACACATACACATACACACACACAGGTTCAGTGCACTACCCTCAGACCACCTTCCAACTCCACCTCACAGCTCTGCTGTGGTAATGGCCTGCCTCTCTTAACAATACATTTTTGAATAAAAACAATCATGATCATTTATGGTAAAAGGTCATCAAAATAGATTCCCAGAATGCAGAGGGCATACATCACCTCAAATGGAGCTCCATGTGTTTTCTGGGTTGCCTCTCAAACAGGATTCATTATGTTGTGGTCCTAGACTTCAAACAAATGGGTAAAACCTTATTGACATAAGTATTCACACCCCTAAGTCAATACTTTGTAGAAGCACCTTTTGGCAGTCTTTCTGGGTAAGTCTCTAAGAGCTTTCCACATCTGGATTGTGCAACATTTGCCGATTATTATTTTCAAAATTCTTCAAGCTTTGTCAGATTGTATTGTTGATCATTGCTAGACAACCATTTTCAGGTCTTGCCATAGATTTTCAAGTAGATTTATAGTACCAGTCAGAAGTTTGGACACACCTACTCATTCCAGGGTTTTTCTTTATTTTTTCACATTTTCTACATTGTCGAATAACAGTGAAGATATCAAAACTATGAAATAGCACATATGGAATCATGTAGTAACCAAAAAAAGTGTCAAACAAATCTAATTATATATTATATTTGAGCTTCTTCAAAGTAACCCCCCCTTTGCCTTAATGACAGCTTTAAACACTCTTAGCATTCTCTCAACCAGCTTCATGAGGTAGTCACCTGGAATGCATTTCGATTAACAGGTGCACCTTGTTAAAAGATAATTTGTGGAATTTCTTTCCTTCTTAATGTGTTTGAGCCAATCAGTTGTGTTGTGACAAGTTAGGGTTGGGTATACAGAAGATAGCCCTATTTGGTAAAAGACCAAGTCCAGTATGGAAAGAACAGCTCAAATAAGCAAAGAGAAATGAAAGTCCATCATTACTTTAAGGCATGAAGGTCAGTCAATGCAGAAAATTTCATGAACTTTGAAAATGTCTTCAAGTGCAGTTGCAAAAACCATCAAGCTCTATGATGAAACTGTCTCTCATGAGGACCGCCATAGGAAAGGAAGACCCAGAGTTACATGCTGCAGGGGATAAGTTCATTGGAGTTAACTGCACCTCAAATTGCAGCCCAAATAAATTATTCAGAGTTCAAGTAATCTCAACATCAACTGTTCAGAGGAGGCTGTGTGAATCAGGCCTTCATGGTTGAAATTGCTGCAAAGAAACCACTACTAAAGGACACCAATAAGAAGAAGAGACTTGCTTGGGACAAGAAACACGAGCAATGGACATTCGGCCGGTGGAAATCTGTCCTTTGGTCCAAATTTGAGAAGAGTCCAAATTTGAGATTTTTGGTTTCAACCGCTGTGTCTTTGTGAGACGCAGAGTAGGTGAATGGATGATCTCAGCATGTGTGGTTCCCACCGTGAAGCATGGAGGAGGAGGTGGGATGGTGTGGGGGTGCTTTGCTGGTGACACCGTCAGTGATTTATTTAGAAATCAAGACACACTTAACCAGCTACCACAGCATTCTGCAGCGATACTCCATCCTATCTGGTTTGCGGTTCGTGGGGCTATCATTTGTTTTTCAACAGGACAATGACCCAACACACCTTCAGGCTGTGTAGGGGCAAGTTGACCAAGAAGGAGAGTGATGGAATGCTTCATCAGATGACCTGGCCTCCACAATCACCTGACATCAACCCAATTGAGATGCTTTGGGATGAGTTGGACCGCAGAGTGAAGGAAAAGAAGCCAACAAGTACTCAGAATATGTGGGAATTCCTTCAAGACTGTTGGAAAAGCATTCCAGGTGAAGCTGATTGATAGCATGCCAAGAGTTTGCAAAGCTGTCATCAAGGCAAAGGGTGACTACTTTGAAGAATCTACAACTTTATATATCTTGATTTGTTTTACACTTTTTTGGTTACTACATGATTCCATGTGTTATGT
The DNA here is from genome assembly GCF_021184085.1 of Oncorhynchus gorbuscha. NCBI lineage: Eukaryota > Metazoa > Chordata > Actinopteri > Salmoniformes > Salmonidae > Oncorhynchus > Oncorhynchus gorbuscha. Next base: position 68,394,986 of record NC_060182.1, read on the forward strand.
CACAGTTCTGATGTCTTCACTATTATTCTACAATGTAGAAAATAGTTTAAAAAATAAAGAAAAACCCTTGAATGACTAGGTGTGTCCAAACTTTTGACTGGTACTGTAACTCGGCCGCTCAGGGAAATTCACTGTCTTCTTGGCAAGCAACTCCAGTGTAAATTTGGTCTGGTGTTTTTGGTTATTGTCCTGCTGAAAGGTGAATTCATCTCCCAATGTCTGGTGGAAAGCAGACTGAACCAGGTTTTCCTCTAGGATTTTGTCTGTGCTTAGCTCCATTCCATTTATTTTTTTATCCTGAAAAACTCCCCAGTCCTTAACGATTGCAGGCATACCCATAACATGATGCAGCCGACGCTATGCTTGCAAATATGGAGAGTGCTATTCAGTAATGTGTTGTATTGGATTTGCCTCAAACATAACACTTTGTATTCAGTACCAAAAGTTAATTGCTTTGCCACATTGCAGTATTATCTTGGTATTGGTATTTTATTAGTAACCCCACTCTTCCTGGAGTCACACAACATGAATCATGACATAATACAGAACACTAATAGACAAGAACAGCTCAAGGACAGAACTACCTCAATTTGTGCCTTGTTGCAAACAGGATGCGTGTTTTGGAATATATTTATTCTGTACAGGCTTCCTTCTTTTCACTCTGTCAATGAGGTTAGTATTGTGGAGTAACTATAATGTTGTTGTTCCATCCTCAGTTTTCTGCGATCACAACCATTAAACTCTGTAACTGTTTTAAAGTCACCATTGGCCTCATGGTGAAATCCCTGAGCGGTTTCCTTCCTCTCCAGCAACTAAGTTAGGAAGGGTGCCTGTATCTTTGTAGTGACTGGGTGTATTTCTACACCATCCAAAGTGTAATTAATAACTTCACCATGCTCAAAGGGATATTCAAGGTCTTATTTTTTACCAATAGGTTCCCTTCTTCGCGAGGTATTGGAAAACCTCCCTGGTCTTTGTGATTGAATCTCTGTTTGAAATTCACTGCTCGAATGAGGGACCTTACAGATAATTACATGAGTAGGGGTATAGAGATGAGGTGGTCATTCAAAAATCATGTTCAACGCTATTATTGCACACAGAGTGAGTCCATGCTACTTATTATGTGACTTGTTAAGCACATTTTTACTCCTGAACATATTTAGACTTGCCATAACAACAGGGTTGAATACTTATTGACTCAAGACATTTCAGCTTTTCATTTGTAATTAATTAGATTTATTTTCTCTGAAAACATAATTTCACTTTGACATTATGGGGTATTGTGTGTAGACCGGTGACCAAAAAAAATCTAAATTTAATCCATTTCAAATTGAGGCTGTAACACAACAGAATGTGGAACAAGTCAAGAGGTGTGAATACATTCTGAAGGCACTCTAATGCTCTTAAATGGGATTTTTTTGCTTTGGAGTGAAATTTATGGCACTGAACCCTGAACTGTTCTTTGGCCTTTGGGGGCACGGATGAAACTGTGTCTGTGTGACATGCACATGGCTGAGGTTAACTCCTCTTATGGGGAAAGACTAGACACTGCAGAGACAGGAAATTAGATATGTATGTCTCGCTGTGTTTTTAATTAACTAATCTTTCTCCGAGATGACATGCTCGTCCATCCAGCACTACTTACATACATTAGATCCCAGTACATTTGCTTTACATCCACTCTCTAACTCCTTGAGGAGCTCTTGAGGGTTCATCCACCGGTCTTGGTGGTTGGCCAGTTTCTCCTGGTCCCACCAGGAATATCCTGCTTCCCTCACCTCTGATTCCACCATATCCTTTGTTAACTCAATTACGTGGCTATGACGTGTTCCCACATTCGTAGTTGATGATGACAACGGCGTTGATGATGACTATGATGATGATCTGATTGAATCTGTTAGGAAGTAGAGTGTGTGTCATAAGGCATATGTACCACACAGCATTTACAAGTAAGGATGGCATACCAAACAGCACAGTATAGTTCCCACGCTTCTCTCCTTCTGATCCCAGCCTCTGTCTATCTCCCTCACCGTGTGTCCAGATGTGGAGCTCCTGTCTATGGACAGCACAGAGGCCAGTTGTTGGGTGAACAACAAGCTGCGTGGCCACGAGGAGCAGTGGAAGGAGGATGACTGCACCTTCTGTCAGTGTGTGGATGGAGACCCTCACTGTACCGCCATGGCCTGCAAACAGAGCTGTCAGAACCCAGTCAAGATCCCTGGAGAATGCTGCCCCTTCTGCGAGGGTTCGTATGGAGACACACACACAATTATCTGTATGCACATGCTGTTCTTGGGGCGGCAGGGTAGCCTAGTGGTTAGACCGTTGGACTAGTAACCGGAAGGTTGCAAGTTCAAATCCCCGAGCTGACAAGGTTCTCCCCCCTGAACAGGCAGTTAACCCACTGCTCCTAGACCGTCATTGAAAATAAGAATTTGTTCTTAACTGACTTGCCTAGTAAAATAAAGGTAAAATTAAAAAAACATACAGCCTGTAGCAGGGACTACAGCTGGCTTATAACTGAGAAAACTGATTGGCTAGTGTTGAAGTAGAGTGTTCCGGAGTTCTAAATTGAGCAGCTGCTGAAAAATGAGCTCCTGTATATATTGAGATTTAAATGTTTTTTTAGAGTGAAGTACATCGAAAAAATCAAGAGAAAACTGCAAGACTCAATAGAAGAGAAAACCAGGAACAAACCAAAAAAGACGGGCTTTTGAAAAATTAACTATTTTTCATAAAATTGTACAGTTATCTTAGCTAGTTGAATTGCTAGCAGAATTGTTTACTTGTTGCTAAGCAGTTGCTAGGAACTCTCCTGTAAGAAGCTAGCTAGCTTACAAAGAATAACAACAAAAAATATCTAGTTAACAGAAGAAAGGAAGATAAAATAAGGACAAAAGAAGGACAGAAGAAAAAGGAAAAGAAAGAGGACAACAAAGTGAAACAGTCAGCACTTCTATTGCAACTTCGTATTTCGTCGTCCTAACGTAGTCTACACTGCTATCTGCCAGCAGCTAGCCAGCTAGCAAACGTCCACCGTCTACCGAATAGCAGCACTGTAGAAACTATTACACTCAACTGAACGACTTGATTAGTGTAGTGTTAGCTAGCTACATAGTTGTCTTTGCTGTCTTCGTATCCAAGATAATTGTGTAGTTTAGAGCGTGTAGTCTTAGAGTGATTATCTTAATTTACCGAGGTTAGCTAGCCAGCTATTTGTCGTCCTTAACGTAGGAGACTCTGCTAGCTAGCCAACAGCTAGCCAACGTCTACTGAATAGAACTTCCGCACTCAACAACCCGGTCGCATTCCGCTTCGCTCCACAGGTAGTATCACATTTTTCATTTCATTTCTTTACAGCACAACGGTTTGATTTGTTTGATCGTAGCTAGCTACATAGCTAGCTACATAGCCGTCTGTGTATCAAAGATAATTGTGTAGTCTGAGCGATTTTCTAGGTTAGCTAGCCAGCTATTGTCGTTCTTTTAACGCAACGTAACGTAATCAACACTGCTAGCTAGCCAGCTAGCCCCGAATAGCAGCACTGTAGAAACTATTACACTCAACGAAACGACTTGATTAGTGTAGTGTCAACAACGCAGCCACTGCCAGCTAGCCTACAAAGTCAACAACGCAGCCACTGCCAGCTAGCCTACTTCAGCAGTACTGTATCATTTGAATCATTTTAGTCAATAAGATTCTTGCTACGTAAGCTTAACTTTCTGAACATTCGAGACGTGTAGTCCACTTGTCATTCCAATCTCCTTGCATTAGCGTAGCCTCTTCTGTAGCCTGTCAACTATGTGTCTGTCTATCCCTGTTCTCTCCTCTCTGCACAGACCATACAAACGCTCCACACCGCGTGGCCGCTGCCACCCTAATCTGGTGGTCCCAGCGCGCACGACCCACGTGGAGTTCCAGGTCTCCGGTAGCCTCTGGAACTGCCGATCTGCGGCCAACAAGGCAGAGTTCATCTCAGCCTATGCCTCCCTCCAGTCCCTCGACTTCTTGGCACTGACAGAAACATGGATCACCACAGATAACACTGCTACTCCTACTGCTCTCTCTTCGTCCGCCCACGTGTTCTCGCACACCCGAGAGCTTCTGGTCAGCGGGGTGGTGGCATCGGGATCCTTATCTCTCCCAAGTGGTCATTCTCTCTTTCTCCCCTTACCCATCTGTCTATCGCCTCCTTTGAATTTCATGCTGTCACAGTTACCAGCCCTTTCAAGCTTAACATCCTTATCATTTATCGCCCTCCAGGTCCCCTCGGAGAGTTCATCAATGAGCTTGATGCATTGATAAGCTCCTTTCCTGAGGACGGCTCACCTCTCACAGTTCTGGGCGACTTTAACCTCCCCACATCTACCTTTGACTCATTCCTCTCTGCCTCCTTCTTTCCACTCCTCTCCTCTTTTGACCTCACCCTCTCACCTTCCCTCCTACTCACAAGGCAGGCAATACGCTCGACCTCATCTTTACTAGATGCTGTTCTTCCACTAACCTCATTGCAACTCCCTCCAAGTCTCCGACCACTACCTTGTATCCTTTTCCCTCTCGCTCTCATCCAACACTTCCCACACTGCCCCTACTCGGATGGTATCGCGCCGTCCCAACCTTCGCTCTCTCCCCCGCTACTCTCTCTCCTCTTCCATCCTATCATCTCTTCCCTCTGCTCAAACCTTCTCCAACCTATCTCCTGATTCTGCCTCCTCAACGCTCCTCTCCTCCCTTTCTGCATCCTTTGACTCTCTATGTCCCCTATCTTCCAGGCCGGCTCGGTCCTCCCCTCCCGCTCCGTGGCTTGACGACTCATTGCGAGCTCACAGAACAGGGCTCCGGGCAGCCGAGCGGAAATGGAGGAAAACTCGCCTCCCTGCGGACCTGGCATCCTTTCGCTCCCTCCTCTCTACATTTTCCTCCTCTGTCTCTGCTGCTAAAACCACTTTCTACCACTCTAAATTTCAAGCATCTGCCTCTAACCCTAGGAAGCTCTTTGCCACCTTCTCCTCTCTCCTGAATCCTCCTCCCCCTACCCCCCTCCTCCCTCTCTGCAGATGACTTCGTCAACCATTTTGAAAAGAAGGTCGACGACATCCGATCCTCGTTTGCTAAGTCAAACGACACTGCTGGTTCTGCTCACACTGCCCTACCCTGTGCTCTGACCTCTTTCTCCCCTCTCTCTCCAGATGAAATCTCGCGTCTTGTGACGGCCGGCCGCCCAACAACCTGCCCGCTCGACCCTATCCCCTCCTCTCTTCTCCAGACCATTTCCGGAGACCTTCTCCCTTACCTCACCTCGCTCATCAACTTATCCCTGACCGCTGGCTACGTCCCTTCCGTCTTCAAGAGAGCGAGAGTTGCACCCCTTCTGAAAAAACCTACACTCGATCCCTCCGATGTTAACAACTACAGACCAGTATCCCTTCTTTCTTTTCTCTCCAAAACTCTTGAACGTGCCGTCCTTGGTCAGCTCTCCCGCTATCTCTCTCAGAATGACCTTCTTGATCCAAATCAGTCAGGTTTCAAGACTAGTCATTCAACTGAGACTGCTCTTCTCTGTATCACAGAGGCGCTCCGCACCGCTAAAGCTAACTCTCTCTCCTCTGCTCTCATCCTTCTAGACCTATCGGCTGCCTTCGATACTGTGAACCATCAGATCCTCCTCTCCACCCTCTCCGAGTTGGGCATCTCTGGCGCGGCCCACGCTTGGATTGCGTCCTACCTGACAGGTCGCTCCTACCAGGTGGCGTGGCGAGAATCTGTCTCCTCACCACGCGCTCTCACCACTGGTGTCCCCCAGGGCTCTGTTCTAGGCCCTCTCCTATTCTCGCTATACACCAAGTCACTTGGCTCTGTCATAACCTCACATGGTCTCTCCTATCATTGCTATGCAGACGACACACAATTAATCTTCTCCTTTCCCCTTCTGATGACCAGGTGGCGAATCGCATCTCTGCATGTCTAGCAGACATATCAGTGTGGATGACGGATCACCATCTCAAGCTGAACTCGGCAAGACGGAGCTGCTCTTCCTCCCGGGGAAGGACTGCCCGTTCCATGATCTCGCCATCACGGTTGACAACTCCATTGTGTCCTCCTCCCAGAGTGCTAAGAACCTTGGCGTGATCCTGGACAACACCCTGTCGTTCTCAACTAACATCAAGGCGGTGGCCCGTTCCTGTAGGTTCATGCTCTACAACATCCGCAGAGTACGACCTTGCCTCACACAGGAAGCGGCGCAGGTCCTAATCCAGGCACTTGTCATCTCCCGTCTGGATTACTGCAACTCGCTGTTGGCTGGGCTCCCTGCCTGTGCCATTAAACCCCTACAACTCATCCAGAACGCCGCAGCCCGTCTAGTGTTCAACCTTCCCAAGTTCTCTCACGTCACCCCGCTCCTCCGCTCTCTCCACTGGCTTCCAGTTGAAGCTCGCATCCGCTACAAGACCATGGTGCTTGCCTACGGAGCTGTGAGGGGAACGGCACCTCAGTACCTCCAGGCTCTGATCAGGCCCTACACCCAAATAAGGGCACTGCGTTCATCCACCTCTGGCCTGCTCGTCTCCCTACCACTGAGGAAGTACAGTTCCCGCTCAGCCCAGTCAAAACTGTTCGCTGCTCTGGCTCCCCAATGGTGGAACAAACTTCCTCACGACGCCAGGACAGCGGAGTCAATCACCACCTTCCGGAGACACCTGAAACCCCACCTCTTTAAGGAATACTTAGGATAGGATAAAGTAATCCTTCTCACCCCCTCCCCCCTTAAAATATTTAGATGCACTATTGTAAAGTGGCTGTTCCACTGGATGTCATAAGGTGAATGCACCAATTTGTAAGTCGCTCTGGATAAGAGCGTCTGCTAAATGACTTAAATGTAAATGTAAATGAAGTAGTTGGAGATTTAAGTCTGAAACGAGCAAGGAACAGGACATATGTTCTACACATAGCCAACACATAAGCAGTCAATTCCCTCACAAGGAAATATCTCACATCGCACTTCTTCTGAAGTAGCCTTATATTGCTTGGACATACCACACGTTTTGATGGAAGATTGAATTTTCAGTTCAACTAGCCTAATAGGGCAGGAAACATGAACTCACAGTTTTGAATATAATTACAATGTCTAATTGAAATGTTTTTGATGTATTGTGTAAGGGTCAGGGGCACCACCACCAATTGCATCTGGCATTCCATTGAGCTCTTGATATAGCCAACATAGTGTATCTGTCAAAACTGATATCATAAACAACTTGCAACTCGCCAGCTGATTTTCAGGAATTCACCCCCATTAATGGCCACCCCCTACATCTGATGTATAACATGTCAATGTACATCTGGCAATTAACGTCTTCATCGGTAAATGGAATGGTTCCTACTGCGCTGGACCAAACTACAAAAACATTTGTGTTTGACAATGCAGTCAGTTTGAGCTCGGAACCTGACTGGTGGAACTGGACTGTAGGATAGTCTCTCCCCCTGAAGCTATGTGGAGGCCACGTTGGCCGCTCATTAAAGAGGAGGCCACAGAGCATTCTTCAGCTGCAGGCTCCTTTGTGATTTTTTATTGGCCCAGCCTGCAATATGAGACCCACCTGCATGAGGCGCGGCTTAGACTGAAGGGTTAAATCCGATTTATGGTCATTCCGGTGTTTGTATTGGCCACACAGCATTTACTGCGATGCGGCCTCTGCAGAAGTCAGGGCATTCATATTTCCTGCGCTTCACGGAGCAGAGCGTAGCTGTTGTGAAGGAAGTTGTCAAGGAACTGAGTTTGTGTTTATACAGGACGTACCGCCCCAACCTACCTTCAACCGATCATGTCAGTGCGGAGCTGTAGGGAGCTCTCTGCATTGTTACAAAATTTGGGAGGCTCACGGCGATGCGGTAGAGAGCTTGATTTGGCCTCCACAAGTCTCCTGAGGCTCCGCAATCACGTCACACCTACCGTACGGAGCCTCCCGACTGCATTGCCGGATCAAGCTTAATTGGAGTGGATCACTGTTTTTTGTTTTTGCGTAATTAGCTACAGCTCGTTTGGTGCTCCTCCCTCTGAATGTAGCAAGATAATGGAGGACCCCCCAACTAGACCCCCACCTAGCTTCCCCTGGTTGTGGCTTGTACATGTGTGACTCAGGCCAGCATTACACCTCATCCCTGGTGGGCTCCAGTGATGATGTGGCCCTCTGGGTCTGTCCAGTGCCAGCCTCTGACTCACCAGACTCCCACACAGGGGCTTCTCTGTTTGGGCTAGAGCCAAGCCGTGCTCCTGCACTCCTTCAGGTCGTTTAGACAACATGTGATGTGCTCATTCATCAAAGCCCTCTGATAGAGAGCACCTATATCTGTAATGGCCCTGCGTTTATCTCTAATCACAGCGCTCTCTCTCAGATGGCAGCAACGTGAACACTGAACCATTTCTGTTGGCATGGCGATGGATGTGTAACATTGTGTGTCTAAGTGTTCTGCTCTTTACTCTCATAAAAGCCTAATTTGAGAATAGTATGACATGTCTGTGAGTGTTATAGGCTTCACAGAGGCAGGTATAGTATGACATGTCATAGAGAGTTATAGCAGCTTTTCTGTCCCACAGAGCCTTCGTATGAGACGGTGAGCCCTATGCTGTGTCCTCGTCTGGAGAACTGCTCTTTCTCAGGGAAGGACTGCCCCTACGGCTTCCAGCAGGACAACAACGGCTGCCTGCTCTGCCAGTGCCTCAACCGTGAGTCTCACACCAGACGCAAAGAGTTAAACACAGATACATAAACACACAAACACACATGAACACACATAAACACACACATACTGGTACTTGTTCCAAATGTCAAGTCCCTGGCACATTATCTCCAATACAGAAACATAAAACAAATATCTGTCGCACCTCATTTGTTACCATGGCTGCATGGTATTCACAGTTTTTTTGTCATTGGTATTCGCTAATGAAACGCCCTATAGAAAACTAACATGGTATTGATGGATGAGCCAGCCGATGGTAAGGTGACCTCCATGTGAACTGTTTCAGATTACTCCTGCCCTGACCTGGGGAAATACTGCTCGCTGCAATGCCCCGTGGGATACGAGAAGGATGACTTTGGCTGCGAGGTGTGTGAGTGCAACTCTCCAATGCCCAAGTGCCGACCCCTGACCTGCAGCAAGACCTGCCCCTACGGATATGTGTAAGTCCTTTGAATTGTCTACACATCTTCAAGTTAAGCACTGCTCATTATTCACCCCTTATTTTCCACGCAGCTCAAAGGCTGTTACAGACCCACTGGTCACGACTGAAAGACCAAAGCCTGAAGGAATGGTGATTTGTCTGGTTTATTATTGACATGGGCCCTGACATACAATCCACTCTCTCTTTAGCTGGAAAAACACATTTCATAAATCATCTTTCCGTCTCAAAACAACGCTAAAAAACGCATCTGCACAAAAGCGGCCCTTATGAATTGTATACAATGAGATTCTTCTGGTATCTGAACCATGCTCTCTGGAGCCTCCGCTCAAGATGGACCTGATATGTCTGCACAGGATGCCAGCAGAGAGGCAACCCGAGGGGGAAGAGGAGCAGGAAGCGGTGGCTTCATCACTCATAAGCATCGGTTCAGGACTGGCTTCAGAAGTCTGAATCCTCGATGAGCTAAGTGATGCATCACTTTTCTAGCAGAGTGGTGCTTCTAAAATGGACCAGTGAAAAGACACAGAGATGGCTTTGTATAAATTGGCTGCATTTATGGCCTCTGCAGAGAACTCTAGACTATATCATCAACTATATCATTTGTGGCGTATGTGACTAAACCACAATTAATACAAACCTCATAAACTATACTTGCTTTGAACAGTCCAGTTTTCTTATCTCAACAGTGTAGAGGGGGGAAAGCGTGACCACTGAGCAGTGGGCTGTCAGAGTGGGTCAGAGCCCTAAAGGTGTGTTTACATTGACATTTGGCACAGTTGAGCGCCTTGAGCAGGACACAAAGGAGGACTTAAAGCGTTTCCCCTCCTCAATGGGTCTAAATCATCATCGGATCTGACTGGACGTGCACGGCATTCTCCTGTTGCCCGGGCCGGCACAGAGACGGCAGCCCCAGAGCCAAGCATGGTGCACAAAATTCCACACAACACCTTTAAACAAAGCCCAGCTCCCAAGGTGGCCAGACTTTCTGTCTCTGTTTGTACACAGAGGACCCAGCCAGCTCAGAGCTCAGCCTGGCCTCTCCATACTGCCTTTACTGCTGTTTCAGCAGAGATGTGCCCTCTGCTAGTGGATCGGCTGCTGTGGGACACAGGGTTAATCTCCTGTTTTATTTATGTGGCCCACAGAGAATAATAGTATAATTAATACCACCTAACAAGGTCAATGTTTAATTGAAAAGATGGGTTACTTGTTCCAGAAAAAGAGAGAGCGTGGGAGACACATATAGAAAGAGGCTGGAGTGATGTAATAGATGAGTCCATCTGATCAACATCATTTCTCAACCTGCTGCTCATCTACACTGAGTGTACAAAACATTAGGAACACCTGCTTTTCCATGAAACAGACTTACCAGGTGAATCCAGGTGAAAGCTATGATCCCTTATTGATGTCACTTAAATCCACTTAAATTAGTGTAGATGGAGGGGAGGAGACAGATTAAATGAGGATTTTTAAGCCTTGAGACAATTGAGACATGTATTGTGTATGTTTGCCATTCAGAGGGTGAATGAGCAAGAAAATATTTAAGTGCCTTTGAACGGGGTATGGTAGTAGTTGCCAGGTGCCCTGGTTTGTGTTAAGAACTGCAATCCTGCTGGGTTTTTTCACTCTCAACAGTTTCCTGTGTGTATCAAGAATGGTCTATCACTCAAAGGTCATCCAGCCAACTTGACACAACTGTGGGAAGCATTGGAGTCAACATGGGCCAGAATCCCTATGGAACACTTTCCTTGTAGAGTCCATGCACCAACAAATTGAGGCTGTTCTGAGGGCAAAAGGGGGGGTGCAACTCAATATTAGGAAGGTTTCATGTAAAAACAAATTTTGTTGTAATTTTTTACCCCTTCACCCTAATTTTGGTGATTACGATCGTGTCTCATTGCTGCAACTCCGCAACGGGCTTGGGAGAGGCAAAGGTAGAGTCATGCGTCCCCCAAAACATGACCCGCCATACCGAGCTTCTTAACACCCGCTCGCTTAAACCTGGAAGCCAGCTGCACCAATGTGTCGGAGGAAACACCGTTCAACTGACGACCGAAGTCAGCCTGCAGGTGCCCGGCCACAAGGAGTCGCTAGAGCGCAATGGGCCAAGTGAAGCCTGCAATGCAGTGCCTTCCTGGAGGCCAGGAAGGTGTTCTTAATGTTGTGTGCGCTCAGTGTGCGTTTTATGACATCCATAGCTGGATCCAACTAGGTCACGTGATCTGCGTCTGTTCCTAGCTAAATTACAGGCTGTTTTCTCTGTTTGTATCCCTCATACCTTTAGGCCATTTAGTGGGGGTTTACTTTCATTTCAGTCCCCATGTAGATCGTCTCTCAAACTCCTCAGGGTTTGTTTTCCCTCTGGTACTAACTCATCCCTGTGTCTGGGTCTGTATCTGCTCTCTACAGAATTGAACATCCCTGCTCTGTTTACAAATCAACCGTGATGATGAGCTCATAGTTAATAGAGAGCAGGGCCTCTCAGTACCTATGTCCCTTAATCAACCTGGCTGCATGAATATCCTTTGGCCCAGCTCTGGGCCTCACATATCCGCCAAAGGCGTTGGTAGCAATACAGTAACTATCTGAATAGGTTGAATCTAATGGAAAGCATCCGAATTGGCTATAAACCCAGTGCCCTAGACTCTAGCATTGGTATGGTGTTTGCGCTGTGCACCATGGGGCTTTCACGTGTTCCAGGGTGCTGCTTTTATCTGGCCTCTTCAAAGGCAACTAATATACCAGGGGGATAACAGAACCATGTATCTATTATACCATGCCTGACCATCTGGCTCCACGGCAGCATTCCACCCGACCGCTGGCTTCAGAGCTTTCACTGAAACATGCACCATTTGAGCTTTAAAGACAGCCTTCTTATCTTGCCCTCTCACATTACATATCTGATAAAGACATCTGTGTGTTCTATCTATCCCACAGGAGGAATAAGCACGGCTGTGAGATGTGTCGCTGTGTCAAGTGTCCCCCCTTCACTTGTGACAAGCACTGCAGCGATGGCTACCGGCAGAACAGGAAGGGCTGCTCCATCTGCATGTGCAAAGGTATGGTGCTCATCTGTCTGTCTGTCTCATCTGGTCCGCATCAATATTCATCCCTCTGGGTCAGCCGGTCACACGACTACACGTCCATAACAACAAAAGTAGTGTGTGTGTGTGTGTGTGTGTGTGTGTGTGTGTGTGTGTGTGTGTGTGTGTGTGTGTGTGTGTGTGTGTGTGTGTGTGTGTGTGTGTGTGTGTGTGTGTGTGTGTGTGTGTGTGTGTGTGTGTGTGTGTGTGTGTGTGTGTGCGTGTGTGCGTGTGTGCGTGTGTGCGTGTGTGTGTGAGTGAGCGTGTGTAAGTGTGCGTGTGTGAGTGTGAGTGAGTGAGTGAGTGAATTACATTTTATTTCGGGTAAAATCGTCAATTGGCAAACCATCCCTTATGGGATTAATTGACACAAACAAATATTACAATAATTCACTATGGTAATTAAATGATCTGAAAAAAGGTAAAGATCAATACATGATAGTAAATGACATCCCTAGAGCAGTACAATAATATACATACATACACACAGTATATATACACATACATACAGTTGAAGTCGGAAGTTTACATGCACTTAGGTTGGAGTCAATAAAACCCCTTTTTTCAACCACTCCACAAATTTCTTGTTAACAAACTATAGTTTTGGCAAGTCGGTTAGGACATCTACTTAATTTTTCCAACGATTGTTAACGGACAGATCATTTCACTTATAATTCACTGTATTCAAATTCCAGTGGGTCAGAAGTTTACATACACTAAGTTGATTTTTTATTTTTTACCCCGTTTTCTCCCCAATTTCGTGGTGTCCAATTGTTTTAGTTGCTACTATCTTGTCTCATCGCTACAACTCCCGTACGGGCTCGGGAGAGACGAAGGTTGAAAGTCATGCGTCCTCCGATACACAACCCAACCAAGCTGCACTGCTTCTTAACACAGCTCGCATCCAACCCGGAAGCCAGCCGCACCAATGTGTCTGAGGAAACACCGTGCACCTGTCAACCTTGCACTGCGCCCGGCCCGCCACAGGAGTCGCTGGTGCGCGATGAGTCAAGGATATCCCTACCGGCCAAGCCCTCCCTAACCCGGACGACGCTGGACCAATTGTGCGTCGCCCAACGGACCTCCCGGTCGCAGCCGGTTGCGACAGAGCCTGGCTTCAAACTCAGTGCCTCTTTGCTTGGCATAATGGGAAATAAATAAAAATCAGCCAAGACCTCAGAAAAAACCTAATGTAGACCTCCACGAGTCTGGTTCATCCTTGGGAGCAATTTCCAAATACCTGAAGTTACCACGTTCATCTGTACAAACAATATGGTCCTTCTGTAGCTCAGTTGGTAGAGCATGGCGCTTGTAACGCCAGGGTAGTGGGTTCGATCCCCGGGACCACCCATACATAGAATGTATGCACACATGACTGTAAGTCGCTTTGGATAAAAGCGTCTGCTAAATGGCATATATTATTATATATTAATACACAAGTATAAACACCATGGGACCACGCAGCCGTCATACCGCTCAGGATGGAGACGCGTTCTGTCTCTTAGAGATGAACGTACTTTGTTTTGCAAAAAGTGCAAATCAATCCCAGAACAACAGCAAAAGACACTTGTGAAGATGTTGGAGGAAACAGGTACAAAAGTATCTATATCCACAGTAAAACGAGTCCTATATCGACATAACCTGAAAGGCCGCTCAGCAAGGAAGATGCTACCGCTCCAAAACCACCATAAAAAAGAAAAGACAGACTACGGTGTGCAACTGCACATTGGGACAAAGATCGTACTTTTTGGAGAAATGTCCTCTGGTCTAAAGAAACAAAAATAGAACTGTTTGGCCATAATGACCATCTTTAAGTTTGGAGGAAAAATGGGGCGGCTTGCAAGCCAAAGAACACCATCCCAACCGTGAAGCACGGAGGTGGCATCATCATGTCGTGGGGGTGCTTTGCTGCAGGAGGGACTGATGCACTTCACAAAATAGATGGCATCATGAGGGAGGAAAATTATGTGGATATATTGAAGCAACATCTCAAGACATCAGTCAGGAAGTTAAAGCTTGGTCGCGAATGGGTCTTCCAAATGGACAATGACCCCAAGCATACTTCCAAAGTTGTGTCAAAATGGCTTCTGGACAACAAAGTCAAGGTACTGGAGTGGCCTTCACAAAGCCCTGACCTCAATCCTATAGAAAATGTGTTGGCAGAACTGAAAAAGCGTGTGCGAGCAAGGAGGCCTTACAAACCTGACTCAGTTACACCAGCTCTGTCAGGAGGAATGGGCCAAAATTCACCTAACTTGTTGTGGGAAGCTTGTGGAAGGCTACCCGAAACATTTGACCCAAGTTAAACAATTTAAAGGCAATGCTACCAAATACTAATTGAGTGCATGTAAACTTCTGCCCCACTGGGAATGAGATGAAAGAAATAAAAGCTGAAATAAATCATTCTCGCTACTATTATTCTGACATTTCACATTCTTAAAATAAAGTGGTGATTCTAACTGACCTAAGACTGGGAATTTTTACTAGGATTGAATGTCAGGAATTGTGAAAAACTGAGTTTAAATGTATTTGGCTAAGGTGTATGTAAACTTCCAACTTCAACTGTACATACATACATAGCATACATAACATATACAGATAAATAAATACAGTACATGTGTATTTGTGTGTGTGTGACCTTGTGTGTGTGATTGTGAGAGTGATCGTGTCTGTGTCCTGTTAAACGGATTCAGGGTGAGGAGTAGACGATATACTGTGAATTAGAGAGATACGAGTCTCTCTGAAGTGTTGACTTTCTCCCATTATGTAGCAGATGTGATTTGCTGGGACCTTTAGCTGGTCTGTTATGAATGGATGTTTTGACTCTTGTTTTTATTTAACTCTCTGAGGCCTGTGTGTGCATGTCTGATTAGATTCACCAACCACAAAAGTTAAAGAAAGTTTGCGAACAGCTTATTTATACACTGACAGTTTTATTTGATGTTTATTTTCTTTTTTTCAGTAATATTATAAATATTTTAGCTTGGCATATATTTTTGGTTTCTTGCTTAGCAAGTGGGTCCATTTCCCCACACATAGACACTTCTCTGTCTATTCCACGGTCCTGTTGTTGACCTTATTTTGATACTCTTGGATCAGGTACTCAGTGGGCTGTTCAAGTATTTATGGATAGGAAACTTTTGGGGAGCTGTACCATTTTTTGTGTGTATATAACATTTATATATAACTGTTATATCAGTGTGTTAAGAGAGAAGAGGCACAAACCACCGCCCTGGATGTGAAAACATGATGCGATTCACTGAATTACTGCAGTATGTTGTATTCTAAAACACTGTTCTCCCAGGACTTAACAGCCACACTGGGTTTGTAACACATTGGAGGCCAGTTATTGGCATTTGTGGGGTTTTATAAACTAAACCTATCCCTCAAAAGAAACACAGGACCTCAGTTTTGGGTCCGGTACCAAAAATCTCAGGGAAATGATTAAACTTAATTTATTTGTGGTGCTGTTGTAAATGGATTATTGGGAAATAAAGGGACTTTAAAAGGAAGGTCACATATTGGTGTTTGGTGAAGGTGGAGCTGAGAGGATCCAGGGACTGTAACAGAGCCAAGACAATAACATTTGCTGCCTTTACTATAAACCGTAAATAATTCTTCTTAATGAAATTTCCACTTTGAATTTGACATGCCCTGAAACATCCCTGATGCCTGTTTCTCACAGGTTCAAGTCACCAGCCTCCCTCCCTGCCTAACGTCTGTTTGTCTGTGTTCATGTTTGTTTTCCAGAGAGTGGCCACCTGCCAAGCACCACTGCCCCCACCCCTATGCCCAGCCACTGCCTGACCTCCAACGGGCACCGCTATGAGAAGGGCGAGAGCTGGCACGACGGCTGCCGCGACTGCTACTGCCACACTGGGAGAGAGATGTGTGTGCTCATATCCTGCCCTGTGCCCAGTTGCGCCAACCCCGTGGTCAGGCCTGACCAGTGCTGCCCCACTTGTGAAGGTATGTCTTGTCTGGAGCCACCTGGTCTATCAACACACACATACAAAGACACACACACACAGGTCTGGCAGGTCACAGTCCCCTAGGATCTCACTCTCCTAAGAGCCCACTTACTGCCCCAGTAGTCAACCCAGGCCTCAGGCTCCATGAACACTTTGTGTTTCTGTAAGGAGCAACACACATTGATACACAGTTACACATCCATGCCTCTTCATCCACACCCCTCCCAGTCACTCTACTTATATGGGAGTGACTCAGTGGACTGTTCAAATATTTAGGAGTGAAAGAAGTCTACAACTTTCAGTCACTCGTTTGTCAGTAGACAAGACATTAACTCCTTACGAATGTCAATCCTATTGGGGAGTCAAATGTTTTATCTGTACAGTTGTACTAGACTAGAGGAAACTATGGTCCACCACACATAGTTGTGTAACTGCCAGGCTTTAGTCTTTCAGCATTGATGTCACACATCTAATTGTAGCAAGATGGGAATCTTGTTCTTTGTAGACTCTGAACTCTTTGAGTGTGTTGTTGTGTTGCTGTTATCTGTCTTTCCTAACCTATATATCATCTGTCCAGATGAATCAGGAAGTGGTCAGCCGGAGGGCATGGACCTGGTGGTGTGCCGGGCCCCTGGGGGGGAACTCTATGTGGAGGGAGAGACCTGGAACCTGGACGATTGTACACGCTGCACCTGCAGGAAGGGCCGCGTCCTGTGCGACACTGAAGTGTGTCCCCCTGCTGTGTGTCAGGCCCCAACCAGGAACAAGGACACCTGTTGCCATGTCTGCCCAGGTACAGTACCTTACATCGCCTGCATCTGTCATAGGCTGCTTTAATAGGAAGCATCTAATGCAAAGCCATTTTCTTCTCTGTAAATGTAGAACTCCATCCTCATATTAGCCTTGACAAGAGCAATTTCAGATAATATCAAAAGCCCTTACAGTACATCCAGGAATAATTCCAGAAAGAAATGTCAGTTTGTGGTCAGTCAGAGTGGGATAAATCTAAGCTCGAGCCATTATCCGCAACATGTGGTTGTGGATTGTGGAGCCTTGCCTTGTCTTTCCTGGGTGCATGTTAAACGCTGTCGGACAGTTTAATGTCAGGCTTATAAAGAAACCAGACCAAACTGGCTGGGTTTACATTGGTATATGTCCTCCAGACAGGAACACATGTGGACAACCCTGTCCGTTTCCACTGGTCATTTGTAGGGCCAGGAGTTTTTCCTGGCAATGTGATATGACTAGGAAAAACTCTGGGCCCTAGTTATAGCCTATATAAATAGTTTCTCCTGGTCAGGTCACGTACCCTGTTGAGAAGAACAGAGTTGGTGACCATCTGCAATATTTCAGTACCCTCACCCCTCGCTCCTCCCCCCGCCCCAACACCTCCTCCCACCCCTCACTCCTCCCTCAGCCCCAAAAGCATGAGCCCCACAAATAAAAAATGCATGACTGCTCCTGAAACCCACAGAGCCTCCTGGGGAATGCTCGGCTAGCTGCGTTATCACCACATCTCCCCCAGAAAAGCAGTTTTCCCTTATGCATGAGCCTGGCTCTTAGGAATGTGGGAATAATGCACATTTCAATGACATGCCCCATGATGTACAGTACTGCCAATATGTGTACAATCTAACTAAGTCTTTGGTCACAGGAAGGCCATTGATCTATGGGCCCGGGGGCAATGAGACACAGAGATAAGCCAGAGATTTAACTGACAGAGAGAACAGCAGCCATGTGTTCCCTAGTCATTAGCTAGCCTCCTGCTAGTTTTTACCATACAGTTAAAATAATCTTATCTCAAACACAGACCTACAGGTCCAATAACCGCTCTGGATTAACATGTTATACTGCCGGTGTTAGCCTGGGAGATGTTATACTTCCGGTGTTAGCCTGGGAGATGTTATACTGTCGGTGTTATCCTGGGAGATGTTATACTGCCGGTGTTAGCCTGGGAGATGTTATACTGCTGGTGTTAGCCTGGGAGATGTTATACTGCCGGTGTTAGCCTGGGAGATGTTATACTGTCGGTGTTATCCTGGGAGATGTTATACTGCCGGTGTTAGCCTGGGAGATGTTATACTGCTGGTGTTAGCCTGGGAGATGTTATACTGCCGGTGTTAGCCTGGGAGATGTTATACTGTCGGTGTTATCCTGGGAGATGTTATACTGCCGGTGTTAGCCTGGGAGATGTTATACTGCCGGTGTTAGCATGGGAGATGTTATACTGTCGGTGTTAGCCTGGGAGATGTTATACTGCCGGTGTTAGCCTGGGAGATGTATACTGCCGGTGTTAGCCTGGGAGATGTTATACTGCTGGTGTTATCCTGGGAGATGTTATACTGCCGGTGTTAGCCTGGGAGATGTTATACTGCCGGTGTTAGCCTGGGAGATGTTATACTGCTGGTGTTAGCCTGGGACATGTTATACTGCCGGTGTTAGCCTGGGAGATGTTATACTGCCGGTGTTAGCCTGGGAGATGTTATACTGCCGGTGTTAGCCTGGGAGATGTATACTGCCGGTGTTAGCCTGGGAGATGTTATACTGCCGGTGTTAGCCTGGAAGATGTTATACTGTCGGTGTTAGCCTGGGAGATGTTATACTGCCGGTGTTAGCCTGGGAGATGTATACTGCCGGTGTTAGCCTGGGAGATGTTATACTGCCGGTGTTATCCTGGGAGATGTTATACTGCCGGTGTTAGCCTGGGAGATGTTATACTGTCGGTGTTAGCCTGGGAGATGTTATACTGCCGGTGTTAGCCTGGGAGATGTATACTGCCGGTGTTAGCCTGGGAGATGTTATACTGCCGGTGTTAGCCTGGGACATGTATACTGCCAGAGATGTTATACTGTCGGTGTTAGCCTGGGAGATGTTATACTGCCGGTGTTATCCTGGGAGATGTTATACTGTCGGTGTTAGCCTGGGAGATGTTATACTGTCGGTGTTAGCCTGGGAGATGTTATACTGCCGGTGTTAGCCTGGGAGATGTTATACTGCCGGTGTTAGCCTGGGAGATGTTATACTGTCGGTGTTAGCCTGGGAGATGTTATACTGCCGGTGTTATCCTGGGAGATGTTATACTGCCGGTGTTAGCCTGGGAGATGTTATACTGCCGGTGTTAGCCTGGGAGATGTTATACTGCCGGTGTTAGCCTGGGAGATGTTATACGGTGCCTGGGTGTTATCCTTATCCTGGGAGATGTTATACTGCCGGTGTTAGCCTGGGAGATGTTATACTGTCGGTGTTAGCCTGGGAGATAGCCTGGGAGATGTTATACTGCCGGTGTTAGCCTGGGAGATGTTATACTGCCGGTGTTAGCCTGGGAGATGTTATACTGTCGGTGTTAGCCTGGGAGATGTTATACTGCCGGTGTTAGCCTGGGAGATTACATTTACATTTACATTTAAGTCATTTAGCAGACGCTCTTATCCAGAGCGACTTACAAATTGGTGCATTCACCTTATGACATCCAGTGGGACAGTCACTTAACAATAGTGCATCTAAAACTTAGGGGGGTGGGGTGAGAGGGATTACTTAACCTATCCTAGGTATTCCTTAAAGAGGTGGGGTTTCAGGTGTCTCCGGAAGGTGGTGATTGACTCCGCTGTCCTGGCGTCGTGAGGGAGTTTGTTCCACCATTGGGGGGCCAGGGCAGCGAACAGTTTTGACTGGGCTGAGCGGGAGCTGTACTTCCTCAGTGGTAGGGAGGCGAGCAGGCCAGAGGTGGATGAACGCAGTGCCCTTGTTTGGGTGTAGGGCCTGATCAGAGCCTGGAGGTACTGAGGTGCCGTTCCCCTCACAGCTCCGTAGGCAAGCACCATGGTCTTGTAGCGGATGCGAGCTTCAACTGGAAGCCAGTGGAGAGAACGGAGGAGCGGGGTGACGTGAGAGAACTTGGGAAGGTTGAACACCAGACGGGCTGCGGCGTTCTGGATGAGTTGAAGGGGTTTAATGGCACAGGCAGGGAGCCCAGCCAACAGCGAGTTGCAGTAATCCAGACGGGAGATGACAAGTGCCTGGATTAGGACCTGCGCCGCTTCCTGTGTGAGGCAGGGTCGTACTCTGCGGATGTTGTAGAGCATGAACCTACAGGAACGGGCCACCGCCTTGATGTTAGTTGAGAACGACAGGGTGTTGTCCAGGATCACGCCAAGGTTCTTGGCGCTCTGGGAGGAGGACACAATGGAGTTGTCGACCGTGATGGCGAGATCATGGAACGGGCAGTCCTTCCCGGGAGGAAGAGCAGCTCCGTCTTGCCGAGGTTCAGCTTGAGGTGGTGATCCGTCATCCACACTGATATGTCTGCCAGACATGCAGAGATGCGATTCGCCACCTGGTCATCAGAAGGGGAAAGGAGAAGATTAATTGTGTGTCGTCTGCATAGCAATGATAAGAGAGACCATGTGAGGTTATGACAGAGCCAAGTGACTTGGTGTATAGCGAGAATAGGAGAGGGCCAAGAACAGAGCCCTGGGGGACACCAGTGGTGAGAGCGCGTGGTGAGGAGACAGATTCTCGCCACGCCACCTGGTAGGAGCGACCTGTCAGGTAGGACGCAATCCAAGCGTGGGCCGCGCCGGAGATGCCCAACTCGGAGAGGGTGGAGAGGAGGATCTGATGGTTCACAGTATCGAAGGCAGCCGATAGATCTAGAAGGATGAGAGCAGAGGAGAGAGAGTTAGCTTTAGCAGTGCGGAGCGCCTCCGTGATACAGAGGAGAGCAGTCTCAGTTGAATGACTAGTCTTGAAACCTGACTGATTTGGATCAAGAAGGTCATTCAGAGAGAGATAGCGGGAGAGCTGGCCAAGGACGGCACGTTCAAGAGTTTTGGAGAGAAAAGAAAGAAGGGATACTGGTCTGTAATTGTTGACATCGGAGGGATCGAGTGTAGGTTTTTTCAGAAGGGGTGCAACTCTCGCTCTCTTGAAGACGGAAGGGACGTAGCCAACGGTCAGGGATGAGTTGATGAGCGAGGTGAGGTAAGGAGAGGGTCTCCGGAAATGGTCTGGAGAAGAGAGGAGGGGATAGGGTCAAGCGGGCAGGTTGTTGGGCGGCCGGCCGTCACAAGACGCGAGATTTCATCTGGAGAGAGAGGGAGAAGAGGTCAGAGCACAGGGTAGGGCAGTGTGAGCAGAACCAGCGGTGTCGTTTGACTTAGCAAACGAGGATCGGATGTCGTCGACCTTCTTTTCAAAATGGTTGACGAAGTCATCTGCAGAGAGGGGAGGAGGGGGGAGGGGGCGGAGGATTCAGGAGGGAGGAGAAGGTGGCAAAGAGCTTCCTAGGGTTAGAGGCAGATGCTTGGAATTTAGCGTGGTAGAAAGTGGCTTTAGCAGCAGAGACAGAGGAGGAAAATGTAGAGAGGAGGGAGTGAAAGGATGCCAGGTCCGCAGGGAGGCGAGTTTTCCTCCATTTCCGCTCGGCTGCCCGGAGCCCTGTTCTGTGAGCTCGCAATGAGTCATCGAGCCACGGAGCGGGAGGGGAGGACCGAGCCGGCCTGGAGGATAGGGGACATAGAGAGTCAAGGGATGCAGAGAGGGAGGAGAGGAGGGTTGAGGAGGCAGAATCAGGAGATAGGTGGGAGAAGGTTTGAGCGGAGGGAAGAGATGATAGGATGGAAGAGGAGAGAGTAGCGGGGGAGAGAGCGAAGGTTGGGACGGCGCGATACCATCCAGTAGGGGCAGTGTGGGAGGTGTTGGATGAGAGCGAGAGGGAAAAGGATACAAGGCAGTGGTCGGAGACTTGGAGGGAGTTGCAGTGAGGTTAGTGGAAGAACAGCATCTAGTAAAGATGAGGTCGAGCGTATTGCCTGCCTTGTGAGTAGGGGGAAGGTGAGAGGGTGAGGTCAAAGAGGAGAGGAGTGGAAAGAAGGAGGCAGAGAGGAAAGAGTCAAAGGTAGACGTGGGGAGGTTAAAGTCGCCCAGAACTGTGAGAGGTGAGCCGTCCTCAGGAAAGGAGCTTATCAAGGCATCAAGCTCATTGATGAACTCTCCGAGGGAACCTGGAGGGCGATAAATGATAAGGATGTTAAGCTTGAAAGGGCTAGTAACTGTGACAGCATGGAATTCAAAGGAGGCGATAGACAGATGGGTAAGGGGAGAAAGAGAGAATGACCACTTGGGAGAGATGAGGATCCCGGTGCCACCACCCCGCTGACCAGATGCTCTCGGGGTGTGCGAGAACACGTGGGCGGACGAAGAGAGAGCAGTAGGAGTAGCAGTGTTGTCTGTGGTGATCCATGTTTCCGTCAGTGCCAAGAAGTCGAGGGACTGGAGGGAGGCATAGGCTGAGATGAACTCTGCCTTGTTGACCGCAGATTGGCAGTTCCAGAGGCTACCGGAGACCTGGAACTCCACGTGGGTCGTGCGCGCTGGGACCACCAGAGTAGGGTGGCCGCGGCCACGCGGTGAGGAGCGTTTGTATGGTCTGTGCAGAGAGGAGAGAACAGGGATAAACAGATGTTATACTGCCGGTGTTATCCTGGGAGATGTATACTGCCGGTGTTAGCCTGGGAGATGTTATACTGCCGGTGTTAGCCTGGGAGATGTTATACTGCCGGTGTTAGCCTGGGAGATGTTATACTGCCGGTGTTAGCCTGGGAGATGTATACTGCCGGTGTTATCCTGGGAGATGTTATACTGCCGGTGTTATCCTGGGAGATGTTATACTGCCGGTGTTAGCCTGGGAGATGTTATACTGTCGGTGTTAGCCTGGGAGATGTTATACTTCCGGTGTTAGCCTGGGACATGTATACTGCCAGAGATGTTATACTGTCGGTGTTAGCCTGGGAGATGTTATACTGTCGGTGTTATCCTGGGAGATGTATACTGCCGGTGTTAGCCTGGGAGATGTTATACTGCCGGTGTTAGCCTGGGAGATGTTATACTGCCAGAGATGTTATACTGCCGGTGTTAGCCTGGGAGATGTTAATCTGTGATGTTAACCCTTTTTCTCTCCATCCATCCATCCCTCCATCCACAGAGGGTCCCCTGCTCCCAGTGGCACCAGTCATACTGCCGGTGTATCTCCTGGGAGATGTTATACGTGCTGTTGGCTGGGGACACCTGGAAGGCCAATGCCTGCACCAGTTGTTCCTGCAACAACGGAACCATTCAATGTTTCTCCCACTGCCGGTGCCTAGCCCTGCAGAGTGCCCGTCCTGCGCAAGGGTGTGCTGCCCTCACTGTCTGGGTGACTGTGGTGTGTGTGTGTGTGTATACTGTGGTGTTAGCCTGGGAGATGTTGTGTGTGTGGTGTTGCCTGGGAGATGTGTGTACTGTGTGTGTTGCCTGAGATGTTATACTGTGTGTGTGTGTGCCTGGGTGATGTTATGTGGTGTGTGCCTGTGAGATGTGTGTGTGTGTGTAGTGTGTGTGTGTTATGTGTGTGTGTGTGTGTGAAAGTCTAGCTGGGTGAGAGCACACTGCTTGTTACCCCTCTAATGATGTCCACTGTAATTCTGGTGTAGAATAAAGTATTTATGTCTTGTCTTGTGAAACGGTGCCTGGGAGATGTTACTGTGTGTTAGAAACCCATATTAAGTATGCATTAAAACAAGTTGTTCCTTTGGGACAAGGTACATCTTGTTATTGAGAAAATTATTATTCACACTGTAGCTTGGAGGATGGAGGAAAAGTCTTTAGCTGGGAATAAGGCAAGCATGTGTGTTCGCCTGGGAGATGCCAGTCTTGCTGGTGTTGCATGGCAAACACGGTTACTCACAGCAACATTCCATGTGACATGTTACCCACTGACCGAAAACATTCCCCAAGCATCCGCACATTCATACGTGTTTCCTGTCTCCGGCTGAGATGTTATACTCTCCATGGCGGCATCCTGGGAGATGTTAAAGCTCCATCAGTTTTCCTATGGGAGAAAACCTTGGCACAGGCCTGCATTGTTCCTGTGATTTGTAGCCGTTTCATCTTTGTTTTGTTATTTGCTCGGTGGAAAACAGCACTTGACAAAGGAGGGTTATGGAAGCTTAGAGAACACGTCCTGTAAACACACCTTATCTACAGACACTCATCCAAACAATAACCTTCTGTTACATTGAATTATGTGGGGATTTGTTTTTGGTTCAAGTGTGTTTGACTTTACATGAGTGAATGGTATGTGAGTTATGGTTGTGATATCCTGATTTACAGAAATGACCAACATCTGTTCCAATGATGGTGTCGACCAAGGACCCCAAGACCAGGGTTACTATCAGTGGATAACAGTCTGGCTCACCACTGCCACCCACCTCCTATCATTGCTGCTCCAGGTAACACTAACACTGTCTGTCTGTCCCTCTCTTTCACTTACTCAGTCAGCTCGTCCTATGGCCCCAGCGATGGTTAACTAATAATAGTAATATGGGACTGGGTGGTAACACCTGCCTCAGCTCAGCCCTGTGACTTGACATGTCTCCCAGGTTGTATCACAACTGCCGGACGTGATTGGGAGTTCCATATGTCTGGGCGTGTGTGTGTGTGTGTGTGTGTGGCCCAGTGTGTGTGTGGCCATCATTGTAAATCAGAATTTGTTCTTAACATTTACATTTACATTTAAGTCATTTAGCAGACGCTCTTATCCAGAGCGACTTACAAATTGGTGCATTCACCTTATGACATCCAGTGGAACAACCACTTTACAATAGTGCATCTAAATATTTTAAGGGGGGTGAGAACATTACTTTATCCTATCTAATGTATTCCTTAATTCTGGTGGGGTTTCAGGTGTCTTGGAAGGTGGTGATTGAAACCCATATTGTCCTGGCGTTAAAACAAGTTTGTTCCTTTGGGACAGAAGGAACATTTGTTAGCTGAGCGGGAATTATTATTCACTCTGTGGTAGGAAGGGAGGCAGGCCAAGGTGGATAGAATAAGTGCCCTTATTGGGTGTAGGGCCTGATCCAGTGCCAGTCTTGCTGAGGTGCGTTGGGCCTCACAGCTCCAGGCAAGCACCATGGTCTTGTGACACAACCCACTTCGACCGAAAACTTCAGCATCCGCACTGGAAGCCAGTGGAGAGCCACTCTCGGAGGAGCAAGGGGTGACGTCAGAGAACTTGGGAAGGTTGAACACTAGACGGGCTGCGGCGTTCTGGATGAGTTGTAGGGGTTTAATGGCACAGGCAGGAGCCCAGCCAACAGCGAGTTGCAGTAATCCAGACGGGAGATGACAAGTGCCTGGATTAGGACCTGCGCCGCTTCCTGTGATTTGAGCAGTTTCATCTTTGCGGATTTGTTGGAAAACAGCACCTGACAAAGGAGGGGGACCGCCTTGATGAACACGTCCTGTAAACACAGTTTGTTCTACAGACATCACGCCAATAAGGTTCTGTTACATTGCTTATGGAGGAAGACATTTGTTTTTGGTTCAAGTGTGTTTGACTTTACATGAGTGAATGGGTATGTGAGTTATGGTTGTGATAGCTCCTGATTTACAGAAATGTTCAACATCTGTTCCAATGTGGTGATCCGTCAGGACCACAAGACCAGGGTTGCCTAGACATGGACAACACAGTCTGGCTCACCACTGGTCCTCTATCATTGCTGAAACAGGTAAGATTAACACTGTCTGTCTGCATCCTATGGCCCACACGATGGTTAACTAATAATAGTAATAATATGGGAATGATAGGAGAGACCATGTGAGGTTATGACAGAGCCAAGTGACTTGGGTATGCGAGAATAGGAGAGGGCCTCAGCTCAGCCCTGTGGGACACCAGGTGTATCACAACCGTGACGTGATTGGAGACAGATTCCGCCACGCCACCGTGCAAGCGACCTGTCAGGTAGGACTCTTAATCTTAGTCTTAACTGACTTGCCTAGTTAAATAAAGGTTCAATAAAAAAGTATATATATATATATTATATAGGGCCACTTTGACAAATGAGATAAATGCACAGTGACACATGATGAATCGATGTGGCCAAAACAATACTAACCCATAAGAGTCCTGGGACAGAGACCATTCATCTGAAGACTGTATCTGAGGTATTGGCCGGGGAAAACTGCCAAACACTAAGGAAGGACACGAGCTGCTTTTCATTTCAATTGATTAGAAGGGGAATAATGTCATGTAAATATTGGCCCGTGTGACGGCAGTGTGCGTAGTCTAGTCTGTGGGGGAGAGCTGATATTAATACTGTTTGATTCTCCTTGCAGATGGGAACAGCCTGGGAGAGAACTCCCCCAGCCAAACTGAGATGGCTCTCATCTACCAATCAGCAGCCTGGATACTGGCTGGCCTACTCCTGGCCATCATCATCTTCCTCATCGTGGCGCTCCTCATCAACAAGAAAAAGAAGTGGGTGCAGATGTCCTGCTACAGTGCCCCCAAGAAGGTGAGAGGCATTGTGGGTAAATCAGCTCATTAGGCTCTGTACTGAACGCACAGTTTCACCAATGAATTTCAACCTTTACATTTGAGCAGACCAGAGCGACTTCAGGAGCAATTAGGGTTAAGTACCTTGCTCAAGGGCACAGACTTTTAACCGCTAAACTACCTGCTGCAAAGCAGCATTGCTGTCCAAACTTAGACCCTTGTGGTGCTAAATCATAGCACCATAGTGGGGCGGGCGGTTGATTTGGGTTTTAATCTGTGGGTGGGTCGTGGGTTTTCCTTGATCTTCCAGCTCCTGCCACAACTCGTGTTCAGGGCGTCATAAAGTAGGGATTCATGTCTTTTTCCAGGACTTAATTCCGAAGGAGCACTTTGAACTGTGTCAAGTTTATCATCAAGTGTGATAGTTTTACAACACCCCCATGAAATAAGACTAGTGGCAGAGAAAATCGTAAATTGTCACATACTTTCTGATCAGTCTCTCCCGTCCGAACTAGACACAGTGCACGCCAACCCAAAGCAGTAGGATCCAATCAATAACTGGCAAAATCATTTGAAACCCTGGGAATCTTTCCTCTCTCTTCCTTTCTTAGACTGTGATCCTGAAGAAGCATGTGAATAAGAACTCGTTGGTGTACATGGAACCTTCAAAGGAGAACAAGTTCCAGAGCGTGAAGAATGACTGCAGCATCAACTTCTCCCCAGAGATGAGCTCCCCGTGTGTGGAGAGAATGAGCATCCCCCGGGCCAAGCTGAGTATGGGCCAGGGCAGGGGGCAGCGCTAGATCCCTACAGGCCCCTGACCACCAGCCTCCTAACCGGACCCCCAAACTCTACACCGCTCGCAGGGCTACCCAGTACTTCCTCTTCTCTCTTTCACACATTTCCATGGTGATCGATCCACAAAACTATATATTGTACTGTACAGCCACACACATGTCTGGGATCCCCCTTCTCCCTCTCTCTCTGGCAGTAAAACTGATGATCCACAACAAAACACAAAACATTGCAACTTCCTGTTGCTTTATCATACTGCTATATCCTGCGTTTGGCGCTTTACTGTGGCCTGGCTGCTGTGGTGGTGAGGAGAGACAGGGGAGGCAGGAGGATGTGGCCATTCTGGGACTTTGCCATACAGTTCACCACAGACAGAAAGACAGCCAGAGAGGCTACTATTCAGCCAGAGAGCTCTGCACTGTGAACATGATCATTTTTGCTTCTCGCCTCCTCTGGAGCTGGAACATGAAGCTAATAGGAGGAGTATAAAAGCTTTAGGACAGCAGTTTGGGTTCTAGACTAGAGGGTCTCCAGTCTGCTGGTTTCCATGTGCTGCAGCGCAGCACTCAATTGATCAACAATTGTTTTGGATGTGAAGCCAATTTAACTGGTCTTCCAGTTATAATCAAAATTGGATGGGAGGGAATAGCAGATATATGGCTAGATCCATGACTCTCTCCTCTACGCAGTCAATGACTGAGCAACATCAGAACCCAGCAGACTCAGGGAAAATAGACCCATACTCCTGCTTTAGAACATTTGGTATCCATGTTAGATTATTTTTTGTTGTTGTATTTCTATGTGTACTAGTTGTAGTGTATTTCTTGGTTTTGTGATGGTCTCCATGGTGGCAAGATTAAAACATTGTAAACACCAGCCTAAACTTTCTCCATTAACACAGAGGAAGGATGCTCTTCTCTTCCCACTTACTGTAGTGGTTCCTGTCTGCCTCAAAGATGACCAAGTCATTCCATTCAGAAAACAACCAGCTACCCTGGAGAGAGGGCACAAATACAGTATGAGTGAATGTAATCTGCCTCAGCCGTGAAGCCAGTGTGTCTGTCTGTAATACAGTATAGTCCTTCATCCTTCTCTACTCAATAACTCTTAGTCTGGTTTCCTTCAGAAGGAATCATCCCATTGACTGAACTTCATCATGTAGAAATGGCAATGGACTTCAAGATGAAGTGGATTAACATGAATTCAGACTTATTTTATAGCTTGCAGATAAGACGACTCGTTACAAGAAACTACAGAAGCAGTGCCAGACCTTCTGGAGTAACTCACGAGGAATGTCGATATACAGTAAGCCTCACTTATATAAGTTCATTTACAGCCGTGCACAAACAAGAGCTACTGTTTCCAGAGAATGTTAACATGTGCATTAGTAGCCTTCCTTTTGCAGCCTTAAATGTTTATAATATTTCATTGTTTCTCCTATAACATATTCTAGCCCAATTCAGTACACTTTGAAGAGTTCAACTGATGTGCTATGTATTCCATACCCAGGTAACCTGACTGAAGGTCTCCCCATTCCACCAGTTTATAACGTATTACAGTGAACAAAGGCAAGGGGTTCAAGGAGACTGCTATGAACTGTAAATAATAGTACATTACAACATCAGAGAATGTTCATGAAAATTAGCACTTTTGTAAGTGTTCAGTGTTTTAAAAAGCTGTGGGGGAGAATTCCTAGAGGGATAAAGGCCTAATCGGGGATTTGATAGGCATATTTAGCACGTAATGATAAACCACTCAAGTTAACATACTGTTGCAGCACAGTCTTGGCTTATTAACAATCAGATCGATCTAGTGAAAGAGCTGTGCTTTGGAGCTTTACAAAACAGACTGGGGTTTAATAAGAAATCTTTGGGCATGATTTCATAATTTCATTGCCACGCTCTCGATACAAAGACCATTGTGATGTCAAAAGTGGGTGGAGACAAATGTAGATTTCTATTGAAGAGTTCTAAAAGTAATTCTGTCGCTTTGGTTCTGTTTGAATCACAACCATGTGCTTTAAATGAAGTGAAGATGCGGCTTGTAAAAGCCTACAGTTATTTGTTTTTCCTATGTGTAAAAAAGGTAGATAAAAGTAGTGGACAGAAGAGTACCTTATTTATTTTTTCACATAGCTTTATTTATTAATACTAATCTATAGTTTGAGATGTGTTTTTGGCAAATGAACTTGGTAGCCAAAGCTGCTGTACATTTTCGATATTGTAAACCATTTACCATTTCTATCTGCTTTGTTATTCAAGCTTATTTATTTTACTTTTGCAAACTGTAAATACATTTTTCTTAAATGTTGAAATGTAACATTTACACTTATTTTGAAAAAATAAAATGTGTGAACAAAAATGCCTTTATCGTTTGGGAAGACATTTCAGTGTTTGTGTCATTTCCATGGTGAGATTATGTTTGCAATGAGGAAGTGTGCTGTGCTTGTTGGATTCAAAAGAGGTAACATGGTTAGATATGACATCTGTTCCTTTAAGTACTCTTGCCCAGTGCTGCCGAAGGTGATCAGCTTTCCCTCTCCGTTAGTTTGCAAAAGGATTTCATATTCCCATTTCTCTTTATCATAGTTGCTATGCTCTGCTTATCTGTGTTGTGTTAGAGGATGTGGCCAGAGATCTGTGTGTGGTGTTTCTCAAAGCCTAGAGCAGGGTTCCCCAACTGGCCCGTGGGAAGTTTTATTTGGCACCCCAAGTTTTCAGAGAAAAAGAAATTCACATACATACACAGTTGAAGTCGGAAGTTTACATACACTTAGGTTGGTGTCATTAAAACTCATTTTTCAACCACTCCACAAATTTCTTGTTCACAAATTATAGTTTTGGCAAGTCGGTTAGGACATCGGTTAGGACATCTACCACATCGTATATATATATATATATATTTTGTGTGTGTGTGTGTATTTATATATATATACACACGTAGTGTATACACACACACACTACTGTGTATATATATATATATATATATATACATACACACACACACATACATACACAGTATATATATATATATATACACTGTGTGTGTATGTCTATATTTATACACATAGTATATATATATATATATATATATATATATATATATATATATATATATATATATATGTAATATGGATAGCGTCTGCTAAATGACACACACACACACTACTGTGTATATATATATATACACACAGTAGTGTGTGTGTATATATATACTATGTGTATAAATACATAATATATATACACACACACACACACACACACACACATACACAGTATACAAGTATTTGATACATTGACGATTTTACAGGTTTTCCTACTTACAAAGCATGTAGAGGTTTGTAATTTTTATCATTGGTACACTTCAGCTGTGAGAGACAGAATCTAAAACAAAAATCCAGAAAATCACATTGTATGATTTTTAAGTAATTAATTAGCCTTTTATTGTATGACATATGTATTTGATACATCAGAAAAGCAGACCTTAATATTTGGTATAGAAACCTTTGTTTGCAATTACAGAGATCACACATTTCCTGTAGTTGATGACCAGGTTTGCACACACTGCAGCAGGAATTTTGGCCCACTCCTCCATACAGACCTTCTCCAGATCCTCCAGGTTCCGGGGGCTGTTGCTGGGCAATACGGACTTTCAGCTCCCTCCAAAGATGTTCTATTGGGTTCAGGTCTGGAGACTGGCTTAGCCACTCCAGGACCTTGAGATGCTTCTTACGGAGCCACTCCTTAGTTGCCCTGGCTGTGTGTTTCGGGTCGTTGTCATGCTGGAAGACCCAGCCACGATCCATCTTCAATGCTCTTACTGAGGGAAGGAGGTTGTTGGCCAAGATCTCGCGATACATGGCCCGACCCATCCTCCCCTCATTACGGTGCAGTCGTCCTGTCCCCTTTGCAGAAAAGCATCCCCAAAGAATGATGTTTCCACCTCCATGCTTCACGGTTGGGATGGTGTTCTTGGGGTTGTACTCATCCTTCTTCTTCCTCCAAACACAGCGAGTGGAGTTTAGACCAAAAAGCCCTATTTTTGTCTCATGAGACCACATGACCTTCTCCCATTCCTCCTCTGGATCATCCAGATGGTCATTGGCAAACTTCAGACAGGCCTGGACATGCACTGGCTTGAGCAGGGGGACCTTGCGTGCACAGCAGGATTTTAATCCATAACGGTATAGTGTATTACTAATGGTTTTCTTTGAGACTGTGGTCCCAGCTCTCTTCAGGTCATTGACCAGGTCCTGCCGTGTAGTTCTGGGCTGATCCCTCACCTTCCTCATGTTCATTGATGCCCCCCAAGGGGAGATCTTGCATGGAGCCCCAGACCGAGGGTGATTGACCGTCATCTTGAACTTCTTCCATTTTCTAATAATTGTGGCAACAGTTGTTGCCTTCTCACCAAGCTGCTTGCCTATTGTCCTGTAGCCCATCCCAGCCTTGTGCAGGTCTACAATTTTATCCCTAATGTCCTTACACAGCTCTCTGGTCTTGGCCATTGTGGAGAGGTTGGAGTATGTTTGATTTTGTGTGTGGACAGGTGTCTTTTATACAGGTAACGAGTTCAAACAGGTGCAGTTAATACAGGTAATGAATGGAGAACAGGAGGGCTTCTTAAAGAAAAACTAACAGGTCTGTGAGAGACGGAATTCTTACTGGTTGGTCGGTGATCAAACACATGTCATGCAATAAAATGTAAATTAATTACTTAAAAATCAAACAATGTGATTTTCTGGATTTGTGCTTTAGATTCCGTCTCTCAGAGTTGAAGTGTACATATGATAAAAATGACAGACCTCTACATGCTTTGTAAGTAGTAAAACCTGCAAAATCGTCAGTGTATCAAATACTTATATAATAAATATAATATAAATACGTATAATATATATACACACATATACATACACACAGTGTGTATATGTATATATATATACATACTGTGTGTGTGTATACACACAGTGTATATATATATATATATTAGAGGTCGGAGTGGCCGATTAGTTAGGGCCGATTTCAAGTTCATAACAATTGGAAATCGGTATTTTTGGGCACCGATTTCCGATATATATTTTTATTATACCTTTAATTAACTAGGCAAGTCAGTTAAGAACACATTCTTATTTTCAATTACGGCCTAGGAACGGTGGGTTAACTGCCTCATTCAGGGGCAGAACGACAGATTTTCACCTTGTCAGCTCGGGGGATCCAATCTTGCAACCTTACAGTTAACTAGTCCAACGCAACAACAACCTGCCTCTCTCTCGTTGCACTCCACAAGGAGACTGCCTGTTACGTGAATGAAGTAAGCCAAGGTAAGTTGCTAGCTGGCATTAAACTTATCTTATAAAAAACAATCAATCATAATCACTAGTTAACTACACATGCTTGATGATATTACTAGATATTATCTAGCATGTCCTGCGTTGCATATAATCTGACTGAGCATACAAGCATCTAAGTATCTGACTGAGCGTGGTAGGCAGAAGCAGGCACGTAAACATTCTTTCAAACAGCACTTTCGTACGTTTTGCCAGCAGCTCTTCGTTGTGTGTCAAGCATTGCGCTGTTTATGACTTCAAGCCTATCAACTCCCGAGATGAGGCTGGTGTAACCGAAGTGAAATGGCTAGCTAGTTAGCGCGTGCTAATAACGTTTCAAACGTCACTCGTTCTGAGCCTTCTAGTAGCTGCATGGGTAACGCTGCTTCAATGGTGGCTGTTGTCGTTGTGTTGCTGGTTCGAGCCCAGGGAGGAGCAAGGAGAGGGACGGAAGCTATACTATTACACTTGCAATACTAAAGTGCCTATAAGAACATCTAATAGTCAAAGGTTAATGAAATACAAATGGTATATAGGGAAGTAGTCCTATAATAACTACAACCTAAAACTTCTTACCTGGGAATATTGAAGACTCATGTTAAAAGGAACCACCAGCATTCATATGTTCTCATGTTCTGAGCAAGGAACTGAAAAGTTAGCTTTCTTACATAGCACATATTGCACTTCTACTTTCTTCTCCAACATTTTGTTTTTGCATTATTTAAACCAAATTGAACATGTTTCATTACTTACTTGAGGCGAAATTGATTTTATTGATGTATTATATTAAGTATTATAAATAAGTGTTCATTCAGTATTGTTGTAATTGTTATTACAAAAAAATGAAAAATGAAAAAGAATAATTGGCTGATTAATCGGTATCGGCTTTTTTGGTCCTCCAATAAATCGGCATCGCCGTTGAAAAATCATAATCGGTCGACCTCATATATATATATATATATATGTATATATACACATATACACACACATACACACATACACACACACACACACACACACACACACACACACACACACACACACACACACACACACACACACACACACACACACACACACACACACACACACACACACACACACACACACACACACATATATATACACACGCACACATATATACATACACGCACACACACACTACCGTTCAAAAGTTTGGGGTCACTTGGAAATTTCCTTGTTTTTGAAAGAAAAGCTCATTTATGGTCCATTAAAATAACATCAAATTGATGGCCCCGGTGCACAACTGAGCAAGAGGACATTAGTGTCTAGTTTTAGAAACAGACACCTCACAAATCCTCAACTGGCAGCTTCATTAAATAGTACCCGCAAAACACTAGTCTCAACGTCAACAGTGAAGAGGTGACTCCAGGATACTGGCCTTCTAAACAGAGTTGTAAAGAAAAGGACATATCTCAGACTGGCCAATAAAAATAAAAGATTAAGATGGTCAAAAGAACAGACACTGGACAGAGGAACTCTGCCTAGAAGGCCAGCATCCCGGGGGTGCCTCTTCACTGTTGAGACTGGTGTTTTGCAGGTACTATTTAAAGAAGCTGCCAGTTGATGACTTGGTGTCTGTTTCTCTAATTAGACCCTCTAATGTACTTGTCCTCTTGCTCAGTTGTCCACCGGGGTCTCCCACTCCTCTTTCCATTCTGGTTAGAGCCCGTTTGCGCTGTTCTGTGAAGGGAGTAGTACACAGCATTGTACGAGATCTTCAGTTTCTTGGCAATTTCTCACATGGAATAGCCTTCATTTCTCAGAACAAGAATAGACTGACGAGATTCAGAAGAAAGTTATTTGTTTCTGGACATTTTGAGCCTGTACATTTACAGTTGGGTTGAGGCCAGGTCATTTGATGCAGCACTCCATCACTCTGTAAGCAAGGTTCAAAATATGTTTTTCGTCAAACATATTGGTT
Organism: Oncorhynchus gorbuscha; assembly: GCF_021184085.1. Classification (NCBI taxonomy): domain Eukaryota; kingdom Metazoa; phylum Chordata; class Actinopteri; order Salmoniformes; family Salmonidae; genus Oncorhynchus; species Oncorhynchus gorbuscha. Next base: position 68,429,599 of record NC_060182.1, read on the forward strand.
TAGGCTTCTTGCTGTCAATTTGCAGTCTACAAATTATTTGTAATTATGTTATGGCCCCCTGACCATCCTCAAGAAGAAAAATAAATCAGTCCGCAGCTGAATCTAGTTGATGATCCCTGGTTTAGAGGACTCTATGGATGAGGAATGCAATGGCCAGACCTCAGTCAGAGCTTCATAAAATGACAGACAGAAAAATACTGAGCCAGGAAGGGTTGAACGGACAACCTGAAGCATTCACACTGTGGACAGTGCCTCTGTTTCAACTTGTCAGTCACCATTTGCTCATAAACCTCAACATGAGGAAGTGAAGACTGCTCTGAAAACTCAATCACCTATTTGAGGTGCCTTTCTTTCCAAGGTTAGTGTCTTACAGCATAATGGTTTTTCCATACCATCGGAGTTCACATTCAACAGCATAATGGTTTTTCCATACCATCGGAGTTCACATTCAACAGGAAAATGGTTTTTCCATACCATCGGAGTTCACATTCAACAGCATAATGGTTTTTCCATACCATCGGAGTTCACATTCAACAGCATAATGGTTTTTCCATACCATCGGAGTTCACATTCAACAGGAAAATGGTTTTTCCATACCATCGGAGTTCACATTCAACAGCATAATGGTTTTTCCATACCATCGGAGTTCACATTCAACAGGAAAATGGTTTTTCCATACCATCGGAGTTCACATTCAACAGCATAATGGTTTTTCCATACCATCGGAGTTCACATTCAACAGGAAAATGGAAATTCGTAGTAGTCAGTCGAAAACCCCATAGATATCTCAGTAATAGAATATCCACAGTCCATAGCTATTCATCAAGTTCCTCAGCTATGGTTGGAGCTGTTTTGTTGAAGACTACATTCTTTGTTCCCGCAGACTGCTGCAATCTCACAAAAGAGAACCACAAACTGAGGGAAAATATGAGATTTAATGCCATTATTCATCATGTCACTTTAAAAATATGGAATTGGCCATTTATTTGGAAATATAACAACACTTTATCTGTAATCAAAATAACGTTCCTCTTCAGAATGTACATTAACCGTTATACATTAAGGCAGGTACAGTAAGAAGATTAGAAACCATTTTTTTGCCTTCTAGATGTAGGGAGGAGCACAAAATGAGCTGATTGTAACTGGATTACAATTTAACACTAAAAGTTCACTTTTGCCTTTAGGTTCACAGTCTCAAAAGGAAAGTCATCTTTCTAAACAGATACGGTTTCTCTATATAGAAAAGTGCCACAGGAAGCCTGTTGTACTGGGAGCAGCTTGGAGCTTGTGCTGAGCAGTAACATCTTTGGTTTCACAGAAGAATCTTGTAGTAATCGTCCTTGTAGCTGTACAAAACCACCACAGCAGCCCTGCAAAGACAACACACTCATTAAGTCCCAATACCAAAGCCCATTTCTCAATAACGCAATGTTTGTCCAAACAACTGCAAGTGGCCATTAGCAGGCTATGTTGAAGTACGCGCAGCATACAAACTATTATAAACACCTGCTCTTTCCATGGCAGAATGACCAGGTGAAAGCTATGATCCCTTATTGATGATGTCACCTGATAAATCCCCTTCAAATCAGTCTCGATGAAGGGGAGGTGACAGGTTAAAGAAGGATTTTTAAGTCTTGAGACCTGGATTGTGTATGTTTACCATTCAGAAGGTGAATGGGCAAGACAAAAGATTTAAGTGACTTTGAACGGGGTATGATAGTAGGTGCCAGGTGCACCGGTTTGTGTCAAGAACTGCAACACTGCTGGGTTTCTCACGCTCAACATTGTGTATCTAGAATGGTCCACCATCCAAAGGACATCCAGCCAACTTGACAACTGTGGGAAGTAGTGTGTTCAACATGGACCAGAATCCCTGTGGAACGCTTTTGACACCATGTAGAGTCCTTGCCCCGACGAATAGATGCTGTTCTGAGTTAGGTGTTCTTAATGTTTTGTACTCTCTGTGTATACATTTCCACATGTAAAGGGAATGCATAACAATTGCTATGGACATCAACGACAAAACAACATAACCTATAACTGCTATCTTGTGAAAGCCTACCACACCAGGGACAGTTGGTTTGGTAAGTTTTAACTGGCCGGCTCATTGTGGAAAAACAGCCCAATTGGACTATTCTTATTTCATTGTCACCATCATTATTGGCCCTTTCTTTTCATTCTTTCACAGGGTATTTCAGATGATCTGGCAGGCAGCGAGTTACGAGTCTGTTTTCAAGTAAATGAAAGAGTGGCTGTAGCTGGTGCTCAATGACTGCAGGGCCATATGGGCAGAGTAGTATATAGGCACGTTGCAGCCAGGCGACTGTTTACTACTGTGGCCTTTGGACCACTTTCAGTGCCGTCAGAAAGTATTCCTACCCGTTGACGTATTCCACATTTTGTTGTGTTACAGCCTGAATTCAAAATTGATTACATTTTTTTCTTCCCCCTCACCCGTCTAAACACAATACCCAAACAATGACAAAGTGAAAACATGTTTCAGACATTTTTGCAAACACCCGAGTGAATGCTTTGTAGAAGCACCGTCGGCAGCGATTACAGCTGTACGTCTTTCTGGGTAAGTCTAAGAGATTTCCCCACCTGGATAGTGCAACATTTTAGTTATTGTCCTTCTGAAAGGTGAATTCATCTCCAACTGTCTGGTGGAAAGCAGACTGAACAAGTTTTCATCTAAGATTTTGTCTGTGCCAATCTCCATTCCATTTCTTTTTTATCCTGAAAAACTGCTCAGTCCTTAACAATTACAAACACACCCATAACATGATGCAGCTACCACTACACTTTAAAATATGGGCTGTGGTACTCAGTAATGTGTTGTATTGGACTTGCACCAAACATAAGACTTTGTATTCAGGACAAAAAGTTAATTGCGGGGTACAGAGATGAGGTGGTCATTTAAAAATCATGTTAAACACTATTATTGCACACAGAGTGAGTCCGTGGCAACTTGTGACTTGTTAAGCAAATTTGTACTCCTGAACTTATTTAGGATTGCTATAACTAAGAGGTTGAATACTTATTGACTGAAGACATTTCAGCTTTTCATTTTTTAGTAAAAATGTTGAAAAACACAAGTCCACTTTGACATTATGGGGTATTGTGGTTAGGCCAGTGACAAAAAAATAATGTATTCATTTTAAATTCAGGCTGTAACACAACAAAATGTGGAATAAATCAAGGGGTGTGAATACCTTCTCAAGGCACTGAATCTGGCCCTTTCAGTCACCTAGTTCAAGTGAAAACAAACACATAAATCCCACTGTGAATATCTCCATTGTTAGCAAATTACGGTAATTTATCAGTAAACACTTTCCCCTCATCGGTGAATGAGACACACAGGAGATTAAAACCAACTGCTCTGGATGGTTAATGAAGAGCCCTGAAAGCGCCAGAGAAATGGGCTCTTGCTTTCTTCTGTGTCATCTCCATTCATGAAGGCATCTAAATAAAACTAGGCAGAGAAAACCAAAAATGGAGAGGCTTTAGCCCAGTCTTTGAGCAGGGCTATAGGTAGCGAGGCTGATATTAGCCCAGTCCCCTGTACAGACAGCCTGCAGTGGAGCTTTAACTGTGCCTGTGACCTGGCCCAGGGCTATGGGTGTCACTCACAATGGAGAAACTCAGACAGCAGTCAGACAGACAGGACAAATCCTTACCCCAAATGGAAATCTGATCATCTGAGGAATTGGTGGTGTTTTATAGACTGTAATTATCTCTGATCTGCTCTGTTTGAAGAGTTGATTGACATCCACACACCTGGAGTGTGGGCTGGGGACCCGGAGTGTGGGCTGGGGACCTGGAGTGTGGGCTGGGGACCTGGAGTGTGGGCTGGGGTTTCTGGTGTTTGCCGGTCATAAAAGGAAGTCTGGTTTTTAAAGGACCTTTAATGCTCTCAACCGTTTTCCTCAGGTTTCATGATTTTTTAAAATAAAAGTCAGAACCTGGGAGCGCCCAGAGGGTCATGGGGTCATGGGGTCTACTGCCCTGCTCTCACACTCTCGCTGGCCTGGGTTTGCCTGCCCTGGAACACACAGGGCCTGAAAAAAAAACAGCTACGTACCCTTTTAGGATTTTGAAGCAGTGGATCTCCTCACAGATGGACCTGAGATAGCGCTGCTTGGGGAGACGTGACAGCAGATGTTTAACGCTGATGTTCCACTGCTCATCTCCAAACTGGAGAGAAGAGTGGCAGAAAGAGAGAGCGAGAGAGAAACCAGCAATCAGATATTCAACATAGTGGCAGCGATCAAACAAGCAGGGCTGTTTATGTAGGCTGTAGTTACTGTGTCGGAGACTGTGTGTACATTCCCCCCCCATCTGCAGTTACATGGTGGGAAGTATAAAAGATAGATATGCGAGTCCCAGGCCCTCACTGTTCTGTGGGGTAATTAGTCTGTGTGATGCATGATTTCCTGTGAGTCTGGGCACACAAACTGTGTATTGTCATTTGTTTTATACGGCGAAAGTGTTTTCTCTGACACACAAATCCACATGTGTGATGTGAGAGGGGAACTGTATAGGACCACCATTCATTTGGCGCGAGTGTTTGCGTAGTTATGCGACACTGCTTGTGTTCAGAACATGTTTCTTAACACCATATAATTGACATTCTAATTTTTTTTATTTATGAAAGCCAGGGGTTCCTGGTTTCATTTGGCAAGCCCTGCGGTCAGGAGTTTGGAATGTTAGTCTACACTTTGTCCCAGCTGGTAACTTGTGGTGTTTGTGCGAGGGGGACAGGGCAGGTGACCTAAAGGTTCCTGGCAGGACTGCTGGCGGAGGACAGGGTGAAGGTATCAAGGAAGGAAACAGGACTTCCTTCCTCCTCTATCCTGCCAAGATATCCTTTATTGACTGTTTCAGATAGGTCATGATAAGCAGAGCTGGGTACAGACCTCCAATGACAGGAAGTTGATGAGAGTTGCCTTCGGGAGTTCCACCTGGGACGGAACAGAGGGAGGTGCGTTAAGACTCCAAAGACAATGGATGTTATCGCACCATGTACTCCCAGACCACACTGTACATAGCATGTTGTCTGTTTTCTAAAGGAAGTAAATGTAACCACAGCAACCAAATAAACTATAAATATCAAGAAGCATTGCACAGTGGCAACAAAAAACAGAAGGTTCAGTTCCTTCAGCTAAAGGCGATGGAGTTCATTTGCACACTGTGCTGTATCGATTTAGTCTGTGAGCAGAACATTGCCTCATTCATGGTGCTCTCACCACCACTAAGGGCACTACTGTAAAGGTCCCTCGCAGGAAATCATAGAACCATCAGCTTATGTTCCATCTATGCCTTTATATTATATTTTGAGAAAATTGCATTTCTCTTTAGTTAGAGGTATTACCTATGACAGGCAGGTAGGATTACTGATGACGTGGTCTGGAGGCAGACTTCTAGCTCTGAGTAAATACATACCGGCATCAAGGCGATTATGTCTGTAATGTTTCAAATTCAATACCTCACGCTCCAGCATCTAGCCTCTAACTCTGATGGGAACCAGACACAAACATATGGAATGACAAATGTATTTGGAGTATGTCGTATCAGTAAATACTACGCTGTATAATTTACTCTGTGAATACCTCCTTTCGAATTGACTCCAAAACCACAAATAAACTAAATATGGTAGCAATTTAGCTCCAAATGACTTGCCCTCTCCTTTTGTTTTCTGTTTATTGTTCTGCGGCAACTGGAATCACTTTGTAGCCATCTACCTCCAGGGGAACTCTAAATCCACACTGCACACCGATGTTTGCTATTATAGCTATCAGCTAACTTCTGTCCTTATTTCACTATTATACACATGGATTCAACAGATAAGATGTGAAGCGGGGGAAACAGAAAATGACTTACAGCCAGAACTTCGATGTCATTGCTCTTGTTCTGTAAATTGCTAGCGAGATAATGCAATCTGGTTTGAATCTGAAAAGAAGAGGGTGAAAAAAAGAGAAAGTGATTTTTCCAATGCAACTGGGAAACAAAAGCCACTTCATCTTCACATGCAGTTGTGCTCCATGTGAGCCAATGCCGTTAAAAACTGGGCTGGCCGCGTGCGTAAAAGCCGTCGTGTTGTCTGGTCTTGACGGATGCCACCGTGCTGAAATGAGACAGAGCTGGGAACCACAGCCAGGGAGAGTTGTGTTGTGGTCGCCTGCGTGACTGGGCTGAGCTCAATCTGTTAAAAAGTTGACTTCGGGACAGGTATGAGTGATCGGCGTGATTGATTGACAGACCTGGGTCTCGTAGCGCCGGAGGACACCTTCTCTGGTGAGATAAGTAACACCTTGATGTTACTGGAGGCGCTGCTCCCGTGCTGCTCTGACGATCCTGTCAAGTCACAGCACGTACACACACACACACACACACACACACACACACACACACACACACACACACACACACACACACACACACACACACACACACACACACACACACACACACACACACACACACACACACACACACACACACACACAAACTAATGAGACCATGGGAATATGCCTGAGCTGAGCTCCTCTCTGACTTAGCTGTCAGCCATCTCACACCATCACCCAGACATCAGTAGACTGAGAAGCCATAATTGTTACCCAGACTCATACGGCCATTGTACTGCATTAAGGTTCACATATACTGTGCATGTGAGCTAGAGGTGGTGTGAAATGTAACACCGTCATTAAATCACCTTTCAGCTCACATAGTCACCATTACCCTTTAATTATCCATTCAACACAGCTCTAACACCATGCAGGCGCTCATATGAAATCCAACCCAGAACCAAGTCAATGGTAATGGAGGGTCATCCCTGTATACAGGGTGGAGAAGAAGGCTGTTCAACCGTACCTGAGGCATTGACGAGTGACCCCTTGGTGTTCTGAAGAGCGACCGTCTCAGAGGCTTCCCTGTTGGAGGAGAGACAAAACAGCTGTATGAGTCTCATTCCCCAACAACACTGAAAGTCTATTACAGAGTTTGTGCGTGGGTTAATAAACCGCTTTGTCACCGGATATTTCTCTCCTCAAAGAATTTGGTCCGACATTTCTGAACAATGTGGTCCACAAGGTCAGACTCTGGAATCCTCTTCTCTGACTGCTTTTCCTTCTCAAAAGGACTTGACCTGGGGACACACGGGGGACAGGGAGGGGAAATCAGACCTGCTTCCAACACAAAACGTTCACTCTAAATTCTTATTTTTCACATCAAACTAATGTACAGTGCCTTGCGAAAGTATTCGGCCCCCTTGAACTTTGCGACCTTTTGCCACATTTCAGGCTTCAAACATAAAGATATAAAATTGTATTTTTTTGTGAAGAATCAACAACAAGTGGGACACAATCATGAAGTGTAACGATATTTATTGGATATTTCAAACTTCTTTAACAATGCAAAAACTGAAAAATTGGGTGTGCTAAATTATTCAGCCCCTTTACTTTCAGTGCAGCAAACTCTCTCCAGAAGTTCAGTGAGGATCCTTGAATGATCCAATGTTGACCTAAATGACTAATGATGAAAAATACAATCCACCTGTGTGTAATCAAGTCTCCGTATAAATGCACCTGCACTGTGATAGTCTCAGAGGTCCGTTAAAAGCGCAGAGAGCATCATGAAGAACAAGGAACACACCAGGCAGGTCCGAGATACTGTTGTGAAGAAGTTTAAAGCCGGATTTGGATACAAAAGATTTCCCAAGCTTTAAACATCCCAAGGAGCACTGTGCAAGCGATAATATTGAAATGGAAGGAGTATCAGACCACTGCATATCTACCAAGACCTGGCCGTCCCTCTAAACTTTCAGCTCATACAAGGAGAAGACTGATCAGAGATGCAGCCAAGAGGCCCATGATCACTCTGGATGAACTGCAGAGATCTACAGCTGAGTTGGGAGACTCTGTCCATAGGACAACAATCAGTCGTATATTGCACAAAGATATCCATAAAAAGTGTCGTTTAAAGTTTGCCACAAGCCACCTGGGAGACACAACAAAAATGTGGAAGAAGGTGCTCTGGCCAGATGAAACCAAAATTGAACTTTTTGGCAACAATGCAAAACGTTATGTTTGGCGTAAAAGCAACACAGCTCATCACCCTGAACACACCATCCCCACTGTCAAACATGGTGGTGGCAGCATCATGGTTTGGGCCTGCTTTTCTTTAGCAGGAACAGGGAAGATGGTTAAAATTGATGGGAAGATGGATGGAGCCAAATACAGGACCATTCTGGAACCTGATGGAGTCTGCAAAAGACCTGAGACTGGGACGGAGATTTGTCTTCCAACAAGACAATGATTTTTCTTCCAACAAGACAATGATCCAAAACATAAAGCAAAATCTACAATGGAATGGTTCTGAAATAAACATATTCAGGTGTTAGAATGGCCAAGTCAAAGTCCAGACCTGAATCCAATCGAGAATCTGTGGAAAGAACTGAAAACTGCTGTTCACAAATGTTCTCCATCCAACCTCACTGAGCTCGAGCTGTTTTGCAAGGAGGAATGGGAAAAAATGTCAGTCTCTCGATGTGCAAAACTGATAGACATACCCCAAGCGACTTACAGCTGTAATCGCAGCAAAAGCTGGCGCTACAAAGTATTAACTTAAGGGGAAAGTAAAGGGGCTGAATAATATTGCACGCCCAATTTTTCAGTTTTTGAATTGTTAAAAGTTTGAAATATCCAATAAATGTCGTTCCACTTCATGATTGTGTCCCACTTGTTGTTGATTCTTCACAAAAAAAATACAGTTTTATATCTTTATGTTTGAAGCCTGAAATGTGGCAAAAGGTCGCAAAGTTCAAGGGGGCCGAATACTTTCGCAAGGCACTGTATACGTCAAACCATTTGGAATTCATATCAAGACCATTTACATGCACTAAGCTAACAGCACAGGTGCAGTCCAATTATTGTACAAGTAGGAGAAGTTGCCAATAAAGGCAAATTACATTTCAGACTACGTAGTTAGATGCTGGCCCAGAGAATGATTCAAAGTGCTGCATTCCAGCCAGTACTTAGAATCATATACAGTTATAGTAAAGAACCGTTACTATGTAAAGAGCTTGGAGCATCTGGAAAAGCGCTATATAAATCCATTTTCATTATGATTACCTTGATGTAGTTCCCGTCATGCAGGTGATGCAGGTGATGCCACCCTGTCTACAGTGCTCCAGCATAGTCTCCTGGGACTGAACACAATCAGACACAGAGGGGAACAAGAAGCACTAACACCAAAGCCATACTTTGTACTAATTCTAGAATTACAGTTACATAGCATTGATTAAATATTCCCTATGTAATGTTAAATGCTATGTAAATATTCCCTATGTAATGTTAAATGCTATGTAAATATTCCCTATGTAATGTTAAATGCTATGTAAATATTCCCTATGTAATGTTAAATGCTATGTAAATATTCCCTATGTAATGTTAAATAGGGAGCGTACATGGCTGCCATAGAACGTGTGGCTCAGTTGGTAGAGAAAGCCCTTGCAACGCCAGGGTTGTGTGTTCAACTCCCATGGGGGACTAATACGGGGGGGGGGGGGATACACAAAATGTATGCTCTCGCTACTGTAAGTCACTTTGCTAAAATGTCAAATACATCATAATGCTCATTTGGGGTAAGGATTTGTCCTGTCTGTCTGACTGCCGACAGACTGCTGTCTGAGTTTCTCCATTGTGAGTGACACCCAGAGCCCTGGGCCAGGTCACAGGCACCGTTAAAGCTCCACTGCAGGCTGTCTGTACAGGGGACTGGGCTAATATCAGCCTCGCTACCTATAGCCCTGCTCAAAGACTGGGCTAAAGCCTCTCCATTTTTGGTTTTCTCTGCCTAGTTTTATTTAGATGCTCAGAACAAGGAGCCTATGTTGGATTTGATGGATGTTCTCTTTCATGAATGGAGATGACAAAGAAGAAAGCAAGAGCCCATTTCTCTGGCGCTTTCAGGGCTCTTCATCAACCATCCAGAGCAGTTGGTTTTAATCTCCTGTGTGTCTCATTCACCGATGAGGGGAAAGTGTTTACTGATAAATTACCGTAATTTGCTAACAGTGGAGATATTCACAGTGGGTTTTATGTGTTTGATTATTTTCGCTTAAACTAGGTGACTGAGCATTATTCAGTTTTGTAGTATTTTTTTATATTCCTCACGTAATGTTAATTGAGAGCTAACATGGCTGCCATAGAATGTAAACGTGTCATGTAAATGCATCATAATGCAGAAACCACATCGGTCCTACTCTAGACGCCTCTGATTGGTCCTACTCTAGACGCCTCTGATTGGTCCTACTCTAGACGCCTCTGATTGGTCCTAATCTAGACGCCTCTGATTGGTCCTACTCTAGATGGCTGTAGAAGGAAAACACTACTTTCTAATAGCCAAGTGTAAAAACAGTCCATCCTGCTCCCAAGAAGATCACAATGGGCTCCAGATCCTGCAACCCATTTCTAGACCCAGACTAACATTTACAGTAACTGCTACTGATCTCGCCATCACGGTTGACAACTCCATTGTGTCCTCCTCCCAGAGCGCTAAGAACCTTGGCGTGATCCTGGACAACACCCTGTCGTTCTCAACTACATTTACATTTACATTTAAGTCATCAAGGCGGTGGCCCGTTCCTGTAGGTTCATGCTCTACAACATCCGCAGAGTACGACCCTGCCTCACACAGGAAGCGGCGCAGGTCCTAATCCAGGCACTTGTCATCTCCCGTCTGGATTACTGCAACTCGCTGTTGGCTGGGCTCCCTGCCTGTGCCATTAAACCCCTACAACTCATCCAGAACGCCGCAGCCCGTCTGGTGTTCAACCTTCCCAAGTTCTCTCACGTCACCCCGCTCCTCCGCTCTCTCCACTGGCTTCCAGTTGAAGCTCGCATCCGCTACAAGACCATGGTGCTTGCCTACGGAGCTGTGAGGGGAACGGCACCTCAGTACCTCCAGGCTCTGATCAGGCCCTACACCCAAACAAGGGCACTGCGTTCATCCACCTCTGGCCTGCTCGCCTCCCTACCACTGAGGAAGTACAGTTCCCGCTCAGCCCAGTCAAAACTGTTCGCTGCTCTGGCCCCCCAATGGTGGAACAAACTCCCTCACGACGCCAGGACAGCGGAGTCAATCACCACCTTCCGGAGACACCTGAAACCCCACCTCTTTAAGGAATACCTAGGATAGGATAAAGTAATCCTTCTCACCCCCCCCTTTAAGATTTAGATGCACTATTGTAAAGTGACTGTTCCACTGGATGTCATAAGGTGAATGCACCAATTTGTAAGTCGCTCTGGATAAGAGCGTCTGCTAAATGACTTAAATGTAAATGTACTATGTGGATTAACCAAATGTATGGTTTAGGTGAACTTGAACCTGCCTTGCATGTTATTACACAACATGTGCTTGCTATAGGTGTTGTGGTTACAGTGAGCAAGTGGACCCCTTTAGCACTATACAGTATATTATTTAACTAGGCAAGTCAGTTAAGAACAAATTCTTATTTACAATGATGGCCTACCCCAGTCAAACCCTAACCCCGAACGATGCTGAGCCAATTGTGCGCCGCCCTACAGGACTCCCAATCACGGCCGGTTATGATACAGCCTCGAACCGAACCAGGGTCTGTAGTGATGCCTTTAGCACAGATGCAGTGTCTCTGACCGCTGCGCCACTCGAGGATAAGCCCGACCTCAGTCCCATGTTTCTCATGTACGATGACAGTGGGATTATGGGAAAAGTAGTTTGATGTGATGTGTTTAGTAAAAGGTGGGCTGTCTGTCTAAGAGTATGAGTTGGAAGCAGTCCTGGTGGTTTAGGGGTGTATTAAAAGCTGGGTTCAGGCAGATTTCAGTGGCTCTCCTATGGCTCATCAGTTCCTGTGAAAACAGAGAGCGTGTGCCGTACGTTTGGACAACAGGATTGGAATGTTAAAAATAAAACTACTCCCCCATTTCACACATGTCAGAGCGGGTGCTGTGGCAAGGATAGGAGAGAGAGAACAGGGATGGCTGAGATACCACTGGGCCATGGAAGCGTACGGTCTGGATAATTAAATGTGTGCTGGTGAAATGCTTCACTTGTGCCTCAAATTCCTCCGGAGCGGCGGAGTTTTGCTTGGAACGGAAAGCTGCTCTGCCCAGTGCCCAAACCTGGGCCTGTCCAGGTAGTGCAGTCACCTGTGGCTGTGTGTGAGCAGCAGAGCGGATTTATCCTAATCAAATACAGCCAGACATGTTTCCTCCGGCAGGCAGAGCTGGGTCAGACCAGAACAGTAGACTACTGAGGATCAATCTCCGTGCTGTATATCACCTCTGCTCTGCTCTCCAGCAGTCTCACTCCCCCACCAGCTTCCTCACAGCGGCTCTATCACTGAGACAGACAGAGAGGGCCAACCAGCTTTCTGCCATATGCCTCCCAGGTGACCGCATGTGGAAAGGGTTGACCATATTTGTCTAGTAAAAGCTAGAAAGGCATTTATTTCACTGTACTTGTGCACGTGACAGAACGTGAAACAAGACCCAACGAAAATAAAGTGGAACCATCTCCAGGCGATAAATGAGCACTTACTGGAGATTTGACCAGTAAAAGCAGTGCATGTGAAAGGGGTTAACATTAGACCATGAGGAAGGCGTCCTTTACAACTCTGATGTGTTGGACCGACATGCTGTCTCTCTCCTGCAGAGCTGTGTGAGCTCAGACAAAGCTACGTTTTGAATTGCGGCTGGGAGGTCAGGGGGATAGAGTTGAGCAATCAGTGATGTTATAGAGTTTGCGATGGGACAACAAGAGAGCAAATGAAAAAGTAGAGAGGGAGGATACTAGAGGGTAAGAGGGAGTGAGAAAGGGTGAACGTAAGAGGGCAGGGGGAGGAGAGCAGTCGGCTGCACGCTCTGCCAGAGGGACACACACAGACACCTCCTGGCCTGAGATCAGGCCGTCACGTAAACATGAAGAATGTGAGAGGCATGGCCCAGTACAGTGACACGACACCAGTCACATTCACCAGGGTGATAACTACACAGCAACACTTCTCAGGTTAGAGTTGGTCAAGAGACTTCACCTACAAACTGAAAATAAAAACTGCTTATAGAAGTCTTTACAGTAACAGAGATGATGAAAGTCGGCCAAGGAAACAACTGGGCATCGTGTTTCTTAAACGTGATACTCTAACAGACTTATATGAAAGGAAACTCAAAAAGGATCCCGTTTCCCTGAGTGTTTACAGTTCCACATACGGTCAAGGTAAATAACTTCACAGGCAGTTTGGTCCGCCTGTCCATGTGGGGTAGAATAGAATGGTGTCGCCCCCTGTTGGTTAGGTATTGTCACAGCAGAAGGTGCTACGGGCTGCTCATCACTGACCTGTGACACGTCATAGACAATGTCAGTAGAAACACCTGCTGTCCACAGCTTCTGGACCACATTGATGGCTCGGCCCATGGAGATGTGGCATACTGGTACCACCAGCACGTCACACGAACTGATAGAGGGCTAAGAGATGCAGAGAGTTAGGTTAAAACCTGCTCACACACACACACACAGAGAGTTAGGTTAAAACCTGCTCTCTCACACACACACACACACACACACACACACACACACACACACACACACACACACACACACACACACACACACACACACACACACACACACACACACACACACACACACACACACACACACACACACACACAGAGAGTTAAGTTCAAACCTGCTCACACACAGACAGAGTTCCACACACATTCTGAGTTAATTACAGAGGGGTTAGACCCATCAACTGTCATTGTACAGTATAGAAAAATGTGAGCCTTTCCCAAAACAGCAACATTTTAGAGGCTGGATAATAACGGACATGAACTTTAATGGAGGCTCAAAGTAATAAGCCATCATCAAATATGGCCTTCTGTATCTTTGGGTCATTAACACTGATGAATAGTTAATAGTACTCACCGGCTTTTCCATGCTGGCCCGGGCAGGACAGACTTTGTCCAGAGCCAAACTGGCCCCTACTGCCGAAGGGACAGGAGCAGAGGACGCTGGGCCACGGAACTCAAGGATCTACAGGAAGAGTACCCTGATAAGGACTAAACCCTGATAGTTCAACACCTCCAAGGACCTGAGCAGGAGGGTGGTAAGATGGGGACATTACCAGGTGGTCGAATCTCCCTCCTGCAGCCATGATGTCTGGCGCTGCGCGTCTGCGTTTCTTGATGAAGGCCACAAACTGGAAGATCACCCCACAATGGTGTTGCACCTTATAAACCAGACCCAGATTTACCACCACCTACAAGACGCATCTCTGCATGTCTGGCAGACATATCAGTGTGGATGACGGATCACCACCTCAAGCTGAACCTCGGCAAGACGGAGCTGCTCTTCCTCCCGGGGAAGGACTGCCCGTTCCATGATCTCGCCATCACGGTTGACAACTCCATTGTGTCCTCCTCCCAGAGCGCTAAGAACCTTGGCGTGATCCTGGACAACACCCTGTCGTTCTCAACTAACATCAAGGCGGTGGCCCGTTCCTGTAGGTTCATGCTCTACAACATCCGCAGAGTACGACCCTGCCTCACACAGGAAGCGGCGCAGGTCCTAATCCAGGCACTTGTCATCTCCCGTCTGGATTACTGCAACTCGCTGTTGGCTGGGCTCCCTGCCTGTGCCATTAAACCCCTACAACTCATCCAGAACGCCGCAGCCCGTCTGGTGTTCAACCTTCCCAAGTTCTCTCACGTCACCCCGCTCCTCCGCTCTCTCCACTGGCTTCCAGTTGTAGCTCGCATCCGCTACAAGACCATGGTGCTTGCCTACGGAGCTGTGAGGGGAACGGCACCTCAGTACCTCCAGGCTCTGATCAGGCCCTACACCCAATCAAGGGCACTGCGTTCATCCACCTCTGGCCTGCTCGCCTCCCTACCACTGAGGAAGTTCAGTTCCCGCTCAGCCCAGTCAAAACTGTTCGCTGCTCTGGCCCCCCCAATGGTGGAACAAACTCCCTCACGTCGCCAGGACAGCGGAGTCAATCACCACCTTCCGGAGACACCTGAAACCCCACCTCTTTAAGGAATACCTAGGATAGGATAAAGTAATCCTTCTCACCCCCCCCCCCCTTAAAAGATTTAGATGCACTATTGTAAAGTGGCTGTTCCACTGGATGTCATAAGGTGAATGCACCAATTTGTAAGTCGTTCTGGATAAGAGCGTCTGCTAAATGACTTAAATGTAAATGTAAATGTAAGACACACAAATATGAGAATCAATCAATCTAGAAATCCACAGGAAAACACACGCAATGCCATTCTCTTTATACACCAGACTGAGTAAAAGTTAGGAAGTGGGAGATCTACCTGTAGCTTGACTCCCAGGCTCCTGAGCAGGCCAGTGAGTTCCTCCAGGTCTTTAAGGCCCTTCTTTGCCAGCTGGGTGACTGCAGTCTTCTGTTTGGTCAGAGAGGTGATGAGGGGGACCAGGTCCTGCAGGTCTCCTTTCTGCTCTATGTATTTATACAGAGTCTGCAACTGACAGGGAGAGACAGAAAACATCAGACACAGAAAATACATTCTGTGGTTAAGAGCAAGGCAATGTTCAAGAAAGGCGGACCCTGAGCAGAGAAAAGTCGAGACACTGATGAATTCACCAGACCGGTCGTAAGCACCAGAGGCCAGAGACAACAGGAGGTACTTACACTGTTGTTGGACAGGGACAGGTTACAGAACTTGGCCTCCACCTCTCTCCTGGTCAGCTTTTCACTCTATGAACAGAGACAGGATACCATTTTAGAGTTACAGTTGTAGAACAAAGATGTAACAGACAAAACTTATATGCACCACACAATGTGCGCCTGCATGGTGTGTGTTTAACTTGCACATGACGTCCGTGTGCGTAGTACTAACCATGGCGTCACAGAGGATGCTGGATGCGTGGCTTTGTTTGTCCTCGGGGATGCCGCTGTGTTGCAGGACGGCCTTCAGCAGGCTGGTGTGGTTCAGGTAGATGTGGTAGTTCCTCTCCTAACACAACATCCAACAACACACCATTACACCATCCAGCAGCTTCTCTCCTGGTAGAGAGGTTGGTAGTTCCTCACCTAACAGCATCATCAAAACACAATTACAACTGTGCACAATTACAGTCCAACCTCACCCCTAAAGCACTACTGTAGGACTGCTCAGCTGCCCTCTCGTCCAGAGTGACATACATTCTTAAAAGCTTTCACACACACAGAGGTAGACCCTTTTAGAGGGGTCCTGGAGGCATGCTGGTCTTTTAGCAGAGCAAAACAGGCCTGGGTTGGAATGGGTTTGTGCTGGGTGAACTGGGCCTCCTGCACTGTCTAGAACCCAGCGTGTGAACAGGTCTGTGACCAGAGCTAGACAGACACTGGACAGTAGTGTCTGGGCCTGAGACGAGACAGGGAGTGTACTGTAAAGGACAATGTGGTCTGTGACTTTAGCTAGACTGACAGGGGTAGTAACATGGTACGAGGAATTACTAGACGGAGTGGTAACAGTGTGGTACTTGCAGGACACTGAACTCCTGCATCATGTCTGAGATGGTGAAAATGGTCTCAGCGTCAGGCAGCAGGCTATTAGTGACGGGGACAATGACGTCAAAGGAACACTCCAGCAGCTCCCTGGGGTGGGCCCTGTCCAGCTTTCTGGGCCGGAACACACACTCAATGCTCCACCTGCACACTCACACCATTACATTGGAAATAAACACGCTCGATGCTGTACCTACACACACACACACTCACACCATTACAATGGACATAAACACGCTCGATGCTGTACCTACACACACTTACACCATTACATTGGACATAAACACGCTCGATGCTGTATCTACACACACACACACTCACACCATTACAATGGACATAAACACGCTCGATGCTGTATCTACACACACACACTCACACCATTACAATGGACATAAACACGCTCGATGCTGTACCTACACACACACACTCACACCATTACAATGCACATAAACACGCTCGATGCTGTATCTACACACACTCAAACCATTACATTGGACATAAACACGCTCGATGCTGTACCTACACACACACACTCACACCATTACAATTGACATAAACACGCTCGATGCTGTACCTACACACACTCACACCATTACAATTGACATAAACACGCTCGATACTGTATCTACACATACACACTCACACCATTACAATGGACATAAACACGCTCGATGCTGTACCTACACACACACACTCACACCATTACAATGCACATAAACACGCTCGATGCTGTATCTACACACACACACACCATTACATTGGACATAAACACGCTCGATGCTGTATCTACACACACTCACACCATTACAATGGACATAAACACGCTCGATGCTGTATCTACACACACACACCATTACATTACAATGGACATAAACATGCTCGATGCTGTACCTACACACACACACTCACACCATTACAATGGACATAAACACGCTCGATGCTGTATCTACACACACCATTACATTACAATGGACATAAACACGCTCGATGCTGTACCTACACACACTCACACCATTACAATGGACATAAACATGCTCGATGCTGTATCTACACACACACACCATTACATTACAATGGACATAAACACGCTCGATGCTGTATCTACACACACACACCATTACATTACAATGGACATAAACACGCTCGATGCTGTACCTACACACACCACTACATTACAATGGACATAAACACGCTCGATGCTGTACCTACACACACTCACACCATTACAATGGACATAAACACGCTCGATGCTGTATCTACACACACACACCATTACATTACAATGGACATAAACACGCTCGATGCTGTACCTACACACACTCACACCATTACAATGGACATAAACACGCTCGATGCTGTATCTACACACACACACCATTACATTACAATGGACATAAACACGCTCGATGCTGTATCTACACACACCACTACATTACAATGGACATAAACACGCTCGATGCTGTACCTACACACACTCACACCATTACAATGGACATAAACACGCTCGATGCTGTATCTACACACACACACCATTACATTACAATGGACATAAACACGCTCGATGCTGTACCTACACACACTCACACCATTACAATGGACATAAACACGCTCGATGCTGTACCTACACACACTCACACCATTACAATGGACATAAACACGCTCGATGCTGTACCTACACACACTCACACCATTACAATGGACATAAACACGCTCGATGCTGTACCTACACACACTCACACCATTACAATTGACATAAACATGCTCGATGCTGTACCTACACACACACACACACACACACACACACACACACACACACACACACACACACACACACACACACACACACACACACACACACACACACACACACACACACACACACACACACACACACCATTACAATTGACATAAACAAACGCTCGATGCTCCACCTGCACACACACACACAGGATAACATTGAGGTTTATCAAAGACTGAACATGTATATGAAATGGATAGATTCAAGTATTCAGTGATTGACTATGAGATTTACCTCTTGAAATGGGTAATATTATTTCTGGCCACAAATCTTGCGAATGCAATCTGGAATGGATACAAAAGAGAATAAGTAAACAGTGCATTCAAGACGACAATAAATCACTGTGGAAACACAGTTAGCCCCAGGGTTGTCCCGGGGTTGTTCTGGCCCTTGTCCACTGAGTGCTGGGATCACTGAGGGCTAGTTAACGGAGCGTGTAGTACTTCCTGCTTCCTGATGCTCACCCGGAGGTCGTAGGGCAAGGTGACCAGCATGCCACTGTGGTCCATCAAGCAAGAAGGCTAACTGCCTTCATACAGCTTCCTGTTCCTGGGGAGGAGCAGGGGGGTCTGGAGACGTACAGCCCCTGGAAAGACAGCCACAGAGACACTAATGTAAATGTATGATAATAAGTTCAGCATACACTGAACAAATTATAAACGCAAAATGCAACAATTTCAAAGATTTGACTAAGTTACAGTTTGTAAGGAAATCAGTCAGTTGAAATATATCCATTAAGCCCTAATCTATGGATTTCACATGACTGGGAATACAGATATGCATCTGTTGGTCACAGATACTTTAAAAAGGTAGGGCGTGGATCAGAAAACCAGTCAGTATCTGGTGTGACCACCATTTGCCTCATGACATCTCCTTTGCATAGACTTGATCAGGCTGTTGATTGTGGTCTGTGGAATGCTGTCCCGCTCTTTAATGGCTGTGTGAAGTTTCTGGATATTGACAGGAGCATCCCAAACATGCTCAATAGGTGACATGTCAGGTGAGTATGCAGGCCATGGAAGAACTGGGACATTTTCAGCTTCCAGGAATTGTGTCCAGATCCTTGCGACACGGGGCTGTGCATTATCATGCTGAGACATGAGGTGATGGCGGCGGATGAATGGTATGGCAATGGGCCACAGGATCTCGTCACGGCGTCGCTGTGCGTTCAAATTGCCCTTGATAAAATGCAATTGTGTTCGTTGCCCGTAGCTTATGCCTTCCCATAACATAACCCCACCATGGGGCACTCTGTTCACAACACTGGAATCAGCAAACCTCTCGCCCACACAACGCCGTTCATGCAGTCTCCCATCTGCCCAGTACAGTTGAAACTGGGGTTCATCGTGTGCAAAGCTGTCATCAAGGCAAAGGGTGGCTACTTTGAAGAATCTAAAATATATTTGGATTTGTTTAACACTTTTGTGGTTACTATATGATTCCATGTGTTATTTCATAGTTTTGATGTCTTCACTATTATTCTACAATGTCGAAAATAGTAAAAATAAAGAAAAACCCTTGAATGAGTAGGTGTTCTAAAACTTTTGACTGGTACTGTATATGAACAGATGTTCAAGTCAAGGCCCCAGTGAGGTCTTCATAGCAGCAACTTTAAAGTGGAATGGGTCAAGTCATTTGCCCAAGAGAGTAAACAACTTCAGCTCTTAAAATAAGAGTCTGAATCTGGACTCACCATGTTTCTTGAAGATCCTGGTGATTGTTTCGTACACATACGGTTGCAATCTGGCACTGTTGAAATTAAAGTTGCCCTGCAGCAAAACAAAACGCAGTCTGTTAGGAATCAAAAGGCATCGATGAAAGCTCAAACAGTCCCGCCATTATGTGAACCAGATGACAGGAGATCTGTATGATCACAGAAGCAGCATCATTACTGTGTCTACAGTGACACCTACAGGAGGAGATGGGTAGCTCTTCCTACTTTGGACTATTAGACCACTCTATTCTGCGTTCAACAATTTCTTCAATACCGGTCTGTCACAAACAATGGTTTGAGATGCTATGATGTTGTAGAGAGGACAGTGATGCCCAAGTTTTCATGTCTGGTTAGCTTTGGGTTGTGTTTGTGTGGTAGTCCGCTAGGCCAGGTTTGAGGGTCTGCTCCACTGCGTCAGTGGGTAGGCCTGGTAACTTGCCCGGAGCAGTAGGCCTGGTACCTTGTGGAGGTCGATATCGTAGGTGTAGTCCATGACGGGGGAGGTGATCTGGGAGAACAGCTGGTTGACCATGGTGCGGTAGGCCTTGCCATTGACATTAGCCATGGTGTGCTGCAGGACCTCGTGGAGCTCCGACTCCTCCATCTGGGGCGGGGGCAGCAGATCACTCTTCAGGAGCTCCTGGGCCGTGGGACGCAGGGCCGGGTCATGGTTCAGCAGCCGGCCAATAACCTTCATCTGAGATAAGACACCGGGCTAGGGATCAGTCTATCAAAGTCAAACTGCCTATACTGTGTAATGTCACTCAGTTTGGTTTCGTTAACAACTTCCCATTGTGGAACGATCAAGTGAACTACTACTTCTACATAGCTCATTGAAGTTGTGTGAAACTAAGAGTATAACTTGTGTAACATGAATTGAATACGTCCTTCCTCACCTGCGTTCCACTCTTATACTCAGGGAAATCTTCAGGGAAGTTGATGTCCTCCTGCAGAGTGGAATGACAGAGTAATGGGACAGTGATAAAGGAGTGAGACCCTTCTCGTGGCCCCCCCGCCTCAGTCTGTGTTCTCTGTGCTGGACAGACTGACCATTTGCAGCTGGCTCAGGACTGAGATTCATTCAGAGCCGGTGGTCATGGGTCGGTAGGACATCTCAAACAGGATAATACCCAAGCTAAACAGATCCACTTTCTAAGGAGAAACACAGATCACAGGATGAGCCCTCTTCCCTTTACATCTGGTATATACAATCAATCCTGAATTATATATTTCCTAGTGAGGATACAGTAACACTGTTAAACTACCTCTAAACAGATAGAGGACACTAGTCTATGCTCCACCCAGGAGTCAAGGCCCTTAATTCATTACAAGATATTATAATTCCTAGACTACTTTTGAGATTACATTTTTGGATGAATGATTGTTCTGAGACAGTTTCTTAAAATCTTTATTTTATTCTTCTGAATTGACGTTGGTGTGTGTTCCATTCATATTTCTTGCCTGGTTGTAAGTGGCGTTGGTATTTCCTTGCACTTCTGGGCTGACATATAGGGCTTTTTTAAAGCGTCAACGTTCCACTTTTGCCAGAAGATTCCGACCCTACAGTTTTGCTTGTTTACACTGAGCTGTCGGAAACACCATCATGGTTAGATTTAGACTTGTGACTGATGACTTGAAATTGCCTTGATTGTTGACCGTTGACCAATGACCAGTCATCAGCATTGGCACAAAGGCAGGCTTGCATATCCAGAGATTATGGACCAGAAAGCACTTGTTTATGTAGGCCTATATTATTTAATTGATCATTTCCTGTTTCATTTAGGCCTAGTTAGGGTGGCTACTGGCTGGCTATATGTCTAAAGATAGCTGTAACATTGCATTATGGGATGATAATATATTTTGGTGAATTAATGATGGTATTTGTGAGGAAGAAAAGTGCTTGCCCAGTTCAGATGGCAATGAGCATTGGAAATGACAACTACAAATGCAGGCCGAAAAACAGTTTATTTCTGTATCTTGCATTTCAAATCAAATCAAATTTGTCACATACACATGGTTAGCAGATGTTAATGTGAGTGTAGCGAAATTCTTGTGCTTCTAGTTCCGACAATGCAGTAATAACCAACAAGTAATCTAACTAACAATTCCAAAACAACTGTCTTATACACAGTGTAAGGGGATAAAGAATATGTACATAAGAATACATGAATGAGTGATGGTACAGAGCAGCATAGGCAAGATACAGTAGATGGTATCGAGTACAGTATATACATATGAGATGAGTATGTAAACAAAGTGGCATAGTTAAAGTGGCTAGTGATACATGTATTACATAAGGATGCAGTCGATGATATAGAGTACAGTATATACGTATGCATATGAGATGAATAATGTAGGGTAAGTAACATTATATAAGGTAGCATTGTTTAAAGTGGCTAGTGATATATTTACATAATTTCCCATCAATTCCCATTATTAAAGTGGCTGGAGTTGAGTCAGTGTCAGTGTGTTGGCAGCAGCCACTCAATGTTAGTGGTGGCTGTTTAACAGTCTGATGGCCTTGAGATAGAAGCTGTTTTTCAGTCTCTCGGTCCCAGCTTTGATACACCTGTACTGACCTCGCCTGTCCTTGATGATCTTTATGGCCTTCCTGTAACATTGGGTGGTGTAGGTGTCCTGGAGGGCAGGTAGTTTGCCCCCGGTGATGCGTTGTGCAGACCTCACTACCCTCTGGAGAGGGTAGTTGCCGTACCAGGCGGTGATACAGCCCGCCAGGATGCTCTCGATTGTGCATCTGTAGAAGTTTGTGAGTGCTTTTGGTGACAAGCCGAATTTCTTCAGCCTGAAAATGCATCAGCGTTTATGGCTATAATAAGAAGTTACATTTGTCCAGCTGTTGTGCGTGCATGGTCGCAAACATTGAACACTGCTTTTTGGGGGTTGCGAGAGAAAAAAAGTTTGTTAACTACTGAGCTAGCAAACAGATTGCTGATTTGCTGTACAGCTATAGGATTGGGCGCAGTGTAATCATCAAAATGTAGGCGAGAGGATTGCCATAAATATACAGCTCAAAATAATGTTGGTGATCAAGAATACTAACTGTTTACATTACAAGCTCACCAGAAATGGAGCATCAAGCAGCAATTACTAGCATAGGCCTTAGTGGTCTTCTGGTATGTCAAAATTGCTTGAAAATTATAAATGACTTATGAAGCTTGCCTTTGGAATTTGTTATTAACATTATTACATCATCTAAATGTGTTATAGACAATGAAAAGGGCTGTCTGGTAGCCTCAATAAACAGACAAAGATTTGTCATTGAACAAGTCATTGCATGTATAGATTATTTTTTAGCTGACTTAAAGAGACTCGACCCGATCTACTTGGGACTCGACTTGAGAACACGGCTTTAGAGACCTCAACATGAACTTCAAGGTATCAGTTAATGAATCTCCATCACCAGGAGACAGCGGAACCCGAGGACATTAAGGCATACCACACTAGCAGGATGGTCTGTGGCCAGGCCAAAGTCTCCAATTTTCACGTGGTCCTGAGCGTCCAAGAAAATGTTGACAGGCTTGAGGTCTCGATGACTCATCCCCTGTTGGAAGGATGGAGGTGATCAATTAGTGCTAATTGGAACCATTGCTGAAAGCATGTCACATGCATGCCATCATTGTTGTTCTAAGCTGTGCTTTGACAGCTTGCAAGGAAGGAACATGCATACCAAAACATTTGAGTGTGTGAGAAAAAGAGAAGAGGGTCCTTCAAAACAATTTTGCATCAAACACATTTCAAAAAACACTATGAATAAATTCTAAATTCCCATAGATACAATTTTGCAAAGGTGGAGAATGAGTCATCATCAATTCCTACAGGACAAATGATATCCCACTTCAATTCCCACTATGAACATAGAAAAACTTTTGACATAGGGATCTGAAGAATTAGCAGATACTTGGAGTGAAACAGTAGAATCACAAGCAGTGACTGTCCTGGAATCCCTCCTTCCTAACCGAATGTGACAGGACAGTCCCACCTCTCTCCTCAAAGTCTCGGCTCGTTACGTTACATCTCTGTTCCACACCCTAAAGCAGACATTGAACCCTGCAATACACTCTGAGGAGAACACTAATTAGGGAGGGTTCACAGACACACCTGTTGGTGGATGTAGGCCAGGTCATCCAGGATCTCCCTGAAGAACCTCCACAGGCGACTGTTGTCCTGATGGAAGCCCTGGTCAATGGTGTCTCCTAAAGTGATTTTTTCACAGTATTCCATCTGGAGGGAGGAGAGAACACAGGTTAGATATTAGACAAAGAACAGTGTCCTCTAGTGGGGTATTAGTTGAGTGCTAGTGAACGGAGCTTAACCTGGATGTAAAGGTAAAGAGAGTCTGTGCTCTCTATCGTGTCACCACCCATTCTATTGCTTGGCTCGTCCTGAGGGATGGTGGTTACATTGATTCAGTTGATGAAAGTAACACACAACTTGGTGATAATATATGTGACTGAATTCAAGGTGAGCTTTTGTCAACTTTTCAAGATCGGCTTTTTTTGTTTTTACACAAGTCCACTCAGAGCTCCAAAATGGTATATCACGTAGTCGAGGGGAAACATGGGAAAGTTATGCTTCTTTGAAATCTGAGTAACTTGTTATCCCACTTTGGAGAAAAGTAGGAGAATGATTTTCACGCTTTCCAGAGAGCTCTTCTTTGTTTACGCCCCTATTAAGCATCGTTCACAATCTCTTATGCATTAGCCCCACCCATTTCTTTAAGAATTCACATGTAAAAGCACATGTCAGTATGGCATTGTCCTCCCGGATGTAATATCTCTATCGTCTCCATTCATTATCTTAGCCAATCATGGATCTTGCCTTTCTCCATACACAGTGCTTTCTCTATGGCTATACTTCAAATGCCTACGATTCTGAATCAGGTCACAAACACTAACCTGGGATATGCTGCCACCTCCATTGTCAAAAATTGTCACTCTCTGAGTCACTGTTTGAAGGGCTAGACGCAAACAAATCAAAACAAATACTAAAAGTAAATCATTTTAGTTCCATATATCAAGTTCACAGAGCATATACGACATGAAACGAACCTCCGATAGATGCTACTATACCGTCAAGACTATTTTGTACAGCACACTCCAATAGTTCTAATGCCTTAGGAGAACTCACAGGAACGAGGCACAGAAAACATCATCATCTTCGTCGCTGGACTCGTGACCACTGCACTTGGCGCTAGATGACCTCTCGATGGAGGTGCTCCACTCCACCGAGCTCGCCGGGGCAGGGGGTGAGGCGTTACCCTCCATGTTGTCAAGCATGCCGATTCCCAGCTCATTGGGGCCCAGAGAAGGGGCTCGGACCTGAGGCAGTTTCTCCGCTGTGCGCCGGGGCTCTGTGCTGTCTGAGCTCGGTATTCCCGTGGAGGGGGTCTCGTGCCTCTCGATCCACGCGTTGTAGTAGCGGACGATGTTCTCATGGTTGAGGCGTGACAGCAGCGTCACCTCACCTTTGATCCTACGGAACTGCTTACTGGCCAGGTTCACCTGGATACGCTTCACAGCATAGTAACATCCATCCAGCTTGTTCTGGACCTGCACATAACGAGAGGATGGAAAGAGACAAAAAGATGGGTCAGGAGACAAACATTATGTGAACAATAACCATGGACTTAATGAAAGGGAAAGCTATGCTATATTAAAACACGGGTTACCTAGATAACGGCACCAAAAGCTCCTTTCCCCAGCAACTGTAACTCCTCAAACTCATTGAAGTAGCATGAGAACTGCCTCTGTAGCCCAGTGCTGAACGGAGCATTGAGGATATGACTGTGAGGGATGACCGACGACGCAAAGTCATCACCAATGTCTGGGAGGACAGAATACAGCCGTTACAATTCTACGTACAGTGGGGCAAAAAAGCCACCAATTGTGCAAGTTCTCCCACTTAAAAAGATGAGAGGCCTGTACATTTTCATCATAGGTACACTTCAACTATGACAGACAAAATTAGGAGAAAAAAATCCAGAAAATCACATTGTAGGATTTTGAATGAATTTATTTACAAATTATGGTGGAAAATAAATATTTGGTCAATAACAAAAGTTGTATCTCAATACTTTGTTATATACCCTTTGTTGGCAATGACAGAGGTCAAATGTTTTGTGTAAGTCTTCACAAGGTTTTCACACACTGTTGCTGGTATTTTGGCCCATTCCTCCATGCAGATCTCCTCTAGAGCAGTGATGTTTTGGGGCTGTTGCTGGGCAACACAGACTTTCAACTCCCTCCAAAGATTTTCTATGGGGTTGAGATCTGGAGACTGGCTAGGCCACTCCAGGACCTTGAAATGCTTCTTACGAAGCCACTCATTCGTTGCCCGGGTGGTGTGTTTGGGATCATTGTCATGCTGAAAGACCCAGCCACGTTTCATCTTCAATGCCCTTGCTGATGGAAGGTTTTCACTCAAAATCTCACGATACATGGCCCCATTCATTCTTTCCTTTACACGGACCAGTCGTCCTGGTCCTTTTGCAGAAAACAGCCCCAAAGCATGATGTTTCCACCCCCATGCTTCACAGTAGGTATGGTGTTCTTTGGATGCAACTCAGCATTCTTTGTCCTCCAAACATGACGAGTAGAGTTTTTACCAAAGAGTTATATTTTGGTTTCATCTGACATTCTCCCAATCTTCTTCTGGATCATCCAAATGCTCTCTAGCAAACTTCAGACGGGCCTGGACATGTACTGGCTTAAGCAGGGGGACACGTCTGGCACTGCAGGATTTGAGTCCCTGGCGGCATAGTGTGTTACTGATGGTAGGCTTTGTTACTTTGGTCCCAGCTCTCTGCAGGTCATTCACTAGGTCCCCCCGTGTGGTTCTGGGATTTTTGCTCACCTTTCTTGTGATCATTTTGACCCCACGGGGTGAGATCTTGCGTGGAGCCCCAGATCGAGGGAGATTATCAGTAGTCTTGTATGTCTTCCATTTCCTAATAATTGCTCCCACAGTTGATTTCTTCAAACCAAGCTGCTTATCTATTGCAGATTCAGTCTTCCCAGCTTGGTGCAGGTCTATAATTTTGTTTCTGGTGTCCTTTGACAGCTCTTTGGTCTTGGCCATAGTGGAGTTTGGAGTGTGACTGTTTGAGGTTGTGGATAGGTGTCTTTTATACTGATAACAAGTTCAAACAGGTGCCATTAATACAGGTAACGAGTGGAGGACAGAAGAGCCTCTTAAAGAAGAAGTTACAGGTCTGTGAGAGCCAGAAATCTTGCTTGTTTTTGTTGACCAAATACTTATTGTCCACCATAATTTGCAAATAAATTCATTAAAAATCAATGTGATTTTCTGGATTTTTTTCTCATTTTGTCTGTCATAGATGAAGCGTACTTATGATGAAAATTACAGGCCTCTCTCATCTTTTTAAGTGGGATAACTTGCACAATTGGTGGCTGACTAAATACTTTTTTTGCCCCACTGTAGTGAATCAAGCCTCTTAAAAAAAGGCAACCATTTTTTCACAACATTATAGTCTTGGAGACTGAAAATATCTAGTGGCCCTGATCTGAACACAGTTGTCACCTTCTGGACTAGCGTCCTGGCACTGTGGATGGGTCTTCGGAGGTGGAGGGTTGAGGAAGGGGTGGTCCAACAGCTGCTGGGTGTTCCAGCGGTCAGCATCATTCAGACACACACACCTACCACACAGAACAGAGAATGGTGCATTTAGCATGGAAACTTCCAAAAGAACAGAGCTGACATTCCTGGAGTGGCACATCAACATCTAATCCTCTGGTCCACATTGTGTTACTCTGTATCCACACAGCAGTACATTAAGATTGGCACCCAAATACAGAGGACGAGCTCTGACAGCCAAGCCCTGATTAACACACAGTCCATGGTGGAATGACAATACGTCAAAAAGGTACAGGAAGGTTAAATACATCTAAATGAAGCTGTGTGTTCACTGTGTATCGTTTTCATCAACTGAATAGAAAAGCGGAGAAGTTCCCTAAATCATCTAGCTAACCATTCAAAAACCATGTGCTATTGAGTCAAAATCTGTAAAAAAAACAAAAAAAACATTTTCATTTAGAATTTAACCACACGAAAAATGAAAGTTTTAATTGCCAACATAAAAATGTGAGGTCCAGGCATGGGAGTGGATGAGGCTAGCTGTCTGGCCGACACCGAGACTAGCTGTCTGGCCAAACTGAATGGATGGTTCTTGTCAGGCAGGCATACCTGTTGAGGAAGTCAGCGGGCAAGCTGGTGGGCACAGACACCGGGAACTCCCTGACCTCCTCGCCCTGGCTAAGTGCCAGCAGCTTCAGCCCCAGGCTCCACACGTCCCCTTACTTCCAAGCCTAGGTGGGCAGCGTGTCCTCACAAAAGAGCACGCGGACCTGCTGAAAGATGTCCTCCTTGCAGAGGTCGCCCAGTCTCTTGGAGAGGCTGTAGTCTGTGAGTCGCACGTTGCCCAGGTGGTCCAGAAGCACGCTGGAGGCGCCCAGCTGTTTGTGGACAACAGAGTTGGAGTGGAGGTAGTCAAGGGCAGCCAGGAGCTGGGTGGTAAACAGGCGGAGGCGCTTCAGGGGGATGGCGGTCTGGCTAGCCAGGCTCTGGCTCAGACTGCTGCTGACCCCCACATGCTCTACCAGCAGGTTCACCACCAGGCAGTCATCCCTCTCACTGGAGCTCAGGGCCTGGTAGGGCACCAGGTTAGGGTGTTTCAACTTCAGCAGGGAGTTCAGCTCACTCGCAGCACCGTGGATCTATAAAGAAATGGGCAGATGGTACTGCTTAGTGTGTAGGCCTATCTATTAGTACTACATCTGATGGCAGGATCTAAGCTAGGAATTATTCACCTTCTTTTTACAATTGTCAATATTCCCCTTTTCCTCACTGGTGAAGAATTTGCCAATCTTCTTGTTCCAGCGTAGGATCCACTCGTATACGCGTCGAAAGCATTATAAACATTACGGCCAAGCCTCACACTCTCCCCTGCCAGAGAGACAGACACATAGCATATTGAGGCACACAACTCAACACTGACAGTACAGTAAACTACAATGCAGACCATAATGAGATTTACAGGGAATTTTAAGCTCTTACCGAGGCACTTTCCTCTGTGCACCAAGAGATCCCCAAGGGTACTGTTGCTGAAGTAAAGCACTTCCTGTGAGCATGGGCTATCCTCCCTGTATGTGTCCCGTCTGGTTACAACAAAAACAGCATGCAGTGTTAGCTAAGTTCAGGCACAGAGCTAAATATTATTTACACATGGCTGTCCCGTGCCTGTGGCGGGTGTTGGAGTTGGTCAGTGTCCGGGGGTTGGTCCCTCTTCTGGGCTCAGTAAGCTCAGGTGGAGGCCCAGGGGAATACGATGAGCTGCCCAATACAGAACTGTCTACAGCAGGCTGGTCTATACTCTCAAGGCGCTCCTGGACAGTCACAAAGCCAGAATATGGTTAAATCAAATGTTTATTTCAGGTTCTGTTTTGCATTTTTTTTATTTTTATGATTATTAAAAGGTGCATTTCAGGTCTAATGGAACATGGTTTTAAATAATATATTCATTGATGATCATTAGCCTAAAAACATACATAACTAATAATTCCGATCCATTTCCCAGAGGAATAATAAGAATTGCTTATCTACTAAAACAGCACGAGTTTGCAAAATGTACACATATGAAGATTATGAAGGCACCTGTTTGGCAATGTCTTTTTTCCCTTTCTCCTCTCCTCTCCTTTGGATTTCAGCCATAATCTCAAATTGCTTTAGACAAGAATGAGTTGAGAGGTACAGTGAGGAGGACAGGAAGTGTGTGCGTGCGTGTAGTGCGTGTATAAGCATGCATGCATCCTCACCATCTGCTCCTCCTTACTGCGGCGTTGGTCCAGTTTCTCCTGCTCCTCCAGGGCTAGCCTCTCCTGCTGCAGCCGCTGGTCCTTCATCATCTCCTCATGAAAGGAGCTGGACGGAGGCTTGTTGTGTTCACTCAGGAACCCCTGGACATGGTCGGCCAGCTCATAGATCATCACCTGGGGGAAGAGAGGGGTGATGATGGGACAAAAAATATTTTCTGTCAGAGATGCGGCCATTGCAAAATGGCACAGGATTTCATGGGTCATCTACTCCAAACTACGAGTAGATAAACTATTCAGATCTACATGTTTGGTTCAGAGTGAATTTGTCTGTAGGCATCCGTCTGTCTGCCTGTATATGTCTATCTCACCTCCCCACATGGCTCTGCAGCCGTTTTAGTGAGCGGTGTCTGGAGGCTCTGGAGGTTGTCATTGGAGAGACGTTTGGCATGCTTCAGCTCAAACTCTGGAGGTCTGTCGCCCAAGCAAACGTGAATGATTGCTATACATCTATAACATTTTGCTTAAAAAAGGATTGTCAGGCGATGGTACCAAACCAAAAGACACGTTGACTGTACATTTGTGCCTAGCTCTCCAGAACAAGGTAACAAGGGGGCTTACAGCAGGTCCCCCTCTTGGGTTCGCACCTGAAGGTATGGACCACAGCTGGCTCCATGTCCCAACGCTCTGTTTTAATGCTTAGAAACATTGCTAATCTTCACTTGCAATATGTTTTTGGAAACCATAAGATACACTTATGTACGCAGTTTAGCAAAGTTGCATCCGGCTTTGTTTTCACACAGCCTAGGCCATGTAACATCGTCCCACCTTGCTGCTCGCATTTCCATTGGGCCATTCCATTTAACATTTCCGTCTGGATTGCGTTTTTCAAAATACAGTCGGGAGTAACTTTGCTAAACTGCGTACAGTAGGTTCATCTTCTGTATTTGAAAAACGCTCATATGAAAGTTAAAAAGTTCCAAAGGTTTCCAAATCATGAGCGAGGCATATTTATGTTTAGACAGAGCATTTGGCCAGCATTGGGCAGTATTAGAGGCTATTGTCAGGGCATTTGCCTCAGGCGGCATACAGCTACAGTGCCTTCAGAAAGTATGCATACCCCTTGACTTATTCCAAATTTTGTTGTGTTACAGCCTGAATTCAAAATTGATTCAATTGAATTCTCACCCATCTACACACACAATACCCTATAATGACAAAGTGAAAACATGTTCTTAGAAATTTGTGCAAATTTATTTAAAATGAAATACAGAAATCTAATTTTCATAAGTATTCACACCCCTGAGTTAATACATGTTAGAATCACCTTTGGCAGCAATTACAGCTGTGAGTCTTTCTGGGTAAGTCTAAGATTTGCACACCTGGATTGTGAAATATTTGAACATTATTCTATTTTTATTTTTTTTCAAGCTCTGTCAAGTTGGTTGTTGATCATGGCTACAGACATTTTCAAGTCTTGCTGTAGATTTCAAGCCGATTTATGTCAAAACTAACTACTCAAGAACAGTCAATGTCGTCTTGGCAAGCAACTCCAGTGAATATTTGGCCTTGTGTTTTAGGTTATTGTCCTGCTGAAAGCCAGTGCCTGTTGGAAAGCAGACTCAACCAGGTTTTCCTGTGCTTAGCTCTATTCAGTTTATTTTTCTTCTAAAAAAAACTCCCTAGTCCTTGCCAATGACAAGCATACACATAACATGATGCAGCCACCACCATGCTTGAAAATATGACAAAAATACTCAGTGATGTGTTGTGTTGGATTTGCCCTAAACATAATACTTGGTATTCAGGACATAAAGTTCACTTCTTTGCCAAATGTTTTGAAGTTTTACTTTAGTGCCTTATTGCAACCAGGATGTATGTTTTCAAATATTTTCACTTTGTACAGGCTTCCTTCTTTTCACTTAGCCTAGTGGTTAGAGCATTGGACTAGTAACCGGAAGGTTGCAAGTTCAAACCCCCGAGCTGACAAGGTACAAATCTGTCATTCTGCCTCTGAACAGGCAGTTAACCCACTGTTCCTAGGCCGTCATTGAAAATAAGAATTTGTTCTTAACTGACTTGCCTGGTTAAACAAAGGTAAATATAAATTTTAAAAAGGTTAGTATTGTGGAGTAAACACAATGTTGTTGATACATCCTCAGTTCTCACAGCCATTAAACTCTATAACTGTTTCAAAGTCACCACTGGCCTCGTGGTGAAATCCCTGAGCGATTGAGTTACTGAATTAGGAAGGACGCCTGTATCTTTGTAGTGACTGGGTGTATTGATACACCACCCAAAGAGTAATTAATAACTTCACCTTGCTCAAAGGGATACTCAAAGACTGCGTATTTATTTTTATTTGTACCCATCTACCAATAGGTGACCTTCTTTGCGAGGCATTGGGAAACCTCCCTGGTCTTTGTGGTCAAATCTGTGTTTGAAATTCACTGCTCCTCCGAAGGACCTTAACGATAATTTTATGTGTGGGGTACAGCGATGAGGTAGTCATTCAAAGGTCTTGTTAAACACTATTATTGCACACAGTCTCAATTGCAATCCATTTTTAAAATTCAGGCTGTAACAACAAAATGTGGAAAAAGTCAAGGGGTGTGAATTCTTTCTGAAGGCACTGTATGTGGTATCACCCAACTTAATGTAATATCATTGGAGTCATGATAGGGGTCATACAGTCTTCCTAATGCCAGAGGTGTATACTAAGCAATCGTGTGCAACATTATAAACATCTGCATCTCGGGAAAGGGATATTCTATGACATATCCATCCCATTGATGGATTGAGTAACGATACTCACACATCAGGGAACGTAGGTGGGCATTGGACCTGCAGGTCCACTGTCACATAACTTCCCTTCCCATTGCATAGTCCATTAGGTCGCAGGCACATGTATACATCTAGTGGTCTTTTGATTTTGATGAGGAGAAAACAACAGAGGATCATGGAAACCTAGCCACGGATAGACATGCAATTTGTAAGTCGCTCTGGATAAGAGCGTCTGCTAAATGACTTAAATGTAAATGTAACATGCATGGCGTTTGTGTAATTAGCACAACTTTGCTTCTGCAAGTAAGCAATAGTGATGGACATTCCGAGTCTTATCGGTGAGTCGCCTCATTTGGCTCTGTTCACGTAAAAGTGTTCAGGTAAAAGAGCCGGCTCATTTGGCTCCAAAACAGCTATTCGTTCAAAATGCTTTACAAAACTGCAAATCTACAATGTAAAGCGCAAACGATAGGCTACCATTGTCAGATCGTGAAATGCTCCTTCAAATATTGTTTTACCTGGACAAATTATTAGATTTATTCTACTACGCCCTCTCCACTATTTATTTTTTCTTCAGTGAGGATTCACTCTTTCGACAATTATTTTGTAATTTATCTGCGGAAAAACGTTGTTTTGACCTCAAAAATAAGTAGTAACAGTATGCTAATCAGGGAGCCAGGTGAACGGCTCTTTTACCGATTCAACTTTTTTGGCAAAAAGTTGCTACTATCTATTCATAAATCAATTGTGTTGAAAGTGTGCCAACCTTCCATGGATGGTTATTACGCAGAGCATTCAAATATTCTCCAAAAGTTGACGCAAGCGCTTCTAGTTCGTTTTCCTGTTGTACAGAATAGTCGCCCGCACATGACAACTCATCCTAGCTGCGCTACTTGGGCATTCATGTTTCGCGCACACACCCCTCTCTAAATATCGAGGCGATTTAACTACGACGTAACACTCGTCTTTTGTTACTTCCAAACATTACATTATCAATATTGAATAAAGTTACGCGATTGACATTGTATCTGGTTCGAAAACGTTGAACTTACAGCATTGTTGCAACACTGTAGCCAGAGGCGTAAGAGGAAGCGATACATCCCACTCTCATTTTATTTTTATGGTTCTTATACTGTCAAGAACTAGGCATTGGCACCTATGAGAGACCCACCCTGTTAAAAAATAGACCGGATCTTAATGGTAGGCGGCCTTCTTCGTCTTTGGTATTATGGCGCTCCACAAACAAATGTTATAGGTGCATGCCGCCACCTACTGTATTGGCTGTATATCAGCCTACTATTCTGTAGTATGAATTTCCCTACCAGCTAACCCTACCCATTTCAACCTCATCGCCAATAAACGTTCGTCTTCTTCAAGGGTTTTATTGGTGGACTACATACAAAAATATGTATTATCGCCACCTACTGGTTGGGGTAAAAATTAAGATAGCTTTAAAGAATAAATATATATATATATAAAATACAGCGAGGGAAAAAAGTATTTGATCCCCTGCCGTTTTGGACGTTTGCCCACTGACAAAGAAATGATCAGTCTATAATTTTAATGGTAGGTTTATTTGAACAGTGAGAGACAGAATAACAACAACAAAATCCAGAAAACACATGTCAAAATGTTATAAATTGATTTGCATTTTAATGAGGGAAATAATTATTTGACCCTCTCTCAATCAGAAAGATTTCTGGCTTCCAGGTGTCTTATATACAGGTAACAAGCTGAGATTAGGAGCACACTCTTAAAGGGAGTGCTCCTAATCTCAGTTTGTTACCTGTATAAAAGACACCTGTCCACAGAAGCAAATCAATCAATCAGATTTCAAACTCTCCACCATGGCCAAGACCAAAGAGCTCTCCAAGGATGTCAGGGACAAGACTGTAGACCTACACAAGGTTGGAATGGGCTACAAGACCATCGCCAAGCAGCTTGGTGAGAAGGTGACAACAGGTGGTGCGACTATTCGCAAATGGTAGAAACACAAAAGAACTGTCAATCTCCCTCGGCCTGGGGCTCCATGCAAGATCTCACCTCATGGAGTTGCAATGATAATGAGAACGGTGAGGACTCAGCCCAGAACTACAAGGGAGGATCAATGATCTCAAGGCAGCTGGGACCATAGTCACCAAGAAAACAATTGGTAACACACTACGCCATGAAGGACTGAAATCCTGCAGTGCCCGTAAGGTCCCCCTGCTCAAGAAAGCATATACATGCCCGTCTGAAGTTTGCCAATGAACATCTGAATGATTCAGAGGACAACTGGGTGAAAGTGTTGTGGTCAGATGAGACAAATGGAGCTCTTTGACATCAACTCAACGCATCGTGTTTGGAGGAGGAATGCTGCCTATGACCCCAAGAACACCATACCCACCATCAAACATGGAGGTGGAAACATTATGCTTTGGGGTGTTTTTCTGCTAAGGGGACAGGACAACTTCACCGCATCAAAGGGACGATGGACGGGGCCATGTACCATCAAATCTTGGGTGAGAACCGCCTACCCTCAGCCAGGGCATTGAAAATGGGTCGTGGATGGGTATTCCAGCATGACAATGACCCAAAACACATCTGACCTCTGATTGCCAGCAAGGGTTTTTCCACAAAGTACTAAGTCATGTTTTGCAGAGGGGTCAAATACTTATTTCCCTCATTAACATGCAAATCCATTTCTAACATTTTTGACATGTGTTTTTCTGGGTTGTTTTGTTGTTATTCTGTCTCTCGTTGTTCAAATAAACCTACCATTAAAATGATAGACTGATCAGTTCTTTGTCAGTGGGCAAACTTACAAAATCAGCAGGGGATCAAATACCTCAGTTCCAATAAACATATTTACATGTGCAGGGATACTGGAGTGATGGAGGTAGATATGTATAGGGGTAAGGTGACTACGCAACGGGATATAAGATAAACAGAGTAGCAGCAGCTTGCATGTGAGTGGGAGTGCGGGTGTATAGAGTCGGTATAAATATATGTGCATATTATGTGTGAGTGAGAAGATGATGAAGTGAGTGTTTGTGTGCGTGTTGGAGTGACAGTGTGTGTGTGTTGGAGTGACAGTGTGTGTGAGTGTGTAGGGCGAGTGAGTGTGCATAGAGACAGTGAAATAAAAGGTAAGTAAAGATACAAGGTAAACCCAGTCTGTGTAGCCATTTTGTTAGCTATTTATCAGTCGTATTGCTTGGGAATAGGAGCTATTCAAGAGTCTGTTGGTGTCAGACTTGATGCACCGGTACACCTTGCCGTGCGGCAGCAGAGAAAATAGTCTATGGCTTGGGTGGTTGGGGTCTTCTTTTCACATTGTCTGATATAGAGGTCCTGGGTGGCAGGGAGCTCGGGGGCTGTCTGCACAACCCGCTGTAGCACCATGCGCTCGAGGGCCGTGCTATTGCCATACCAAGCAGTGATGCAGCCAGTCAATATGCTCTCAATGGTACAGCTGTAGAACCTTTTCAGGATTTGAGGGCCCATGCAAAACTTTTTCAACCCCCTGAGAGAAGAGGCACCGTCACTCCTTCTTCACGACTGTGCGTGTGTGTTTGGACCGTTTTAAGTCTTTAGTGATTTGGACACTGAGGAACTTGAAGCTGTCTAACTGCTCCAGTGCTGCCCCACGATCAGATCCTTGGTTTTGTTGACATTGAGGGAGAGGTTGTTGCACCATACTGTCGGGTTACTGACCTCCTCCCTGTAGGCTGAATAATCATCGCTGGTAATCAGGCCTGCCACCGTTCCATGCAATGATTCAGCTGGGAAATCCTGGCGATCCAAGAACATTTTAGCCACTTTCACAGTGATTTCCAGTTTCTTACATTTTTTTGTTAATTTATCCTGTACAATTAATCATCTGTGCAATAAAATCAACCTTCTTCACGATTAATATTTCAGGATCTCTCATCTGACTGACATCGACAGACTGTTGGGTAATCATCCACTGCCATAGCTTCATCATCTCTACCTGATGCTTCAACAATTTTCACTGCCTCTGCATAGGAGAGCTTCTCGACAGCCCTGAAACTTGCTACTTTGACCTCTTTCACCTTAACAGGGCACTCAGGAAACTGGAACGTGATTCCCATCATAATAGCAACACCATGCATCCTCAGACTCTTAAATTATATTCCGTTTGCAAACACTTGACACGTGGCCAAACTTTTTAGATTCATGGCATTATAGTGGCTTTTGTACATAAGCTTGCACCACAAATCTCATATATCCCAGATTTACATGGGTCGTGGAGAACTTCTTCATTAAACATCAATAATACAAAAAGGCCGGTGAGACATCTTCATTTATCCACCATCTTTGGCTGGAACATGGCATCACTTGCTATCACAGACGTGTAACATCATCACTTAACTGTTTCAAAAGACAACTGTAGATGGCAGTAATGTTCATCTGAAGAAAACAAGAGTGCAGATAAATTATATTTCCTGCAACGAATATATGCAATCCCATTCACTACAAACATATGTACACCTGATAGCTTTATTGTCTTAATTGCCCAAATTTGTTGTTTCATTATCAAGGACAATAATTCCTGGTTCAAGTGCGTCAGAATAGACCCTGGTTCGATCCCTGGTTTGATCCCGGGCTGTATCACAACTGGCTGTGATCGGGAGTCCCATAGGGCGGCGCACAACTGGCCCAGCATTGTCTTGGTTAGGGGAGGGTTTGGCCGTGGTAGGCCATCATTGTAAATAAGAATGTGTTCTTAACTGACTTGCCTCGTTAAATAAAGAAAATGAAATACTGGATGATGGTGATGAGGAAGCAGAGTGGATAAGTAGGGAAAACAGACCAAGACTTTTACTACATGACAAATTAGGATAATAGTACATAATTAAAAAACAAATATTCTGTATAAATTGTTTTGGAATAGATATTCAATGGTATAGGCTATTGGTGTAAAAGGCTCTGGGTGTGATGAGAGTTCAAAGATATCCCTGTGCTCAGAACAAGCTGTGTGACATTGAGTTATGTGAGATTCTAAAAATGATCTCTCCA
Source organism: Oncorhynchus gorbuscha (assembly GCF_021184085.1). Classification (NCBI taxonomy): domain Eukaryota; kingdom Metazoa; phylum Chordata; class Actinopteri; order Salmoniformes; family Salmonidae; genus Oncorhynchus; species Oncorhynchus gorbuscha. Next base: position 68,467,323 of record NC_060182.1, read on the forward strand.
ATAACATCAGTGATCAATGCTGGTTTGGTCATTGGATGGCAAAAGAACATAACTGGACTGCAATGGAATCCTAACCCATAGCATCCAGCACCTATCTATCTGTGGAGAAATAGCGACAAACTAACACCTATAAATAGGCAGGCCCAACATCCAGTGGGACAGCCTAGAGGAGAAAAATGCTCTCATATAATCCAGCCGTGGATATAATCTAACAGACTCCAAAGATAACCATCCGCCACAGTGTCCCCCTGTTTGACCCGCCTAAAGGGTGTTGAAGGGGGTGGGACAAATAAGGATCTCAGTTTGCTAACTCAACATGACGGGACCCCACTGGATTGACACCTGTTACACACCATGACCCTAAAAGGAGAGAGCTGAGCCAATCAGGGCTCAGCATAGCAGACGGAGGCCAGTCAGACAGCCAGCTCGGAGGAAGGACAGGACTGTCATTACCCTCAGCTGTTCACCATGTTTAGGGGCTCAGCCCACATACCAACAGCAGCCTGGTCCACTGACATATACAGTGTTCTACTGACTGGTGGACTAAAGCCGCTCTCATTCATCTCCTTAAGAAGGCCCACAAATCTGTTTTTTGCCACCATGCATGCAAGGAAGGCCCTCATATTGCCGTGGTATAAGTGTCTCATACCAGTCAGTGAATTTTATATCATGTGTCTGCTCCCTCAGACACCCATTGACTACTCCACCCACACCAAATGTGTGTCAATAAAAACACTGTGACACATCTGCTCTATATTTTTTTGAGATAATTGCATTCAGTTCAATTTCAGTAAATGTCAGAATTGCTTTTCAGTTCTCTCACAAACTCTGTCCTTAAAACAACATCATGAAACTACATTTACAATGACCAATGCAGCTTTTTGTGTGATCTCAAAAATAATGATTGATCAGAACCTTTATTTTAATCATGTCTTATCAACAGTTTTTAGAATTTTTTGAAAATTCAAATGTAATTTCGAAATGAACTCTTTATCATTGTGTAAATAACATGTAAAATAAAAGCTAACCTACAGTACAAAACATGAAGAAAACCTGACCAGGTGAAAGCTATGACCCCTTAATGATGTCACTTCTTAAATCCACTTCAATCAGTGTAGATGAAGGGGAGGAGACAGGTTAAAGAAGGATTTTTAACCTTGAGACAATTGAGACATGGATTGTGTATTATTATTTGACCCTGCTGGTCATCTATGAACATTTTAACATCTTGGCCATGTTCTGTTATAATCTACACCCGGCACAGCCAGAAGAGGACTGGCCACCCCTCATAGCCTGGTACCTCTCTAGGTTTCTTTCTAGATTCTTGCCTTTCTAGGGAGTTTTTCCTAGCCACCGTGCTTCTACACCTGCATTGCTTGCTGTCTGGGGTTTTAGGCTGGGTTTCTGTACAGCACTTTGTGACATTAGCTGATGTAAGAAGGGCTTTATAAATAAATTTGATTTGTATGTGTGCCATTCAGAGGCTGAATAGGAAAGACAAAATATTGCTTTTGAACGAGGTATGGTAGTAGGTACCAGGTGCACCGGTTTGAGTGTGTCCAGAACTGCAACACTGATGGGTTTTTCACGATCAACAGTTTTCTGTGTGTATCAAGAATGGTCCACCACCCAAAGGACATCCAGACAACTTGACACAACTGTGGGAAGCATCAGAATCAACGTGGGCCAGCATCCCTGTGGAACGCTTTCAACACCTTGTAGAGTCCATGCCCTGACCAATTGAGTCTGATCTGAGGGCAAAAGGGGATGCAACTCAATATTAGGAAGATGTTCCTAATGTTTTGTCCACTCAGGGTATATGAAGTATTTTAATGAAGAAGACAATTTAAACTGACCTAACAACATGGCCTGACATTCATAAGAATACCATTATAACACCCAGACATATATATATATATATGTTTTAGAACATTCACTTTTTTCTAGAACATTCCCTTTTCACTTCTCTCATTTTATTTCTAAAGCAGATCAGTCTAGCATTTTTCGGGAAGTATCTCATCATTTTGAGGAGTCTCATCCCACCTGCTCACATACATTTACTTCTAATGTTGTTTTCTTTTTTCTAGCTGCTCTTATTTGGACTTATGTGAACTCCAGGCTCCGCCCCTGATCCCCAGACCTGCTCTTATTTAAGGGGTCCTCTCACTCTCGCCCTTTGTCCCAGTGGAAGCATCAGTCTTGCAATACAACTTGGTGAGTGCATATTACTTGCATATTATTACTACTTATTTCTATGGAAAACATCCAACTTTGTTGGGACTGGGAGTCCACTTTTTGGTTATTTGAGTACATCTTGACCTGGCACTGACCAGACAGAGCTGGTCTCTGACATTGGTTGTAGTTTTTTACCAGGATGAATTCTTTGTAGCTTTATTGAGGAATGAACTAGAAGTACACTTTAAACTGAAGTCACTGCTTATTGGAATGAATTGATGGTATCGCTCCAAAATAATAAGCAACATTCTATTCAGAGATTTGTGAATGATACATTACTTATCATGAGCTGATTGTGCAGGTAAGGAGGGTGCAGGTAATTATTGTGTAATAACTTAGTAAACACTTACCGGTACACTTACCGGAACATCTCAAAGTGTCTAATAAATGAAGCCATTATAGGGAGATGGGGTAAGGAGCCATGCTGTAAACAGAGGTGTTACAATGTGCCAACAGCTGCTCTCTGGGTTGGCTCCAACTCTCCCATGCCTGAAATAGCTCCAGATAGGTGTCCATGGAGGTCAATGTGGCACAATGTCTAAGCTGTGTTTGTAGCAGCCAGGGTGTTGAGCTTAAAATAGATAGCTTGTCTTGCCTGCTGTTGCCAATGATATGGCCCTTTTTGGAGATACCTCTATGGCCCTAAAATGTCCTAAGAACCATCATGACAGCTGAGATACAGTATCGGTAGGGGCACAACTTTCACTGGGGATGGGGGGGGACATGCCCCCCCCCCCCCCACCACCACATTCTGGAATTGCATTTTTGCCGCCCCCCCAGTTGTATCATTGGAATGTGATGCAAAACAAACGCATCTCTGTGCTTTAGGATCATGCGGACACCTCCGAACGGTCGGGTAGGCTGTTTGCAGTGTTCATCCGACTATAAATATTTATTATAACTTCTAAAACCAAAGTTGCGCCCATGAGTATCAGTAACTTCACAACATGCTTGTATATACATTTTTTTAAAGCATACATTGGTTAGGATTCTATAGATAGCTGCTATTTTAAATACAAGGAATTGACTACATTTTCAAAATACATTTTAGTCATTCATCAGATCTTCTTCCAGAGCGACTTACAGGAGCAATTGGGGTAAAATGCCTTGCTCAAGGACAAATGTAAAGATTGTTCACCTAGTTGGCTCAGGGATTTGAACCAGCCCAATGCACTTAACCACTACGCTACCTGCCACCAAAATAGTTACAAGACAAGTTGTAAAAATTGCACTGCAGTAGTAAAAATAAATACAACTATATTAACCAGTGTATGAAAGAGAGAGCAGTATATTATCTTCCAAAAGACCGGATATTGAAAAACCTGGATTTGCATGGAGACATTTTCCATGTCAATACAGTAATAAATTGTCTGTGGTTGTGAACAAAAACCAGTTAGGTTGGGAGGGGGGGTTACAGCTGTTTCCACCACTCATTCTCAACCCTATATCTCTCTGTCACCCACAGACCATACCAGTAAAGCCTAACCATGTGTGACGATGACGAGACTACCGCCCTTGTGTGTGACAATGGCTCTGGTTTGGTCAAGGCTGGATTTGCCGGAGATGACGCTCCCCGTGCTGTCTTCCCTTCCATTGTGGGAAGGCCCCGCCACCAGGTATTGTACTTAGGAAAAACTACCACGACGTAACTGGGGCTGGTATAGATGATGTCATTGTACAGACACAGATTGTTAGATGAGAGGGGTGTCAAACTGTGTCAAAAAGAGTGCAGTATGTTGCTGTGCCATCTGTCATGTAGGCTCTGATGATTATAGTGTAATTCCTAAGCTCTCTTTTCTCTTCTCAGGGTGTGATGGTGGGTATGGGTCAGAAGGACAGTTACGTAGGTGATGAGGCTCAGAGCAAGAGGGGTATCCTGACTCTGAAGTACCCCATCGAGCATGGCATCATCACTAACTGGGACGATATGGAGAAGGTGGGTCCTAGATTACAACATCTTGCACTGACATCAGAGTCTTGGTATTGATTTTGGCACAAGACTAGAAGTAAATACATGCAGCATAACAACATAATAAACAGAGAACTTCAACTCTCTCGTATTCTTGCAGATCTGGCACCACACCTTCTACAATGAGCTGCGTGTTGCCCCTGAGGAGCACCCCACCCTGCTGACAGAGGCTCCCCTGAACCCCAAGGCCAACCGAGAGAAGATGACCCAGGTACTTGTAACTCCTTTATTCCCCCATTTCAAATCCAGGTTATCTGGTAGAAGCAATGCTATGGTTAACCGTCAAGCAAACTTCGGAAATATCTCCCTTATTCTTGTGTTATAGATCATGTTTGAGACCTTCAACGTTCCCGCTATGTATGTGGCCATCCAGGCTGTCCTGTCCTTGTACGCCTCTGGTCGTACCACAGGTCAGTATTCCAGGACACTGCCTCTTATATGTACCAATATCAACCATGGGTAGTTGCTATATTACTGATACAATATGTAGTTTGCTGTCACACATTAGTGGTCAATATGACAACAGGAGACAACTCAAATCAAGTTGATGCACATGTTACAATATGTTGAATAAGTGTGCTGTTTAGTTGTCAGAGACAGCTAGATGAATTGTGTCCTGGTTGTCAAAGGACGTGTTAAACACTGTTTAGAAGGGTATGTGGCACACCTGCCATTGATGTCAGCGGTATTGTTAGTTTATGATGTGACAAATGCTTGGCCATTCCTCTGTCAGTCGTGTCTGTCTGACTCACTAATGGGCCTTGTCTGCTCCCTATAGGCATTGTGCTGGACTCTGGTGATGGTGTGACCCACAACGTCCCCATCTATGAGGGTTATGCTCTTCCCCATGCCATCATGCGTCTGGATCTGGCTGGTCGTGATCTGACTGACTACCTGATGAAGATCCTGACAGAGCGTGGCTACTCTTTCGTGACCACCGGTAAGGATGTGTAGGAGGGCTAACTGTCAACGAGGTTATGCCTCATTTTTTTGATTATTGTAATTTCTATGTGATTACAGCAATCTCTTGCTGTGCAGTTGTATGAAAGTTCTTCGTGTCATCCTGTAAACTTGCCCCCCTCAGCTGAGCGTGAGATTGTGCGTGACATCAAGGAGAAGCTGTGCTATGTCGCCCTGGACTTCGAAAATGAGATGGCCACTGCTGCCTCCTCCTCCTCCCTGGAGAAGAGCTACGAGCTTCCCGACGGTCAGGTCATTACCATTGGTAATGAGCGTTTCCGTTGCCCAGAGACCCTCTTCCAGCCTTCCTTCATTGGTGAGGCATGCTTATGCATTATACGTTATGGTTGCATTACAAAATGCTATTACAACAACAACAACATTGTGTGTTCTGTGTCAATTAATGGACGTCTGTAATATCTTCTATCAGGTATGGAGTCCGCTGGTATCCATGAGACCGCCTACAACAGCATCATGAAGTGTGACATTGACATCCGTAAGGACCTGTATGCCAACAATGTGCTGTCTGGTGGTACCACCATGTACCCTGGTATTGCTGACCGTATGCAGAAGGAAATCACAGCGCTGGCCCCCAGCACCATGAAGATCAAGGTGAGGGACAATCCCACCATATTTACCTTCTGGATGTCAACCATCAAGTTAATTGAAATGTTCAGGTATGCATTTGCAGTGAGTCTACGTGAAACTAAGCAATTCTCTGTACTATGTTCATCTTCTAGATCATTGCTCCCCCTGAGCGTAAGTACTCTGTCTGGATCGGTGGCTCCATCCTGGCTTCCCTATCCACCTTCCAGGCCATGTGGATCAGCAAGCAGGAGTACGATGAGGCAGGCCCCTCCATTGTTCACAGAAAGTGCTTCTAAACAGTCAACCCTCTTCACCCATACATTTGTAATGTGTCATTTACTGTATATACATGTTGTAATAAAATTAGATCCTTGTAACAACGCATTTGTTTTGACTCTTTTCTGCATTGTAGGGTGGCAGGTAGCCTAGCGGGAGAGTGTTGGGCCAGTAATTGAAAGGTTGCTGGATCGAATCCCTGAGCCAACTAGGTGAAAAATCTGTCAATATTCCCTTGAGCAAGGCACTTAACCTACATAAATTGATCAAGAGTATATGCTAAATGACTCAAATGTAATTATGATATAGGCCTATTAAGATGCCATAGACCGACTTGTAGATCTATCTTTTATTCAAATGTAAAAGCACATAGAAATATTTAATTTAAAACGTGAATATAAACATTTTACAGTATTGTTGGTATTCATATTTTACTTGGCATTAGATCATATTAGATGTGTCATATTTCTGGCCCAGTTTCTAAACTTTACAGTAGCCTATCTTGAGTCTAGCATTCAAGCTGTTGTTGTTTTTTTAAATTGCATAATTTGGACAATCTACATATTTAACTATTTTAGGGATATTCAATGCAGTCTGAGACTGGTATAGGTACAGTAGCTGCTCAACAGGCACTTGTAAAGGCATCTGCATTTCCTTTGTGTGGGTCTTGATATTTGAACCCATTCTAGCCAATCAGAGCGCAATATGTAGAAGCGCTGCCGTTTGAAAGATTAGAAAAAATATTTTAGGGAAACGTAGTCTGCAAGCAATGTAGCTAGCTAGGGCAATTAAGATTAGATAAGAACAAGAGAATAGTCATATCGTTTTCGACACATGTATTCATGAATAGTAAATAGTATAATATAGATTTAGGCATACTGTACTATAAATTAGCTAGTACAGCTATGATAATCGTTATTGAGCTAGCTAACTTTCTAACGTTAGCTACAGCATGCTAGCTAACTGTTAACAGTGGCGAACGTGGGCTTGCTACACAATAATGATAGCGCCTAACAGGGTCGGTTCTGCTGGGACTGGATAGTTGGCACAGCGGTTGTTTTTATTTGATGGTCGACCTAGCTCGTTGCAGGTTGTGTTGAAGGATTTGGTTTGTCAAATTAACGTTAGATGGATTGTTTTGAATGAGAAGAAGCGCGTACACAGAGTTGTTGCTGATTGAAAGGAAGGGAAGTGCGGACGTGGGATAGTTAGCTAGGCACTTTTAGCTAGCTGTTATGCTAACGTTAGAGAAGGATACGCATAGATGATCTGCTAGTTGGCTAGGTAAATTGGTAGCCGTGTTGAACATTTTAAGAAGGCACATTGGAAGTCATTGTTAAAGTGAAATATGAAGATCATTGAAAGAAATGTGATGCGTCTGGCTGTTGTGCAACACCTTCGTGCTGCTTATGGGATAAAGACGAAGAATTGGAATAAAAACAAAGCTCACACCAGCTGCAAGTTGACAGTTAGCTATTCGGTAAGTCTGTTTTGTTTAGTTTGCAAGCTAGATTAGTCAGCTAGATAAGTTCCTTGTTTGTGAAACATCCTGCCTGACTAATATGCATCATTCGGTGCACTTTTACCAAAGTAGCCCCCATGACTCACAGTTCCATTACATGACACAAGTCATTGTATGAAGGCGTCTTCTGAAGTTGTTTTTTTGCTACGATCCCCGACGCTCGGGTTGACCATTAACATGCATCGCTTGCGGTACAGTTTTGGAAGAAAAATGACCTTTCATATCAGCGAGAAATATATATATATATATATATATTTTAACAAGGTTACATTGATACACACCTTGTTAGTGTTCCCACACATTACATTGCAAGTTTATGGAAAACAAGATGCAACCACCTGTGCTAATGAGCTATCTAGCATCCTCTGAACACCTGTGTAAGCGTAACGTTACAGTAACTCTGGGAGTGAAACAGAAGTGTAGTTTTGTTGGATGGAGGCACCCACAACTGTATTTATCTGTGAAAAACTGCTGCAGTACAGTAAGTGTATCTTTCTAATTTGAAAGATTATTCCAAGCTGATCAAAGATAACGGCCATATGTTTCGAAAGCCGTATTGCTAGTGATTTATAAAACACATCGTTCAGATTGTTGTTCATGTGAGTCAGTCGTGGGCGAGGCTACGGATCCCAAACCGGCTGCGCGCGTGCGCTATCGTGCATACATTAATTGTGCCCCCCCCCCACAACATTGAGTTGTGCGTTTCAGGTAAAATAACAAGATCTTCTACTACAATTAATCCACACATAAAACGGCCAACCGAATCGTTTATAGTCATCTCTCCTCCTTCCAGGCCTTTTCATCTTTGAACCTATATGGTGATTGGCATCTACACTTTTATCACAATGACCTGCAAAACATTTCTCCTTTCAATCACCCCCGTGGGTATAACCAATGAGGAGATGGCACGTGGGTACCTGCTTCTATAAACCAATGAGGAGATGGCTTGTGGGTACCTGCTGCTATAAACCAATGAGGAGATGGGAGATGCAGGACTTGCAGCGTGATCTGCGTCAGAAATAGGAATGACTTCTATTTTAGCCATTGGCAACGTGCTAACATGGATTTCTAAATGTATTTTGTGACGCAGACCACACCGCATTATGTGTCTGGTCTGGTCAGCATATAATGATGGCTGAGAACTGTAGGAAGAAGGCAGAATTCTGCCTAGAATTGTCAAGAGTTAACTTTCACCCAACCCCATTTGTTAAGCCTATCATTGTAATTCACTTTCATTGTTGGATTAATGTTAGTCTGTCTGCTAGCCCAAGATGTACTCTTACTGAGTGTAATGTTACCGTTACTCCTTAAGGTCCAAGGACCTTGTGTTATGTTCAGAGATAGACTGACTCTGGCAGCCAAATACTCAATCTAAACGTGAATCTAATAAATGTTGTATTCGGCGGACGTGATTGGATTTGATTCTTAGTGTAATAGGTTTCTAGAAACAAAAAGCACTTTACTTTCGTATCATGGCTGCGTGCGAACACTAACCCTATAAATTATTTCTCTGATATGAATGATAAGGTCCTTATGCTTCCAAATCCCTACCACAAGCGATGCATGTTTATGTTCAACCCGAGCATCAGGGATCTTAAAAAAGGATCCCGTAAAGAATGTCTTTGTCCAATGACTCTTATGTGTAATGAAATGGAACTACATGTCGTGATCAAGGGCTAGTCTGTCAGCCAGAACTGAGTTGGAGGTTCACTCCCCAACAAGTAATGGTGTTAAGGGGTGGACTAGCCATAGCTATCTAAGATTTATGTATTTAACTAGCTAAGTGAATTGTTCCTTGTCTCAAATGTGAGTCAAAAAATGACAATAGATGACACATTTGGGTCAGTCTGCCCTGTTATAAGAAATTCCTAAAGAGGCATACATAATAGCACAGACTGTTTTATTGAGCTTGGTGATGAGAGAGTGGCTCAAGGAATGCTTGCCTTTGGCAGGTAGACTAATTTGATTTAAGGCAATTGGTTTTGTCCATTTAACTCACACATTCTCTCAAATGTACTGGCAGGAAATATATTAAATAAATTGCACAGGGCTGTGGTAGGCTATAGGCTGTTGTTTTTCAAAAGCACATTGAAGCACTTGTTTTCTCGTCTCTCCCTCTAAAATACTGAAGAGAACTGTTTGGCACTTGGCAGGCACAACATACAGTTAGCCTGTATTTGATCAGGTGATGAGTTATAAACTACCGCCTTGGGCAATGGAATGCGTAACCATTCTAAACCAGTTGTCATTGCCTTCTGCTGAGTAGGGACGATTCACATGTAAAGACTTGAGTGCCCTTTCACAGATATTTCTGTGGTGTGGTTTGATTGATGGGGTACCAAATTGAAGTTTATTAGTGAGTTAGGCCTATATAGGTGGATTAAACCAGGTGCCGTGCAAAGCCTTCCTTGTTGAAATCAAACATGAAGTGGAAATAATGACGTTTGTTTTTGCAGGTGAAAGTGTTTGGTGTGCCGCTGGAGAGCCTTCCGCAGTACAGTGTGGAGAATGGCAGTGTACCGTGGTAAGATAAACACCTGTCTTAGCTAGAACTTCTACTACTTTTTAACTCAATATTTTGTTGTTCTCTATTTGTGTGTGTTAGTCAAATGATTTGTCCTTTTCATGGTCTGTTTCTCCCATCCCCTTGCTTTCCCAGTTTTCTCATGGATGCGTGCACAAGTCTGCTGGAACATGTGGATACAGAGGGTTTGTTCAGAAAGTCTGGTTCCATTGTCCGCCTGAAAGCACTCAGGGTGAGTGATGGCTGGAGCTTGACCCTGCTGCAGTTGACCTTGATATGAATAGGGAGGCCCTGGCTGCTGGGATAGTTAAACACAGGGTATCATTGTTTGTTTTTGTCTGGGTAGGCGAAGTTGGATATGGGTGAGGAGTGCCTGTCCACTGCCCTGCCGTGTGATGTTGCTGGCCTGGTCAAGCAGTTCTTCAGGGAGCTACCAGATCCTGTTCTGCCCACAGAGCTGCATGATGCCTTCCTCAAGGCCCAGCAGCTGCCCACAGAGGAGGAGAGGACCTCTGCCACCCTGCTGCTGTCCTGTGTACTGCCTGACAGAAACATGAGCATCCTACATTACTTCTTCGCCTTCCTCCACAAAGTCTCTCAGAGGTACAATTTCACAAGTTTGTCTCGTAATTAAATAGTATATCTGTACCATTTTGAACTGGGGCAATCATTCTTTCCCACCCTGGTTTTGCTTCGTCTCAGAAGTGGTGTGAATAAGATGGACAGCAGTAACCTGTCTGTGATCCTGGCTCCCAACCTCCTGCACGCTGGAGACGGGGCAGACAAGATGAACGCCAGCACAGAGAAACGCCTCAAGCAACAGGCAGCCGTGGTCTACTGCCTTATAGAACATGCTCTGGATTTCGGTAACAGTTCAAGCTTTGTTATTGTAGTGTCACTAATCAAGTGGGCATTAAATGTGGTAGTTAAATGTAAATGTCTATAGCTCACAGTTTCTAAATGTGTCTCTGTGGTAGGTGTGGTACCTCAGTTCATCATGGAGAAGATTCCAGCCATGCTGGGCTGCGAGGCTGCTGTTCTCTCCCCTACTCTAGATGGATTCGAGGAGTTAGACACAAACTCTGGGACCAAGAGGAGACACAGGCGCAGTTTAGGAGGTCAGATACACTGGAAAAACTGGGCAGGACATTGCTTGATGTAGAATACATTTATTCTGTATAGCATTTGGTCATTGAAATTATCATGTGCTGTAGGCTTATCGCTTTCTCAGTAAAGCTCTATTGAATTTCCCAAATCCGGAATGTTTTGTCTCGCATTTCAGATATGGTCAATGGAGCTCGGAATAAGTTAAAAATAAATAGAACACCCACAAATACTCCCCAGTCAGACGGATATGGTAGGTATTTATTCAGGTTAGGTCACGCCTCCTGCCGTCAAATGAGAGCATACCCCCATAGCTCTAACACATATACATCTCATCCAGTTTACAACAAGGAATCAGCTGCTTGACTTTCACAGAAATTAAGAAACTCTTCATTACAATTTGATCGCAGGTGGTTTTCATTTGCTCATATGTAGTGAATGAGTAGCAATGCTGTCTGTCTTGTTAGCATTTTTTCCCTATTATGTTAAATGATTTGATGCTTGCCCAAATTGTCTTGCCTACTCTTTGCCTTGCCTACTCTTTGCCTTGCCTACTCTTTGCCTGTGTGCTTGTCCATTGGCTTTAATATTCTCCATCAATGCAAATCCAGAATCCCTGCAAATTATTTCAGTTGACTCTGTTCTAAATCATTTTCATTGGGAAACTTGGGGAACATAAACCTAAATTCACTCATGATTTTCCCCAGTTTTTTCTTCAACTCCTGTGATAATTACTCCCAACTCCAAGAGAAAACTTCCTTTGGAATCTGGTCAAAGTTATGGCTCCAGCAAGAAACGGAGATCCATCAAAAAGAACCTTGTTTTAGAGTTACTACCTAATGCTCTGTTTGGTGGAAGCTCTACTCCTGTACCAGGTAACGCGGCCCTATATAATCAAAATGGGTGACGTAAAAATAATAATAAGAAGACTAAAAAGAGTGTGTGCTGAGTGTTCCCCTTCGTTCCTGTTGTTCAGGATACACGGACCCCAGTGCTTCGGAATCCCTGAACTCCTCCCAGAATGCATTGTCCTCAATTGGGAGGTCCAGCAGGCAGTGTGCCAGCTCTGCAAGCAGAAAGAGCAAACGACTGAGTCACCGGCATGTTGTCAACCGGTACATACATGCATGTGGTTTATCAAAGGCTATTTCCCAATCCTATGTGGTAATGACGATGCATCCTGTTCCTGTATTCAAACTGATAACGATCTGAAACGCACTAACCTTCTTGAATATTTGTATTTAATTATGTATAATATGTCTAACTTGACAATGGTTGAAACGGTATGCTCACATGTTCTTGTCTGTTTTTCAGAGTGGAGTCAGGGAAAGCTGGTTGCTTCTCTCCCAAGGTCACCAAGAAAGAAAATGTTTGTAAGTCCCTGCGCCTGCGCTTCAGCCTGGGCAAGAGCAGCAGAGACCCTGTAAGTTTAGATCCCCATGTATGACCTCACACTGATTATATGGTCCTCAAATTGGAGGGAAAGCCTGCTCTCAATCCCAGCCTTGATGACCCCTGTTTGCCTATTGACTTTAATTGTACTAATCGAATATAAATAATGAACAGTTATGCATTAGGGTGCAATTGTAAGGTACAATTTAGCACGGAAGCACTTATTTCTAATATTTTTAGGTTTTATTTTTAGCTTAAATCTTTGGATTAACTACTTACATTTTGTCTGTCGTTTTATGGCAGTTTTAGCGTATTCGTGTTTAGTTTCAATAATGCATGGTGGGTTAATAAATTGAACGGAGCCCATTTTAAGACATTATTATGAATTTTTCCAATAAGTGAAACATTATTGTTTACATGACGAGAATACCGTTATTTCTGCATGACTGTTCTGTAACATTTGATGGAATGTTTATACTGATTAACTAGTCAACCAAGATGTTTATACTCTCAATGCTAGGATATTAAATATTATTTTAGATTTGTGAAATCTTAACATTTTAAGACTTTTAAAACATTTAATATATTAACCAAATATTATATTTACATAAACGGAACTGTAACCTGGTTTAGGTACGACAGTAATTTTATAGTGCGTCATAATGATGTATATTTGCAATTTAATAAAACATTGACCAAAACATTTCTTCAGAGTAACTTTTTACCATACTCCAAAGACCCTTAAATTCCAATCCATCAGTCATACATCTAAACAACGTTCTAGTGCACGGCTACATCTAGATGCTTCCATCCCAACAATGTCATTTCTCATTCCATGCTGGCGATTCAGAAAGAGGGTTCAGAGTCCATTGGTTGGCGACTTGCCACTCAAGAGAGCACCACCAGTTTTCGTTTCACCAAAGATGCCGAATTTAGCCCGACTGTATTGCGAAACAAGAGCTCGTCGAATGGTGAGTCCATATTTTAAAAACTAACATTCAAAATGTACTTTCATAATTAATGTGCTAAGAGTTAAAGTAATGCATGAAATGGATCAGTGTTTGTGTTATACGTTGTCCCTTGAGGGAAGCGCTGTCTGCTACTGCCCACTGTACTCAACAGGCTCCAAGTTCTACAGTAAGTCAGAGGACAACCTGCTGACCCCCCAGTGTGACGACGGCAGTGCCTTCCGGGCATCCTGGAACGGGGAGACCCCTGACGAGGGTCTTGTCTTGGGCGAGGGCTCCTTCACCGACACACCCATGAACATGTGCCTGAACAACAACTACTACTCTGAGCCTGCCATCGTGGTGGCCAAGCCCCCCATGGTGGCCAGCTTCCCCAAGAAGCTGTGCTGTGGCTCCAGCGCTGAGAGCCTGGAGAGTGAGGGCTCGTTCAGCCAGTCCCAGACCGGGCCCACCTTGCTCAAGATCAAAAGAGCCTTCACTGAGTCACACCACAGTGCCCCCTCAGGAGAGGACAAGGCATCACACCCTGAGAACACTGAAACAGATTCAACTCCTTCTGAATCTTCAACACTCAAAGGTGCATCACCAAACAAAGAGAGTTCTAGCATGCCAACACCTCACAGGTGTCTGGCTGATGACCAGAACATCACATTTGGTCAGATCAAGTTTGTTCCTCTGTCTCCCTTGTCTATAGACGGCACCCTATTTGAAGTCGGAAGGAGTAGCAGTCTGTCAGAGAAGGCCTGTGACCAGTCGCTGTGTGCTGGTGACAGCGGTGACAGATCCGTGGAGGGAGAGGCAGAGACTGTGGTTGACCAAGTGAACTGCAGTAGGCTGATCGATGCCCTGGACATCCAGAGCCCTGCTCACTTCACACGCAGCATGGCTGCTGGGGTCCAGAACACTCTATACAGAGCCTCTGGGCTGGAGTACTTTCAAGAGCTCAACACCCCTCTACCCCCCATGGGTACAGTATCTGTAATGGTAGATGTGGCTGTGGCATCCCCAGAGCCCAGCACCCATCCCCAGAGGCAGGAGCATCAGCAGGTGGAGCTTCCCTCCCCAGGCACCCTGGAGACCCGCAGGGTAAGGGTGGCAGACCACATCCAGCGCTTCAACAAGCTCGTCCTGTATTCACCTAAATCACAGGCCAAAGCAGTCAGGTCCCCTCTCAAGTTCCAGCGTACTCCCGTGCGCCAGTCTGTCCGCAGGATCAACTCTCTACTGGTGGACAGGAGGCCTGCAGTGGTTGGGAACACCTTCAGCCGGACCCAGGACACCCCTGTGGGGAAGGCTGTCAGCCTGGAGAGTGGCCTGTCTGCTGGGGCTCAGCTTCAGCCTTACCAGTGCCAGGCAGACAACCAGGGAGGCCCCCCAAATTACAAGGGCCGCTCCACAAAAACCCGCCCTCCTCCTGTCCCACCCAAGAAGACAGCCAGCATCATGCGCAAGCCTAGGAATTGCGCTCTAGGCGACGTGACCAACAAGGTACAACCTAAGGCCAAAGGTGACACACCCATTAAGAACAGCCCAGGAGGTGAAGGTCAGAAGTCTGTGGTGCAGCAGGTGGCTGAGAGGGATGTGTGTTGCTACAGAGGCTCCCCCAGGAACCCCCTCAACGATGGCAGACTGCTGTCAGCCACCAAGCCCATAGACCTCTAGTCTGGTAGAACTGCTCCCTTTACAATGCAGGTCTCCCTATCTGGAAATAGACAGTCACCGTATGACTCCAAAACATTCCCCTCTATGGTTTCAGGGTTTAATTTATTTTAATTTCTAGATGCTGTTCTCCGTGAGTTGTGTTTGGGGTGACTGATCTATGGCACCTTTTTTTACTCTTGTTGGTAAAAATTGAGTTTTGCAAATGCATATCAGTGTAATGGAATGAGTTTGTTTTGTAGTCTGTTCGACTAGTGTGAAAGCCAATGTTCAACGGTTGGGTGTATGGCTGGAAGTTTCCAGATTTTAGATGAGCTTTTACTTATCTTTTCATTGAGTTTGTCATTTGGTAAATGTCTACAAAGCAAACTGTTTCCCCTAAAAAAACATTTCATGTATTTTCTTTAAAAAATATATATTTTGCATTGGATTAAACATATGAACCGATCAAAGCACCTTTTGGGCAAATTTATTGATAAAACCTTTCAAGCGATATTGATTTAATTCACCTCTGCAGTTACAGTCCTAGTATTTCCAATCTCTTCAGAAGTATTGCATTACCATGTGAATTTTTGTTAAATAGAAAAATTAATCAAAACATTCAGAACACTTGTTTTTTTAGTTGGGAATAATTCATAATACTGTGTGCATTTCTCTGCACTAATGCTGCAAAAGGAAATTGTATTATAATTTAAGGAAACAACACCTCGACATCACTACTGGTCCTTAGAGTTTCGTTCCACAAGGGGGTGTACTATAGTCACTTGTTTGGGCAGCTGCAATGTAGCATGGGTACTGTATGTAATTTGTCACTAGTCAGTGGCAAAACTTGACTATAGGACCTAGGACTTCAGACTGACATATATCTTCCCGTTTACGTTGTATCAAATCAATAAAATAGCATCGCTTAATACGCCCGACATATCTTCTGTAGTCCGACCGTTCTCGTCGAGGAAGAGCCATGCTTTTTGATGACGTTATGAATTAATCAAACAGACCTGGCTGTGCTTCGGGCTGCCGCGCACACAGAGACCACTGGCATTGACACGTGTGAAATAATGCATAAAATGATGCGACCAGAAAAACAAAAAAACTTCACACAACCTGTGGTAACCTAACACCACGATCACACCATCACCAATACCGACAACAGTGTCACATCAAAGGTGACAGGCTCGTGGTGCTGAAACGACATCGACTTTAATACCTGTGCACTCCATGGCTCTGAAGGAGAGATCGTTTTGGTCACATAGACACGGCTGGTATGGTGACTGCAGTCACCCACAGCATCAAATAATGTTAAAGAATATGCAGCCCATTTACTCCCCATGAAATCATAACAATAAAATTGCATTGCAAATATATTTTTAGAACGTTCTTCCCCCTAACCGGTGATATAAAGTATAAATGCAACAATGTTTCATGATCATTATTTTCAGAGAGATTGCTAACAGTAAGTGAGCTGCAACAACAACAAAATGCCACTCACCAGGTGATGATTTGTAAACTAAGTTTGAAAGTTTATCTTGAAAAGGGTGATGCTAACAAATTAGCAACATCCACTTTGAAGTTGATAATATCCACTGCAGCTGCTTTTGCCATTGTCACACTACTACAACACAAGCTAGCTAACACTGATCACATTTACATGCACACCAATATCCCATTCTTATTCAGGATACTTAAGTATTCTGTTATTGAGTAGATGCATATAAACACCATACGTATCCTGTTTACAATAACCTGAAAAGGCTTGTATCCAGGTTATGAGAAACCCAGATAAGATGCCTGGGATGTGCTGATCTTAAAGGGGATACTGTGCCATGTAAACATTTTATCTCGTTTACTGTTTTTGTTTGCACAGGCTCAGTTGAGCATATCATGGGTGTTGTGGGATGTTTTCATCTGATGTTCAAACAAATCACTTCAAAAAGTAGGTTACCTGTGCGTTTCCATCCACTGTAATTCCATAATTTATTTTACAGATACTTTGTACTGGACTGTATAGCCTACTGGCTACTTTCACCCCTAATTTAGAAAAGTTTCTGCTTATAATGTCTGACATTTGGTAGGCCATATTATAATTTTTTACACTTGGGTGGCCATTTGTTTATTAGGTATAGTTAGATACATGCAGATTCTCTTCTGTCATGACTTGTTGCCCCAGAAGACTAAATAAAGTAGTACTCACCAGAATGTCTTACATTTGTAGAATGAATGCATTAGTAATTCATACTTAACAAAAATATAAATGCAACAGTTTCAACGATTTTACTAAGTTACAGTTCAGAAATTCATTAGGCACTAATCTATGGATTTCACATGACTGGTCAGGGGCACAGCCATGGGTGGACCTGGCAGGGCACAGGCCTACCCACTTGGGAGCCAGGCCCAGCCAATCAGAGTGTCCGTATATTTGTCAGTGTCCATATATTTGTTACTATTCCATTTAACCCAAATGACCTTAAATGAGGAATATTCTGTTTATTTGTGGTTACAGGGATACTTGTGAGCAGGATATCAAATCTGCATGTAAACAGCTTATTCCAAATAAGACCTGTAAAGCAAATTCAGACATGATCCGAAAATTGGGTCGGTGGCTCTATGTGGAAGGTGTGATGCAATTGCGGAGCCTCCTTAGGCATGCAGAGGCCAAATTGAGTTCCGTACCGCATTGCGGGCGTGCCTCTCAAATTTTGTAACATTGCAGAGTGCTATATATATTTAGTAGCTCATAAAGCTCCACATTTACAGGATTGTTTGACGGTAGGTGGGGTCAGGATGTCTTGTATAAACTCACTTCCTTCACAACAGCTCTGTGCTGCTCCACGGAGCACAATAAGTATTAGAGGCCGTATCACCATAAATGCTGCACAGCCAATGCAGAAGTTGGATTGGCCAAGCAGTGCCTTTAAGCGGGATATGAGCTACTATGCAGAATACTGTGCGCATGTAAACTTGGTCACTGTCACACTACTACAACACAAGCTAGTTAATATTATTAGCGTTAGATTGAGAAAACTGCTTGAGCCACTGATATTTTTTATTGCGCTCTCAGTAGTGACATATCTCAGCTTTCACTTTTTTTTCTTAAATGGTCCCGACTCCCACCCATTTCAAGTCAAAATGTAATTGCTTCATTCCTCTGTCACTCAAATTATGCTCTAATACAGTTGAATGGCAGAGGCACAGATGGAACAATGAGACAGATATTTCACCGGATGTATAAATGTGAAGCATCCGGTTGGCGTTTCCACTCACTACTAAATATGGTGGTGAGAGGAAGCCCAGTGGCCGGTAGTGGGGAAAGATGGAAATTGGCTGATATTCTGCTAACCAATGAAACATTTGATCTCAATGCAGTTCTGTTTTCAAAACAAAAATGTGTTGTTTTCAAAATGAACAGAGTGGACAAAGTTTTGTAGAGTTTACCCTTTGCAAAAGTTAAATAAAATTGCAGTTAGTCTGTGGTCTATATTGGGTTAGTTATAAAAAAATATTTGGCTTAGGCCTTCTGTCCAGGTTCTGAAGGCCTAGCCAATGGCTGGTTGAGTTAGCTAGATTTTTCTACCTAGAGACCACGAAAGGATATCCTGATTGGATATTATTTTCCTCTTTAGTTTTAACCCTTCTCTTTTCAACACAAATGGAAATCAGAAGATAATTTATTGTAAAGATGAAATATAAATTTTAATTAAATGTAATAAAATAAAATAAACATACTTTCTCAACAATAAATCCCTTACGGTTCCCCACTGGGACTACTCCAGCAGATGGTGCCATGTCTTTTCATTTTGAGAATGTCTATGCCATAGGCTGATGCTACTCTCACATACAAGAGAGGCTCTTTAAGGCATATCACTAGCTTGATCCATAGGAGTGTTGCATTGAATAACCAAATGCTATCAACATGACATCACTAATTCCTCTCAGTTGAATTGAAAGTTAGTGTGCCTGATAACCTCAAGCAAATGTGCACACCTTTATCACTGGTATAATGGAGTTTTCAGATGTGATCAAACTATAGTTGTTATGAAGGTGCTTAGATGTAAAACAGTATAGACTGAGGGGAGGGGATATGTGGATAGAGTTTGAGCACTGGACAATGGTCATAATCTGGAATAGGATATAGAAAACATATTCCTCTATGTCAAATCAAATTGTATTTGTCACATACACATGGTTAGCAGATGTTAATGCGAGTGTAGCGAAATGCTTGTGCTTTTAGTTCCGACAATGCAGTAATAACCAACAAGTAATCTAACCTAACAATTCCACAACTACTACCTTATACACAAGTGTAAAGGGATAAAGAATATGTACATAAAGATATGAATGAGTGATGGTACAGAACGGCATAGGGAAGATGCAGTAGATATATATATATATATATGCCATTTAGCAGACGCTTTTATCCAAAGCGACTTACAGTCATGTGTGCATACATTCTACGTATGGGTGGTCCCGGGGATCGAACCCACTACCCTGGCGTTACAAGTGCCATGCTCCTCTACCAACTGAGCTACAGAAGGACCACATGGTATAGAGTACAGTATGTACATATGAGATGAGTAATGTAGGGTATATAAACATTATATTAAGTGGCATAGTTTAAAGTGGCTAGTGATACATGTATTACATAAAGATGGCAAGATGCAGTAGATGGTATAGAGTACAGTATATACATATGAGATGAGTAATGTAGGGTATGTAAACATTATATTAAGTGGCATTGTTTAAAGTGGCTAGTGATACATTTTTACATTAATTTCCATTATTAATGTGGCAGCAGCCACTCAATGTTAGTGGTGGCTGTTTAACAGTCTGATGGCCTTGAGATAGAAGCTGTTTTTCAGTCTCTCGATCCCTGTTTTGATGCACCTGTACTGACCTCGCCTTCTGGATGATAGCGGGGTGAACAGGCAGTGGCTCGGGTGGTTGTTGTCCTTGATGATCTTTATGACCTTCCTGTGACATCGAGTGGTGTAGGTGTCCTGGAGGGCAGGTAGTTTGCCCCCGGTGATGCGTTATACAGACCTCACTACCCTCTGGAGAACCTTACGGTTGTGGGTGGAGCAGTTGCCGTACCAGGCGGTGATACAGCCCAATAGGATGCTCTCGATTGTGCATCATTAGAAGTTTGTGAGTGCTTTTGGTGACAAGCCAAATTTCTTCAGCCTCCTGAGGTTGAAGAGGCGCTGCTGCGCCTTCTTCACGACGCTGTCAGTGTGAGTGGACCAATTCAGTTTGTCCGTGATGTGTATGCCGAGGAACTTAACTTACTACCCTCTCCACTACTGTCCCGTCGATGTGGATAGGGGGGGGTTCTCCCTATGCCATTTCCTGAAGGTCTCAACCATCTCCTTTGTTTTGTTGACGTTGAGTGTGAGGTTATTTTCCTGACACCACACTCTCAGGGCCCTCACCTCCTCCTTGTAGGCCGTCTCGTCGTTGTTGGTAATCAAGCTTACCACTGTAGTGTGGTCTGCAAACATGATGATTGAGTTGGAGGCGTGCATGGCCACGCAGTTGTGGGTGAACAGGGAGTACAGGAGAGGGCTCAGAACGCACCCTTGTGGGGCCCCAGTGTTGAGGATCAGCGGGGTGGAGATGTTGTTGCCTACCCTCACCACCTGGGGGCGGCCCATCAGGAAGTCCAGTACCCAGTTGCACAGGGCGGGGTCGAGACACCTCTTCGTCTGATGATGAAGAATAGGAATCATCGGACCAGCACGCAGCGTGGTAAGTGTTCATAGTAAATGTAATTAAATAAACTGAACACTGAATGACAAAAAAAAGAATGACACGAAACAGTCCTGTAAGGTCGGGAAACAACTACCCACAAACAAGTGGGAACAGGCTACCTAAGTATGGTTCTCAATCAGAGACAACGATTGACAGCTCCCTCTGATTGGGAACCATACCAGGCCAAACACATAGAAATACAACACACAGAACAAAACAGAATGCCCACCCCAACTCACGCCCTGACCAAACCAAAATAGAGACATAAAAAAGGAACTAAGGTCAGGACGTGACATGTAGGGACAGTTGTTTTAGTTTTTTAGTTTACTGGTATTTCCAGAAAAATCCACTAGGTTTGCTGCATGTAGAAAAACGTAGGAAATGTTCTTTAATTGACACATGCTGTCTCTAATCAATTAACGTCTGGTCGTGCATAAGTGTTTGGTAGGGGGATTGCCTAAACCAGGGAAGACAGCTCTACGAATCTTAATTGCACTAAGACTGTTATTTGGCAGGGAATACTATTTGTAGATCAGTGATTCTACACCTCAATTTGAGCAAGGGGTAGCCTGACCGGGAGACGAACTCTGGTCCAGCGACTGTCAAGCCAACACATTAACCGGGGTAACGGTTAAGGTTTTGGTTTGACAGGTTCAAACCTCTTCAGCGTAACGGTTAAGGTGTTGGCTTGTAGCAGTAGCATTTGCATGTGGATCATTTTAAAAATGGGTTTAATAGTAAATAGGTATTTTTTTTAATTGTAAAAATGTATTCCTGTTTAATGTGCCATAAACACAACCAGTCATGATGTTTTCATCTGATTGTCAAACAAATCACTTCAGAAAGTAGGTTACCTTCACACGTTCTTCCAAAATTATTCCAGCATCCGAACAGGTGGCTGAAATTACAGTATCTCACCGGAGAAAGCATCCATACTCTTTTTGGCCAGACAGCGTCAGATACCTGGGCTACACACAGATGACGATGGCAGTATCAGCATCACCTGTCTTTTTACTAAAGAAATGCATATTTTATCCCCCTAGAGCCCTCAAACTCAACTCTAGACCTTGAAGCCAATTCCATTTATTTGTTCATTGTTCCCACTAATCAGGGACTGATTTAGACCTGGGACATAAGGTGGGTGCAGTTAATTATTAGGTAGAACAGAAAACCATCAGGCTTTGGACCTCATAGGGTAAGAGTTGAATACCAGTGCACATAGCCACGGGAAATAGTTTGAGGGTGGGGGGGTCTGAGAATTACCAGCTCTACAGACGGCTATATCGGTTTGCTCATACAGGACTATTAAAGCCCCATTGCACTACTTTTGGGAGAGAAAAAAAATCTATATGTTTTTATTATTATTTTTCAAGGGGGACTGCAGCACCCCTACTTCCCGCGGCTATGCCCCTGCCCTAGACTCTAAGGGCTGGGTTTATACTAAAGTAGCCTCATCGAGAACCAGACTTCCCTAATATGGTCAACCTGGGGAAGTTCATGGCAGAAAAATTGAGAAATAGTGTTGGAGACCCAGTGTAAATCAGTGACGCCTCGCTACACTTGAAACCAATCAAATGCCTTGCTTGGGCGGAGCTCCAATAGTGCTCACTAACTATTGGACTATACTAGATTATTTCCGTCCAGTTTTTATGCAAATAAAGTCATATCGTATATAAAAAACAGGACGTTTCGGTGTAATTTTATAAATGCCAACAGATCATTTGTTTGTTCGACATAGTGCGACCTTTTTTGTGTCTGTAAAATGTATTATGTGGGAAATGTTGGAAACGCCTTTTATGCACAAATATTGATATAATAACCATCATATAGTTCTCCTCCCACTACAACTCGGGAAACCATGCAGTTTATTAGGCTACAGATTAAATAAATTATGATGAACTTCACAGGGTGGTGAAAGTGCACGGTGATAAACTTGATGCTGCTTTCCAATAAATATCGAGGGTCTTATTCTGGTGACGTGATCGATGCTTGACTATCGTTTGACAAATATAAATATTCTTGCTCTTATCCATAATAATCTAATCATGTAGACTATCCAACCCGCACAGCCTACCTTCATTGTATCTACAAGAAGTTGGCAACGAGTCCATTTGGTGGAAACATTGGTATTCCAGAATATTTGCATGAAAATCTGTCGCCAATTGGATGAAAATCAAGCTAGTTTTGAGGAAGGTTGGGAAATTGCCGATTTTAAAACCCCGTCAAAATATGTTGATGTATGTCGAGTTTGTGTATGAAACACAATTAAGTTTTCTCCAGGTTTTCGTCCATTTTCTGCAATGTTGCAAACTAGCATATGGAATAACTCTGCAAAATGTGTCCTTCCCGGTCGGAAAACAGTGATGAACATAACACGTTCCACCAACGAGCATGTGGGGAGTTTCTAGAAATGTAACATCCAATCAGAATCTTGCTGCTTGAAGTCAGCGGACCATTGAAACCAATTTTGCAATACAAAATTCTCCAGAACTGCAAGAGAGGCAAGAAGCGACGTGATTTTGGAGGTGTGACTACTACTAAGCTAATGTATGGAATTGATTTAAGATGGTAATATCAAGGATAATTTAGCTATTTGATTTGGACATTTTGGTGCATTCGTAAAGTATTCAGACCCCTTGACTTTTTCCACATTTTTCTACATTACAGCCTTATTCTAAAATAGATTACATATGTTTTTTCCCTCATCAATCTAAACACAATACCACAAAAAAATATGTTAAACGTTGCAAATAAAATGAAATATCAAATTTACATAAGTATTCAGACCCTTTACTCAGTACTTTGTTGAAGCAACTTTGGCAGTAAATACTGCCTCAAGTCTTCTTGGGTATGACGCTACAAGCTTGACACACCTGGATTTGGGGAGTTTCTCCCATTCTTCTCTGCAGATCCTCTCAAGCTCTGTCAGGTTGGATGGGGAGCGTCGCTGTCCTGTTGGAAGGTGAACCTTTGCCTCAGTCTGAGGTCCTGAGCGCTCTAGAGCAGGTTTTCATCAAATCAAATCAAATCAAATTTTATTTGTCACATACACATGGTTAGCAGATGTTAATGCGAGTGTAGCGAAATGCTTGTGCTTCTAGTTCCGACAATGCAGTGATAACCAACAAGTAATCTAACTAACAATTCCAAAACTACAGTCTTATACACAGTGTAAGGGGATAAGGAATATGTACATAAGGATATATGAATGAGTGATGGTACAGAGCAGCATACAGTAGATGGTATCGAGTACAGTATATACATATGAGATGAGTGTGTAGACAAAGTAAACAAAGTGGCATAGTTAAAGTGGCTCCTTCATCACACCATGTCCCGTTAGTCATGAGGCATACGCCCCCTCCACTCTTCTTACCAGAGAGATGTTTGTTTCTGTCGGCGCGATGCGTGGAGAAACCCGTTGGCTGTACCGCCCTGGATAGCGTTTTCCCAGTAAGCCATGTCTCCGTAAAGCAGAGAACGTTGCAGTCTCTGATATCCCTCTGGAATGCCACCCTTGCTCGGATTTCATCAACCTTGTTGTCGAGAGACTGGACATTGGCAAGAAGAATACTGGGAAGTGGTGCGCGATGTGCCCTTTTTCGGAGTCTGACCAGAACACCGCCGCGTTTCCCTCTTTTTCGGAGTCGTTTCCTTGGGTCGCTGCATGCGATCCATTCCGTTGTCCTGTTTGTAAGGCAGAACACAGGATCCGCGTCGCGGAAAACATATTCTTGGTCGTACTGATGGTGAGTTGACGCTGATCTTATATTCAGTAGTTCTTCTCGACTGTATGTAATGAAACCTAAGATGACCTGGGGTACTAATGTAAGAAATAACACGTAAAAAAACAAAAAACTGCATAGTTTCCTAGGAACGCGAAGCGAGGCGGCCATCTCAGTCGGCGCCGGTGTGTGTGTGTGTGTCTCTGTACGTTGCTCTGTTCATCTTTGCATCGATCCTGACTAGCCTCCCAGTCCCTGCCGCTGAAATACATCCCCACAGCATGATGCTACCACCACCATGCTTCACCGTAGGGATGGTGCCAGGTTTCCTCCAGACGTGACGCTTGGCATTCAGGCCAAAGAGTTCAATCTTGGTTTCGTCAGGCCAGAGAATATAGTTTCTCATGGTGTGAGATTACTTTAGGTGCCTTTTGGCAAACTCCAAGCGGGCTGTCATGTGACTTTTACTGAGGAGTGGCTTCCGTCTGCCCACTCTATTGGTGGAGTGCTGCAGCGATTGTTTTCCTTCTGGAAGGTTCTCCCATCTCCATAGAGGATCTCTGAAGCTCTGTCAGAGTGACCATCGTGTTCTTGGACACCTCCCTGACCAAGGCCCTTCTCCACCGATGGCTCAGTTTGGCCTAGCAGCCAGCTCTAAGAAGGGTCTTGGTGGTTCCAAACTTCATCCATTTAAGAATGATGGAGACCACTGTTCTTGGGGAACTTCACACACTGACTCAGAACTCTATGGACAATTCCTTCAACCTCAGGGCTTGGTTTTTGCTCTGACATGCATTGTCAACTGTGGGAACTTAAATAGACAGGTGTGTGCCTTTCCAAATCATATCCAATCAATTAAATTTACCACAGGTGGACTCCAATCAAGTTGTAGAAACATCTCAAGGATGATAAATGGAAACAAGATGCACCTGAGCTCAATTTCGAGTATCATAGCAAATGGTCTGAATTCTTATGTAAATATGGTATTTCTGTTTTTATAAATTTGCAAACTTTTCTAAAAACCTGTTTTCACTTCGTCATTATGGGGCATGTTTTGTAGATTGAGGATATGTTTTATTTAACCCATTTTAGAAAAAGGCTAACGTAAGAACATTTAGAAAAAGTCAAAGGGTCTGAATACTTTCTGAATGCACTTGTATACATATATTTTTTTAATGATTTGATGAAATATTGAATTTGCACTTACTGCTATTAGCCCAAAGAAATGCATTCAATAACAAAATGAAAAAACGGTCAAAATTGTAGTCAAAGGGGAGTATTTTTCGAAGTGTCTGTCCTATATCTGAGAGATGTAAGAAACCCTAGGAAAAACAAAAATACATTTTTACCATAGAATTACCTCTATACCTTTAACGTGGAAATGCCCTAATAACTTCCATACATTTTTCCACTCAGTACTGGCTTACCTTCAGAGGAGTTGCTTGTGGAGGTCGTAGAGCAAAACGGAGAACGCCATCATGAGAGCCTCATCTTTCCCTAGAGGGGTCAGATTCATTTGTAGGCCAAACAGACGTTTTTTGAGAAGACCGATCTTCGAAATGTCTCCTGGTCTGACAAGCACAGTGGTAGCTCTGCCACCTTCCACAGATGCAGTGGATTGAGATGCAGCCCATGCAACAAAAACAAGTTTTTAATGTATTTATTATACCTCGAGCTGAGAAATAATTGTAATATTTTTTGCTTAAGATTTCTTTATGCCCACCCCTTGATGATGTGAGGCCTGAGGCAATTGCCTCTTCTGCCTGATGGTAAGTCTGACAGTGTGCATCTCGATGGGTGTGTTCCAGCGGTAAGCCTAACGAAGTCAGTGGAGGTGCATCTGCAACAGCCGAAAGTCACACACTGTAGTGGATCCACAACAGCAAGGCTCAGATCCACATGGCAGTATCAACATACCTGCTATGGTTTGTTTATAAAAGTTTTTCTGTATAAATGTCAAAATAAACTCCTATACCACCATATCACGCACTCACTGAAAACATAATGTGTGGTCAATGGTGGAAAAAGTATTCAATTGTCAAAAAGGTCTCAAGAAAAAGTGACCAAGGAAAATACTACTTGATTAAATGTCTAAATGTATCTGGTTTTAAATGTACTTTTGTACAGTGGTGTAAAAAGTACTCAATCATCATACTTGAGTAAAAGTAAATGCTATACATCAAATTTCTTATATTAAGTCAACCAGATGGCACCATTTGTTTATAAATGGACAGACGGGGGCATACTCCAACACTCAGACATCATTTACAAAGCAGTTTTTGTGTTTAGTGAATCTGCCAGATCAGGCAGTAGGGATGACTTTATATTGATAAGTGCTTGAATTGGACCATATTGCTGTCCTGCCTGAGTATTCGAAATGTAAGGTGTACATATCTTCTTTATGAATGTAGTGGAGTAAAAGTTGTCAAAAATATAAATGGTAAAGTGTCGGTACCCAAAAAACCGTGTGTCAAAAAAAACACCCTAATGATTGGTTGACATATCGTGCCTCCCAACATGAAGGTGATGGCTGCATGGTGCAGTTGGTGAGAAGCAACTGCAGCGACTTTAAGGCAACTTCATCACATGATTTTTGTAAAGTTCATGCAGTCCACATGTAGTCGCAAGTCGGACAATTCGTATACCCATAATGCAGAACACTTTGACAAAAGAGATCTGTGATCCACTCGAGCTCGCCTAATATATGCTGTGCTGCTGGTGGCAATTGCCGTGTCCAAGAGGATCAAACCCGTTATGTATCATGGGTAAATTGTGACTGAATGACTGATCTATAAATAATAATGCTCTCTTAGAAAAAAGGTTATGGATAGAACTAAAAAGGGTTATATTGCTTGCTTCATATATGGCACCCTGAAAGGTTCTATATAGAACCTCTTTGTATGGTTCTTTGATCAGAAACCCAGGGGTTATTCTTCACTGAACTAAAATTGGTTCCAAGTAGGGTTATATATGGAATCAATTTCGGTTCTATATAGAACCTTTAGGGGTGCCATTTATGAAGCAAGCTTATAACCCTTTTAGGTTCTATGCAGAACCTTTTT
This sequence comes from Oncorhynchus gorbuscha, assembly GCF_021184085.1. Classification (NCBI taxonomy): domain Eukaryota; kingdom Metazoa; phylum Chordata; class Actinopteri; order Salmoniformes; family Salmonidae; genus Oncorhynchus; species Oncorhynchus gorbuscha. The sequence continues at coordinate 68,495,049 of NC_060182.1, forward strand.
TTTATAAGAGTGTGAGTAGTTTATGATGCGAAGTTCTTTGTAGATTAGTCAGTCTGCAGTGGCATGCACTGTCGGATGCAATGTGGAACACGCCCAGTGTCATTTCGAGTCTTAAATTGCCCCTAATTTACCTTATTTTTTATTTTATTTTTTACTTCGGAGAGGATCAGTTTGAGCAAATAAGGTGTAGAATCACTAATCTACAAATATCATTCCCTGCCAAATAATAGGTTTTGTGCCATTTAGATCCGTATAACTACTTCTACTAACTACTATAGCCTCCTCTGACTAATTAGACGACCCCCACCAAACACTCACGCACAACCAGAGATTGATTGATTGGAGGCTATTTGTAATTTAAATAACATGTCCTATGATTTTCTACCTGCAGCCAACCTAGTGGATAAGCCAACAGAGCTGGAAACCTGGCTGCAGCCAACCTAGCTGGAAAGTACTCGTCAAATACATTAACCCACCAAAACAACTGGCCTTAGTTATCCTATTAAACATAAAGGTTTGTAGACTGTCGTGTTTTATTTGAGACAATTGAAGTAATATAAGCCTGATGTAGGCTATCTAATTATTTATGTTTAAACCATCAAGCCACGATGGAGTGTTCAATCTGTTGAAAAAGTAATTGCACACAATGGACCCTGACGAGGTCTGTCAACTAATTGAATTGATTCAGCAATATGAATAATATCCCCTTGCTGGCATCTCAATTAATTCCCTTCATATCACACTCATCGCACTCCTGTGCACAACCGTAGACGTGTTCTGCGTGTATTTTTATTTGAAAGCCAGTTATATTATGGCTTCACATTGTGTTGCTGCGAGGATTGGCCGCCAACCATGTGTTGCGCAGATGGGGAGTAGCCCAGTAAGCCTACAAATAATGCAGGACTCTGACGAGCAACAGCGTGGAGAGACTCGGGATGTATTGTTATAACTGCAAACATGGCCAGGTCACCTAATACACATTTTCAGAACTCAAAAGAGCCTATGCAGACGGTCAGGTCGCTGAGGATATGATAGGCTACCTCAGGAAAAACACCTGACTACCGAATATGAGGAAGCCTAAGTAGGCATAGCCTAAGGTGTAGAATACTGTGACTGGTTTATCCGACAGAAAAATGAATTTGTTTTATATTTGTTTTGTATTTGAAGATATATAGCAGGTCATGAGTTTATTTGCCAAGGTGAAATAACATAGGCTTATAGTTCGTTCGTTGTCCTAAAAAAACATGTAGGCTAATTTATATGCTAGGCCTATTGAAGCCTAAACACACTTGTGATAGGCTATCACTTTTGCTTACAAACTCCGTCTGTTTGTAAAACGGTCTTAAAAACACTTGTGTGTGTGATGGGAATTAACTGAAGTGAGACAGAGGAGCCCAGGCGGAAATGTCAATAATGGAATTGGACTTGTCTTGAGTAGCTAATGTTTTAATTTCTAAATAACGAAAGTGTTTTTGGCTGTTACCCTAAATATATTCTCAGACGTCATGCTAATTTCTCAACATTTCATCCCTGCACAAACAGTTTCCAACCAATTACGCACTAACTAATAACTCTAAGAACACTTTATTTTCTGTTAAACATAAGTCTAATTTAAATACATCGTTATTCGCCTACTCAAGTTGGCTCAAGTTGGCTCGACAGGTGATATAAAGACTTGGTCCAGAACATATTTTCTCTTAATTTAATATGGCTTATTCGTTTCCCAATCGTAAATAATAGTAGGACTAATTTCTAACAACTTGTTTCTTTGGTGAAGTAAATGCATCCAAGTAAAAAACAACTTTTTTAAAATGTTGTTATTTTCCAAATCGAAAAAAGCTCACTAAAATTGTAATTTCATATTAAATAACACAATCAATAAAAAATTAATAATAATAACTCAATAAATAAATGCATTCAATTGAAAACGTAATTAAAATACATTTAGGCCCTACGTTTTGTGGAACTTTGCCTATGATATTCAACATAATGATTTGATTAAATCTACCATTTACATTTGTAGGCAACGTCATACAAATAGCCTATATACATTATAAATTGAACCAAAAAATGGTAACTTATAATTCCGTTCAGCCGCCTGCATTGTTATTTGTGGTAACATTTTCTTATACAGTCCTGTCACTTGGCACTGTTTCAATTGGCATTCACAAATGTAATTATCCGGGACCATTATGTAAAGATCATTAGCATGCATTTTATATAATGTCAAAAGCAGACTGTAAAATAAACCATTACTGGCCCCTCGCCCCTCTCCCCCTCTCTGTTAAACTAGCCTATAGACAATTAGAGATAAAACAGTTCACATGCAGTTGAACCAAATAGGCTATACCTGCTTTATATTTATGACATGCATAACATTCCCAAATGTGTGCCCAGTATAGCACTGAAGTCTGCATGGTTTCCATGAAATTCGTGCCAAATTCGTGCTACTCCCCCTCCCCCATGGTATTCTTAAAGTGGGTTCGAGGAAGTGTTGAGGGGGCGGGTAGTTTTGATTTTCCTTGCATCGTGCTTAGCCAATAATGTGGAAGGATATGTTGTGCACATCTCAGCTGACAGACATTTAAAAAGGAGACAGTCAGGCGCTGCTGCAATTTGTATTAAAACCTCAGTCTCTTTCTATGGAATCCTTAGCGACTCCAGACTACCAACAGCGCGAGCCCCCTCTGCAATACTACAGTCTCCACCATTAGCTGCCTCTTGCCTCGGGACACTTCATAAAGAACACCCACCACAGATCATTTCATTTGCAGCTACTTTGAGCTTTTGACAGGTTAGTGAAGTTTAACGCTTAACATCTGAGAAAGTACGTGCGTAAAACTTGGGCATGTTATCGTATTAGATTCCTTATCATCATATCGCAGGAGGTCTTTATGCGTAAACTCTGCTTGTATGTATACCTATTTTGTAGTTAGACTACATGTCCCAATGATTATTGTAGCCTATTGTGAATAAACATGTGAAATGTAATGATTATTCTCATGCATAAAGGTTATTGTTTGTCTGTATTCTGTTTTACGCAATGGCTTGCGCCCATTAACTTCGCCACCGCAATATCCATGAAATATTAATTTGCATTCGAATATATATTCGTTCTGATTTGACTATCGAATTAGGTCATGTGGACTATATTGTCAATATAAAACACGATACAAAATCAATAGGCAATGTTTAATGTTTCTATTCCTCTCAAATCGTAAATGACGCACTTTCAACAACAACGTTGAAATGATAGGCTATGGTTAATCTCTCGTGTACATATATCTACGCCTTATCTAGCTGACCAAATTACCCGAGATTTTAGTAACCGAGATTAGGCTATGGATGATAATTCAACCTTCACTTATCTTTCCCCTCAAGGATGGCCAGATCGGCGTATATCCTCTGTGGCATGGTTTTCATCCTTGGGCTACTCTCATATACAGTGGCCTCCAAAAGGAACAGGGGCTCCCAAGGCGCCATCCCTCATCCTGACAAAAACAACCCAAACGAATCGGAGCAGCAACCACAGGCACCGCAGGCGGGCTCTGGTTCCCGACGACGGGAAAAGAGTTCTGCTGCACCGGCTGAGGAGGTGCTGGAGTCCAGCCAAGAAGCTTTGCATGTCACTGAGCGCCGCTATCTGAAACGCGACTGGTGCAAGACACAGCCACTTAAACAGACCATCCACGAGGAGGGCTGCATCAGCCGCACCATCATTAACAGGTTCTGCTATGGACAGTGTAATTCTTTTTACATCCCCAGACATGTCCGCAGGGAAGAGGGAGCCTTCCAGTCTTGTTCGTTCTGCAAGCCGAAACGATTTACTACCATGACTTTCACTTTGAACTGTCCGGACCAGCAGCCGTCCACCAAGAAGAAGCGCATCCAGCGCGTAAAGCAGTGCCGCTGCATCTCCATAGACTTGGACTAGCCCTGTGATTGACTGGGATGCGGCCAATTAGTCTCCTCATCAAACAATTATTGGATTGTTCACATGAAGGATAATCACCGTATGTCTGGGAGCATTTTTCCCTGTTCCAAATATGAGAAAATGTTCAATCTGCAAGGAACGTAAGATCAGACAGACATGTGCAGCATGTTGTAGGCTTCTGTAGATATACTTGGGCATATTCTTTTGTAAACAAGGACTGCTGTACCATGTCATTTTCTGCGCATAATTGCCTATTAATCTAACTGCAATAGCAGCCTGTGGCGAGCATCGTTGCATGGTATAATGACATGGAATGAACAAGCGCACGGCTTTTCCAACCTCAAATAGGACTGCAAAACCTTTTCACACAGTTTTTACACTATTTTGGACAGAGACACCAATAGGCTATCAAAACCAATTTCAATGGGGGGGGGAATAGGACAGAAAATGCGTTTATATAATTAATGGTTGACGAATAGATAGTTTCCACTATGTGGAATTTGAAAAAAGGTAACGACTATTTAATGTGGCAAGAATGCTCCACTGATTTATTTGACTCCAATGGTCAGTGTTATAGTGGAGAGCTTTTGTAAATCTAAAAAAAAACGAAATATCTGTATTAGTTGGACATGGAAATGAAAATGTTCGACGTAGGCCTACATACTTGTTTACAATGCTGTAGATGGAAGCTTTTCTTTTAGTTGTCTAAATGTTATTCATACACGAATTGTAAATGCAACCAGTTTGATAGTTCTATCAGAGCAACTGATCCACAAAATAAACCGATATTGACATTGATGCAGTGGGTCACTGAACCTGTTCGCTTTTTGCTTACATTGTTCATGTCTGAACATTGCAGCGTCAGGGTTGTGACACCACCGATGTGAAATGGATCGTTAATTAACCCACACCCAAACTGCAAAGACTCCGATTTCATGCATAGCATTTTTATGTATCAGGTTTAACCCTAAACACCAAATAAAAACATATTCTCTAGTGATGGGTTATTTTCTTCTTGCTCGGAGCCAACCTCTTGCTGGGACTTTTGTACGTTCCTTAGACCATTGGGTATATTTCGTCGTAAAACCAATATCATTTATGAGAAAAGACCACAAGAAACGCGATTACATGTTAGACTCAACAACTTTTCCAATAACCCCTTCAAACGATGTTATCGAAGTTTACAATAGGATCTCCCCCGGCTCCCAAATCTGTCAAAGGCCCATGTTTTTGTGGGGACACTGATGCTAAACAGGGCTTACGCATTTGTAAAACCATGGCTCCCTTACGGCTTCTTGTTCAGATGATACAGGCCTACATGGCTCTCTAAAAATAGATACATCAACCAATCAATAGCCTTCTTTAAAAATTGAACACCGATCAAAGTTTTCTTCATCAATGATTTATTGTCGAGTTGTTTTAGCCTCTTACGCATTTGGGACTTCAGAGTTGTTTTGTCAGTTGCGTCGCTCTGCTTCGATTTACCCTTGCCAGGTCTTCATTGTACCGAATGTAGTGCTGACATAATCAAGTTTGTGCCTTCATTGGCACATGCAGCGACGTGTAATAGGCTACAAGTCATGTATATAGAAGTTGCGTGTTTCTATCCATTTCTATCGATTTAACTTAGGTGCACTTTCTCTCATTATTATCGTGCTTTCTGACATTTTCAAATGATGAATTTAGAATGAAAATGTGCATTGTGAGATATATAGGTGCAAATGAATACATCTTTGCGCACAAATCAATGAAACAATTAGGCTATGGTCATTTTCACCTTTATTTGGCTACTGAATGTTATTAGGGAGTGCTGAAAGTAGAGGAACAACAGACAAGGAGGGTTAAACATCCGTTTCCATGCGAGCCAGGCTTCCTCATCTGTAGACTCCAGTTAAGACTTCTGTGACTGAATTGTTTGCAATCTATTACTTTGACCTTGCGCAAATTCATTTGAACGATAAAACACGTAAAACACGTGGGCACATAAGAGTAGGCCTCTCACGAAATGAATCAACATATGCATGTTAAACATATAGGCCTTTATCAAAATGTACATTTTTGCCTACTAATTTGGTTCTGAAAAACTTTAAAGTAAACATTAAATGCAATTTTAAGATTATGAAATGTCTTCATACAAAAAATAATGGCACATTCAATGATTATGAAACAAAGGTGCTATTTTGACACTTAATAGATTCTGGCAGGGGTAAAGTATAGGCCTACACATGGCTTGATATGAGTAATTGTTTCTATTTTAAAACAAAGTAAACATCATCTTGGTTTAAATTAAACAAAAGGCAATATATCTATATATGTATATATATATAGCCAAATTATACTCTCTATAGCAGTTCATGTAGGGTATGAAACAAGACCATTTGTGGTAAATGATGAGGCTCCTTATATACAGTGCCTTCAGAAAGTATTCAGACCCCTTGACCTTTTCCACATTTGGTTAGTTACAGATTTATTCTAAAATATATATTTTTTAAACCCATAATGACAAAGCAAAAACAGGTATTTCAAAATGTTAGTGTGAAGATCCTCTGCTATGAGACTTGAAATTGAGCTCAGGTGCGTCCTGTTTCCATTCATCATCCTTGAGCTGTTTATACAACTTGAGTGGAGTACACCTGTGGTAAATTCAATTGATTGGACATATTTTGGAAAGGCACACACCTGTCTATGTCTATATATGGTCCCACAGTTGGCAGTACATGTCAAAGCAAAAACCAAGCCAATGGAAGAAGTTTGGAACCACCAAGACTCTTCCTAGAGCTGGCCGCCCAGCCATACTGAGCCATCGGGGAGAAGAGCCTTGGTTGGGGAAAAGAGCCTTGGTCAGGGAGGTGACCAAGAACACAATGGTCACTCTGACAGAGCTCTGGAGTTCCTCTGTGGAGATGGGAGAACCTTCAAGAAAAACAACCATCTCTGCAGCACTCCACCAATCAGGCCTTTATGGTAGAGTGGCCAGACGGAAGCCACTCCTCAGTAAAAGGCACATGAGAAGCCCACTTGGAGTTTGCCAAAAGGCACCTAAAGACTCTCAGACCATGAGAAACAAGATTATCTGGCCTGATGAAACCAAGATTGAACTCTTTGGCCTGAATGCCAAGCGTCACGTCTGGAGGAAACCTGGCACCACCACTACAGTGAAGCATGATAGTGGCAGCAGCATGCTGTGGGGGTGTTTTTCAATGGCAGGGACTGGGAGACTAGTCAGGATCTAGGCAAAGATGACCAGAGAAAAGTACAGAGAAATCCTTGATGAAAACCTGCTCCAGAGCGCTCCCCATCCAACCTGGCGCTCCCCATCCAACCTGGCGCTCCCCATCCAACCTGACAGTAGTTGAGAGGATCTGCAGAGAAGAATGGGGGAAACTCCCCAAATACGAGTGTGCCAAGCTTGTACCGTCAGACCCAAGAAGACTTGAGGCTGTAATTGCTGCCAAAGGTGCATCAACAAAGTACTGAGTAAAGGGTCTGAATACTTATGTAAATGTGATTTTCAGTTTTTTAATAAATTGGCAAAAATGTCTAAAGAACTGTTTTGATTTGTCATTATGGGGTACTGTGTGTAGATTGAAGAAGAATAAAAACAATTTAATCAATTTTAGAATAAGGCTGTAACTTTAAAAAAAAATAATGAAAAGGTCAAGGGGTCTGAATACTTTCCGAAGGTACTGTAGGTCACATCCATATGAAACTAAACACTTCTTTCACCTGACTACTGAGCCATTCATGCATCCTCCTCGAGCTAAGGCAGGAATCAAAATAATATACAAAAATACAACCTCAAAGAAAAAAAGAAATTATGTTTTGGCATACAATTTTCATTTTAATATATAAATAATGGTTAAACCCCTGTCTATAGTTTTCCAAGACAAAGTTGAAATCTTCCAGACATCAAAGACATTTTTTGTTGTTAAATAAATATACTATAGTTCTCTCCAAAAAATACATGGATGATGCAATTTATCACAACATGTTAATTCACAAATGTTATCATAGCACAGAAACCATAGAATTGCATAGGAGTTCAAGTTGAGGTGCTAGAAAGTTCAGTAGGTTTGATTAAGTACCATTCTGACAAGAACAGAAGGATGTAGCTACTAAATACAGCTGATGCAAAAGCAGGAAAGTGCATAGGATTGTGACATACATATGTCATAAACAAAATTAATTGGGAACAACTAACTATTCTATCATATACACTTAACAAATGTGTCAGGGCAGCCACAATCAGATGACCTGTTGCTTTCCTCAGCATAGCGTATAGCAAGGTTGCTTGTTCATCTCAGAGCGTCACGTCTGACTCAGGGGCTGAGAGCAAGGCGTTGCTGCATTCTCTGGCTATCACCCAGGAGGGGTCAGTCTGGTACAGTGAGAAAGTCAACACTGGTACGACATCCTGTTTCTACCATTTGACCAGGACCCACATCGCTATGAATTCAACAGGACTCTCAGTCCAATAAAGACTGCCGATTCTCTTCACAATACAACATCAGGTCAAACGCTTCTGTCCCTGCTCATTTGAAAACAAACACCAATTGAAATACATTTACAAGACACACTTCAAACATGGATGGGCCACAGCAGATGAAAAGCTATTCTTTACATTAAAGTATTGTATACTGCTTTCATATTCTAAATCATTGTTAGAATAACAACTCCTGAATGTCTTACGTAATCGTAATAATTTCACTGAGTGAAGATTGCCATATTTGTTAACATAGCTCAGCAACAATGAGGCCTCGTCTGTAGTTGTTGCATAACCTGGCTACAATACATAGGACTATATGTCCTCACGATGTGTGATGTTGTCCTGAAACCCAGACTGAGGAATGTATGTAGGTCCTAGAGGTCAGGGGTCATCACTGTAGATATGTCAGCTGGAGTGCTCATTGTCCTGAACCCCAGCACGCCTCAGAGCAGGCTCTACAGGCTGGCCATTCAAAGGTCACACCAGTCTGGATGAATGAGGTTGACCTTTATCCCCTGTGAGTCTCATCATGTCAGCGGTTTAGTCAGCCATGGAGCCTGTGTATAGACTTAGCAGCCTGCATATCTGCTGCAGGGTGGCATTCAGTTTCCTCTTTCCCATGGTGTACATGTTGGTCTGGATGGTGGTCATAGGGATACACAGTGATAGAAGCCCACAAAAGGTGCCTCTCATCTGGGGAAGAGGCTGAGTTGGAAGAGAGTAGTGGATATGGTCCAGTCAGTAAGGACGGTAGAATGGGCCGTAGTAGAGAGGTCCACAGTGTGGGGGCACGAAGGGCTATATGAGGTATGATGTTGGGTAAGAGGCAGGTGGTGAAGGGAAGAAGTGATCATCTCTTCTCTCCACTTCCTCTCTCTCCACTCTGTTCTTCATTGATCATCCTCTTCAGCTGGAGGACACGCTGGCTTCTTTCTGACGCAGTCTTTCTTTCTGTTGACAGAGGGAAAAAAGGGGAGAGCTGAGCTTTATAGCATTGTGTTATGTGATATGATCCACCATGATTGACTGCGTCCAGTTAAGGTAATAGCAACAACGTTATCCATCAAAATATTTGAGCGTGGTTGAAGGAAGTCCAGTTCTTACCAGACTGTTGGCATTGATCTTCTTGGTTTCCACCCTCTTCTCAGCTGTGATCTTTTTGATGTTCTCCTGTGCTTCCTTCAGCCTGGAAGAAAGGAAACATTAACCTCAATAATATCAGGAAAATGTCTCGATCTATACAGGTTAAAATAACCTTTGCGGGTAGTACATACAGTGAGTGTACAAAACACTAGGAACACCTGCTCTTTCCATGACATAGACTGACCAGGTGAATCCAGGTGAGAGCTATGATCCCTTATTGATGTCACCTGTTAAATCCACTTCAATCAGTGTAAATGAAGGGGAGGAGACAGGCTAAAGAAGGATTTTTAAGCCTTGAGACAATTGAGACATGGATTGTGTTAGTGTGTCATTCAGAGGGTGAATGGGCAAGACAAAATATTTAAGTACCTTTGAACAGGGTATGGTAGTAGGTGCCAAGCACACCAGTTTGAGTGTGTCAAGAACTGCAACGCTGCTGGGTTTTTCACTCAACAGTTTCTGGAGTGTATCAAGAATGGTCCACCACCCCAAAGGACATCCAGCCAATGGCAGGCCAGTGGTTGAAAATGGGTTATTGATGAAAGACGACAGAGGAGGCTGACACGAATTGTGCAGAGCAACAGACGGGTTACAGTTAGTCAACTGACAGTCTAATTCAACATTAGTGCCCAAAGACCCATAAAGTAATGCACAACTGGTCGTACCTTGACACGAATTGGGTATGGCAAACGTCAACCTTACAGAGTTCCACAAGAAACTGGGGTTGCAGTGGGCTAAGGAACGAAAAAAAACTCAGGACTCTGGAGAATTGGAAAAACATTGCCTGTTCTGATGAATCCCGGTTCCTGCTGTTTCACAATGATGGGAGGACTAGGTTATGGAGAAGACCCTATGAGTACATGTATCCATCTTGCCGCGTGTCAACATTGCAGGCTGGCGGTGTGACAGTGTGTGGTGTGTTTTCATGGCACACATTGGGCCCCTTGATGAAAGTGGAGCAACGTTTGAATGCCACAGTATATCTGAATATCATTGCCAATCAGGTGCATCTCTTCTATGGCAGCAGTGTATCCATCTGCAAAAAAAAAATTCAGCAGGATAATGCCCCATACTACAAGGCTAGGATTGTCAAGGAATGGTTCCACGAACATGACAATGTATTCAGCTTACTGCAGTGGCCTGCCCAGACACCAGATCTCAATCCAATTGAGTATATGTGGGATGAGATGGAACAAGTTATTTGGAGTAGAGATGTCACACCTGCCCCTGCTCCCCTTCCCTGGTGCTCGATGGCGCCAGGCTCCACAGAATTACGCTCTCCTGCCACCATCATTATGTACATCTGCCTTTCCCCTGTCACTAGCATCAGTGATTATTGGACTCACCTGGACTCAATCACCTCTGTCATTACCTCCCCTATATCTGTCTTGTTCCCTGCTTCAGCATTATTTGTTGTTTGTCGTTGTTTACCCGTGTGCTGACCCTGTTTCTGTTTTGTTACCTGTCTGTTCCTGAATAAATGTTGACTCCCTGTACCTGCTTCTCATCTCTAGCATCGGTCATTACAGAATGCTGAAGACATCATACGCAGCATCGGGGTGTGCTGGCGTTCCAGTTGGTGGTGATGTCTGGTCCGGGGACCGCCACCGATGGAACCGGGGGTGCCTAAGCCAGCTTGTCAGGCTGTCACTCCCTAGCGTGATCGAGAGGTTCTTTCCCTGGTTGGCTCGGAAGGAGCCCATCCCATGCCGGGCCCCAGCCGGATCGTAGGGTTTTACGCCCAGCTGGTTTGTCAGGCTGCTACGCCTCCACCCGATCATCGGGCTCCCATGCCTCAGTGGGATTGACAGGCTTTCACGCCCCAGCCGGATTGTCGAGCTCCTATGCCTCAGCAGGCTAGCCAGGCTCCTATGCCTCTGCCGGTTCGTCGGGAGTTTACGCCCAGCCGGCTTGTCCAGCGTCCATGCCACGGCCGGCTCACCAGGCTCGCCCAGGTGGGATCCCGGATGGCGCCCCTAGAGGGGGGGGTACTGTCACGCCTGCTCCCGCTCCCCCTCCTTGGCGATCGAAGGCACCAGGCTCCCCAGCATTACGCACTCCTGACAACATCATTACGCAACTCTGCCTTCCCCCCGTCATGCGCATCAGTGATTATTGGACTCGATCACCTCTGTCATTACCTCCCCTATATCTATCTGGTTCCCTGCTCTGTTCCCTGCTTCAGCATTAATTGTTGTTTGTCGTTGTTTACCCGTGTGCTCACGCTGTTTCTGTTTTGTTACCTTCTGTTCCTGAATAAATGTTGACTCCCTTTACCTGCTTCTCATCTCTAGCATCGGTCATTACAAGAGATCCACTACCAGCCAACTTGACACAATTGTGGGAAGTCAACATAGGCCAGCATCCCTGTGGAATGCTTTAGAAACCTTGTAGAGTCCATGCCCCGACTAATTGATGGGGTACAACTCAATATTAGGAAGATGTTCACTCAGTTGTACACTCAGTGTATACCATAAAGCCATAAAGCTATTGGTAAATTGTATCACATATCTGACCATGTGGCACATCACTACCATGTCTAAGACAGAAAACCTCTTGATGTCTGTTGACACACGAGTCAGTTTGCTAACAGCAGCCTTAGTCCATCCAGAAGTTGTTGGCACTGTAACAGAAACATGTACACATCACAGTATGTATCCCCCCTGTGCACTACTGTATGTGGCACAGAGAGTCCTCATCCTTCCTCACAGCCCCACTCTGTTCTGTTATCCCACTCTGTAGTTAGTAGGCAGTGAAACCCACCGGTTAAAGCAGGGAGAATGACAGTGGGTCCATGAGATAATGAGCTAGTCTTAAAAACACTTGGGTTTTATGGTTGTGCGAACAGTATTTAAAATAAAGTTAATTGTACATAAGCACAGTCAGGTGTGGGTAATACGGGACATGATTGCCTAGTAAACAATTAAGAGAGAGCACATGGATCCATGGAATGGCTGGGAGAGCATTAACTCCATAACTCACCAGTTCAAAGATAGCTAGCCCGGCTTTTCTGTATGTGTGGTGCGTATGGCGCAAACACACACAAGAACAAACAATCAAATGTTATTTGTCACATCCCGAATACAACGGGTGTAGACGTTACTGTGAAATTCTTCGTTATGAGGCCTTCCAAATGAGTAAAACCATATCTAAAAATAAATGAACAAGAGTAACACGAGCAATATCAAATACTCAAGAATTAAGCTACATACAGGGAGTACCAGTACCAAATCAATGTGCAGGGGTACCCGGTATTTGAGGTAGATACAGTTACTTTGGAAAGAACTCACACCACTTGACTTTTTAAACATTTTGTTATGTTACAAAGTGCGATTAAAATGGGTTTAACTGTCATTTTTGTTCAATGATCTACACAAAATACTCCAATGTCAAAGTAAAAAAAATAAAAAAGAAAACACGAATACAGTGCATTCGGAAAGTATCCAGAACCTTTCCACATTTGTTACGTAACAGCCGTATTCTAAAGTTGATCATATTTATTTTTTATGGCCCTCCCAAGTGGCGCAGCGGTCTAAGGCTCTGCATCGCAGTGTTGCGGCGTCACTACTGTGTCACAACCGGCAGTGACCTGGAGTCCCATAGAGCATCGCACAATTGGCCCAGCATCATCTGGGTTAGGGGAGGGTTTGGCGGGAACAGTGTTTCCTCCGACAAATTGGTGCAGGTGGTTTCCTGGTTAAACGAGTGGATGCTAAGAAGCACGACTTGGCGGGTCATGTTTTGGAGAACGCATGACTCGACCTCCACCTCTCCCGAGCCCTTTGGGGAGTTACAGGGATGAGACAAGATCATAATAAAAAAAAAATGTAAATGTTATTTTACCTTCATTTAATTAGGCAAGTCAGTTATTAAGAACAAATTCTTATTTTCAATGACAGCCAAGGAACAGTGGGTTTAAACTGCCTTGTTCGGGGACAGAATGACCAATTGGTACCTTGTCAGCTCAGGGGTTTGAACTTGCAACCTTCTGGTTACTAGTCCAACACTCTAACCACTAGGCTATCCTGCTGCCCCAATCACAAAATTTGGGAGAAAAATTGCATAAAAATATAAAATAAAAAATCCTCATCAATCCACAGACAATACCCCATAATAACAAAGCGAAAACAGGTTTTTAGATTATTATTATTATTATTTTATTTTTTTAACAATTTATCAAAAATTAAAAATAGAAATAGTCTTCAGAACCTTTGCTATCCTGTTTCCATTGATCATCCTTGAGATGTTTCTACATCTTGCTTGGGTGTCCACCTGTGGAAAATTCAATTGATTGGACATGATTTGGAAAGACACACACCTGTCTATATAAGGTCCCACAGTTGACAGTGCATGCCAGAGCAGAAATCAATTCATGAGGTCGAAGGAATTATCTGTAGAGCTCCGAGACAGGATTGTGTCGAGCCACAGATCTGGGGAACTGTACCCAAACATTTCTGCAGTATTGAAGGTCCCCAAGAACACAGTAGCCTCCATCATTCTTAAATGGAATAAGTTTGGAACGATCAAGACTCTTCCTAGAGCTAGTCGCTCGGCTAACCTGAGCAATCGGGGGAGAAGGGTCTTGGTCAGGGAGGTGACCAAGAACCCTATGATCACTCTGACAGAGCTCCAGAGTTCCTCTGTGGAGATGGGAAAACCTTCCAGAAGGACAACCATCTCTGCAGCACTCCACCAATTAGGCCTTTATGGTAGAGTGGCAAGACGGAAGCCACTCCTCAGTAAAGGGCACATGACAGCCCGCTTGGAGTTTGCCAAAAGACACGTAAAGGACTCAGACCATGAGAAACAAGATTTTCTAGTCTTATGAAACCAAGATTGAACTCTTTGTCCAGAATGCCAAGCATCACATCTGGAGGAAACCTGGCACCATACCTACGGTGAAGCATGGTGGTGGCAGCATCATGTTGTGGTGATGTTCTTCAGTGGCAGGGACTGCGAGACTAGTCAGAATTGAAGGATAGATGAACGGAGCAAAGTACAGAGAGATCCTTGATGAAAACCTGCTCCAGAGCGCTCAGGACCTCAGACTGGGGAGAAGGTTCACCTTCCAATAGGACAGCTACCATAAGAACACAGCCAAGGCAACACAGGAGTGGCTTCGGGACAAGTCTCTGAATGTCCTTGAGCGGCCGGCCAGAGCCCTGACTTGAACCCGATCCAACATCTCTGGAGAGACCGGAAAATAGCTGTGCATCAACGCTCCCCATCCAACCGGACAAAGCTTGATAGGATCTGCAGAGAAGAATGGGAGAATCTCCCCAAATACAGGTGTGCCAAGGTTGTAGCGTCATACCCAAGAAGACTCGAGGCTGTAATCTCTGCCAAAGTACTGAGTAAAGGGTCTGAATACTCATGAAGATGGATTACTGGGCTGAACATGCTAACAACAAGTGGCTATTTAGACATAAATGATGGAACTTTAAGGAACAAATCAGTCATTTATTGTCGAACTGGGATTCCTGGGAGTGCCTTCTGATGAAGATCATCAAATGTAAGTGAATATTTATGGTGTTGTTTCTAACTTTGTTGATTCCAAAATGGCGGCTATTCCTCTGGCTGTTTTGGGTTCTGAGCGCCGTTCTCAGATTATACTTTTTCCGTAAAGTTTTTTCGAAATCTGACACAGCGGTTGCATTAATGAATGAATGAGTGAATAACACTAGTATCTTTTATCAATGTGTATTATGAGTATTCCTACTAAAATCCCCAGATGTTTTGGAATCAAAACATTACTGCACGTAAGGCGCCAATGTAAACCGAGATTTTTGGATATAAATATGCACTTTATCGAACAAAACATAAATGTATTTAGTAACATGATGTCCTATGACTGTCATCTGATGAAGATCATCAAAGGTTAGTGATGAATTTGATCTATATTTCTGCTTTTTGTGACTCCTATCTTTGGCTGGAAAAATGTCTGTGTGTTTTTTCGACTTGGAGGTGATCTAACATAATCATATGTTGTGCTTTAGCTGTAAAGCATATTTTAAATCGGACACGATAGGTAGATTAACAAGATGTTTTTCTTTCATTTGCTGTATTGGACTTGTTAATGTGTGAAAGTTACATATTTCAAAAAAAAAATGTGAATTTTGCGCACTCTGCCTTTTCAGCAGAATGTTGTCGAGGTGTTCCGCTAGCGGAACCCCTGCTCTAGAAAGGTTATGTAAATGTGATATTTCAGGTTTTAAATTTTTATAAATATGCCAAGAGTGTGCAAAGCTGTCATGAAGACAAAGGTTGACTACATTGAAGAATCTAAAATATATTTGGATTTGTTTAACACTTCTTTTTGGTTACTTCATGATTCCATATGTGTTATTTCATAGTTTTGATGTCTTCACTATCATTATAAAATGTAGAAAATAGTAAAAATAAAGAAAAACCCTTAAATGAGTAGGTGTGTAATGAGTACGATGGGAAACAGACAGAGTGCTGGTTTCAAGCGCAGGGCGCAGCAGGTGTTTGTTAGTAAAGGACCACAGGAGGAGGCAGGTAGATGGGTCCAGGGACAGTCAGAAGGTCATACACAGGGACTCCAAAAAGGTAACAGTACAGGCAGGGAAAAGGCTCCTAACGTAGTCCGGGAGATCAGGCAAGAGGTTGATGACAGGAAATCTGATAGGCAAACGTACAGGCAGGGAATAGGCAAAAAGACGTCGTTAGTAAGGATGGACAAAAACTACGATACATGGGTGGACTAATATGGAAATAAACAGGGCTCTGAATAGAACGTGTATCAAAACAAACAATACCTCACAATTATGGGGTGCAAAGAACTGAACTAAATAGTGTATGTAAATGACATACAGGTGTGTGAACAGGTGATCAGAATTCAGGTGATTGGGATCTGGAGAGTGAGCTGCGTTCAGGGCATCTATGTGTTTGAGAATGAGAGTTGGAAGCAGACGTTACAAGGTGTGTCCAAACTTTTGACGGGTACTGTATATATTTATATTCCGGACTCTGACATTGCACGTTCTGATATTTCTTAATTCCTTAAATATTTGTGGATTTGTGTTTATTGTTTTGTATGGTTAAGTATTACTGCACTGTTGGAGTAATACCTAATGTGTAATGTGATGTAGGGACCACAATTTTAAGGGACCACTTTTGGCCCGTGAGCGCTACTTTCATAACTACTTCCTAAATCGTATACAAATTGCTAGATCATTTTTTAAGGCTATCTTACAAACTATTGTAACATTCAATTTTAAAATGAGTAACACATCCATGGCCACATTGATGTTAATGTAACTATACATTTCTTCTTATGTAATCCTATAAAGCATGTGTCAGATTTTGGCCAGGGTTGTTCCGGTTTTTGGTCACTAGATGCCCCCATTGTGCTTTTTGACCTTTTGTTTTCCCTTGATCCCCATTATTATTTGCACCTGTGCCTCGTTTCCCCTGATTGTATTTAAACCCTTAGTTTTCCTCAGTTCTTTGCTCTGTGTTTGTATGCTAGCACCCAGCCCTAGTATTCTGTGAACTCTTGTTGATCCCGGTGGACTCTCTTGTGGAATTCTGTTTTTTTGTTCTTGTTTATTTATTTTTTAGTATCTTTTGAGGCTTTTTATGCTATACCTACCACCTTGTGGATTTACCTTTTTTGTCTTGGAGGATTACCTTTGTTCTTGTGGAATTCCTTTTGAGGTTGTGGAGTTACATGTTTTCCTGAAGTTCTTCACTTTTTACTTCATTAAATACACCGTCTCAAGTACTGCTGTGTCTGCCTCATCTTCTGGGTTCTGCCGACTATTCGTGGCTCAGTTGGTTAAGTGACTGTTTCTCACTCCGGAGACCCGGGTCCTGACAGCATGCATGTTCAAGATAGCATGCATAGGCTGTTGCAGGTCAGTGGAGATTTTCACAATTACTGTCGCAAGCTACGGAGAATCTTGAACGGCATTGATCACTTGCACCAGCTTTTGGCTGTCTTTTTGACTGAGTGAACATAGGTTGTAATCTCATTGATCAACGTCTCAACCAAATATTACCCAATTATCCACGATGAAATGATGTGGTGTGCCCATTTGGTAGGCATCAGGATAGATAATAATAAGAGTCAAATAAAAAACAGAGTAGTAGCAGCATATGAGTGTAAAAGTATGTGTGTGTGTGTGTGTGTGTGTGCGTATGCAGTGGATGTGGATGTGTGTGGGTTTTGTGTGAGAGTGTCAGTGTAGTGTGTGTGAGTGTGTGTATATATATATACAGTGGGGAGAACAAGTATTTGATACACTGCCGATTTTGCAGGTTTTCCTACTTACAAAGCATGTCGAGGTCTGTATTTTAAAAAATCATAAGTACACTTCAACTGTGAGAGATGGAATCTAAAACAAAAATCCAGAAAATCACATTGTATGATTTTTAAGTAATTAATTTGCATTTTATTGCATGACATAAGTATTTGATCACCTTCCAACCAGTAAGAATTCTGTCTCTCACAGACCTGTTAGTTTTTCTTTAAGAAGCCCTCCTGTTCTCCACTCATTACCTGTATTAACTGCACCTGTTTGAACTCGTTACCTGTATAAAAGACACCTGTCCACACACTCAATCAAACATACTCCAACCTCTCCACAATGGTCAATATCAGAGAGCTGTGTAAGGACATCAGGGGTAAATTGTAGACCTGCACAAGGCTGGGATGGACTACAGGACAATAGGCAAGGTCCTGACTACACGGCAGGACCTGGTCAATGACCTGAAGAGAGCTGGGACCACAGTCTCAAAGAAAACCATTAGTAACACACTATGCCGTCATGGATTAAAATCCTGCAGCGCACGCAAGGTCCCCCTGCTCAAGCCAGCACATGTCCAGGCCCATCTGAAGTTTGCCAATGACCAGCTGGAAGATCCAGAGGAGGAATGGGAGAAGGTCATGTGGTCTGTGTTTGGAGGAAGAAGAAGGATGAGTACAACCCCAAGAACACCATCCCAACCGTGAAGCATGGAGGTGGAAATATCATTCTTTGGGGCAAAGGGGACAGGACGACTGCACCGTATTGAGGGGAGGATGGATGGGGCCATGTATCGCGAGATCTTGGCCAACAACCTCTTTCCCTCAGTAAGAACATTGAAGATGGGTCGTGGCTGGGTCTTCCAGCATGACCACGACCCGAAAGAATCTGAAGCATGCTATTCACCCGCTATTTGCTAGCGCTTTGACGGCGCGCATAGCGAGATGCAAGGGATTCCTACTGCAATGCGACCTGTACCTCGCTCGCTACGCCGAGGCTGTCTCTGGGAGAAACAGGGTTGCCACCGTCATCTCGGCACTGACCGGACCGGCCCTGGACTGGGGTGCCACGGTCTGGGAAATGGGCGGACCCGAGGTCGAGTCTTACAAGCGATTCACACTCCTCTTCTGTTCAGTGTTTGATCATCCTGTGGAGGGCCGAGAGGAGACTACTGGATTGTTCGCAGGAATGTCAGGGGAGGTGTCTCGCAGTGTCTGTCAACACCACTATGGTGGAAAGTCCGGACCACGTCCCTCAAGTGGAGTTACCAGAAGAATACCAGGATCTGCACCGGGTTTTCCCTAAGACCCAGGCTACACGCCTGCCTCCCCATCACCCCTGGGACTGTGCCATTGACCCACTGTCTGACACAGCCCCCACGAGAGGACACGTCTATCCCCTCTCCTATGCGGAGACCGAGGCCATGGAGACCTATGTACAAGAGAGTCTCCAGCAGGGTTTTATCAGCACCTCTGCGTCACCAGCATCCTCAAGCTTCTTTTTTGTTAAAAAGAAAGATTGGGGACTGCGCCCCTGCATTGATTATCGAACTCTGAATAAAGCCAAAGTTAAGTTCAGCTATCCTTTACCCCTCATCCCAACCATCATCGAACAAATGCACGGGGCTCAGTACTTCACGAAACTGGACTTGAGGAGCGTCTACAATATGGTGCGCATTCGTGAAGGCGATGGGCAATTACGAGTATCACGGGACCACTAGTAGTGGTTAATATCGACAACATTTTGGTCTATTCTGCTGATCGCGCCCAGCATGTCTCGTTAGTCAGGTCTTTGATGGCAAGACTGTTGGAGCATAACCTATATGTTAAACAAGAGAAGTGTTTGATTTTCCAGCAGCCCGTGTCCTTTTGAGGCTACTTCATATCCATGGAGGGAGTGGAGATGGAGGAGCAACGCATCAGCGCAGTCAGGTCATGGCCCATCCCCAACTCCGTGAAAGCATTCCGGCGATTCCTGGGGTTTGCCAACTATTTCCAGAGGTTCATCCGAGGCTTCAGCACAGTGGTTGCGCCTCTTACCTCCCTGCTGAGAGGAGGTCCACAGTGGCTTTGTTGGACAGCGGAGGCGGAGAGGGCATTCGAGACACTGAAGGCACACTTCACCACTGCTCCCATGCTGGCACATCCTGACCCCTCACTTCCCTTCATTGTCGAGGTGGATGGCTCCGAAGGAGGAGTCGGTGCAGTGCTGTCCCAGCACACTGGAACCCCTCCACAGCTGCGGCTCTGCTACTTCTACTCCAAGCAGCTGAGCCCCGCCTAGAGGACCTATGACGTAGGGGACCGGGAACTCTTGGCGGTCAAGAAGGCTCTGAAGCCGTGGAGGCACTGGCTGCAGCGGTCCAAACACCCTTTCCTGGTGTGGATGGACCACTGCAACCTGGAGTACATCGGGGCAGCGAAGAGGCTAAACCCAAGACAGGCCAGGTGGGCTCTATTCTTCGCCAGGTTCCAATTCACACTTTCTTATATGCCAGGCTCGAAGAGTGTGAAGGCGGACGGGACCCGGTACTACGGGACCCTGGAGGTCATTGTGTCAGACTGTGGACCTTAGTTCACCTCACGCGAATAGAAAGCGGGTCAATCAGGTAGTGGGCAGGTTCCGGAGGTGTTACTGTCAGGACCAGCCAGGGGAGTGGGTGGATTTTCTACCTTTGGCCTGAGTATGCACAGAATTCCCTCCACCAGTCATCCACTAACCTCACTCTTTTCCAGTGCATGTTGGGGTATCAGCCGGTCCAGGCACCTTGGCATTCTAGCGGGACCGAGTCCCCTGCAGTGGATGTTGGAACAAGGAACAGGCCGACCAACACAGCAGTGAGGCGCCTGTCTTCTCTCCAGGCAAGCTGGTCTGGCACTCCACCCGAAACCTGCCCCTCCACCTGCCCTGCTGGAAGCTGAGCCCACGGTTTGTGGGGCCGTTTAAAGTCCCAAGGAGGGTTAACGAGGTAACGTACCGTTTCCAACTACCTGCTGTTTACCGCATTAACCCGACTTTTCATGTGTCTCTCCTCAGGCCAGTGGTGCCTGGTCCCCTTGCTGAGGCTCGACCCAATTACGCCCCGACTGCTCCTCTGGACATTGAGTGAGGTCTGGTATACTCAGTCCGTGAAGTCCTGGATTCAAGGTGTTGGGCAGGGTGTCCAGTACCTCATCGATTGGGAGGAGTACGGCCCAGAGGAGCGGTGCTGGGTTCCTGCAGTGGACATCCTGGACACTTCCCTGACCAGGGATTTTCACCGTTGGCGCACTAACCGACCCGCACTGCGTCCCTGTGGTTGTCCCCGAGGCCGGTGTCGTCCCAAATCAGGGGGGTAATGACATGGATCCCCCCCAGTACTTCTGCTCATTCCGTATTCCGTTCACCAGCTCCGGAGGTCTACGTCACCGGCCTTCTAGCCATGACTAAACTGGATACATTATCACAAACCCCAGACTGTCGTGTCTCATTATGCACACCTGGTTCCCATTCCCCAGGATTATTATGTGTATATACAGTTGAAGTCGGAAGTTCACATACACCTTGGACAAGTACATTTAACCTCCGTTTTTCACAATTCCTGACATTTAAACTGAGTAGAAATTCCATGTTTTAGGTCAGTTAGGATCACCACTTTATTTTAAGAATGTTAAATGTCAGAATAATAGTAGCGAGAATGATTTATTTCAGCTTTTATTTCTTTCATCACATTCCCAGTAGGTCAGAAGTTTACATAGACTCAATTAGTATTTGGGAGCATTGCCTTTAAATTGTTTAACTAGGGTCAAACATTTTGGGTAGCCTTCCACAAGCTTCCTACAATAAGTTGGGTGAATTTTGGCCCATTCCTCCTGACAGAGCTGGTTTAACTAAGTCAGGTTTGTAGGCCTCCTTGCTCGCACACGCTTTTTCAGTTCTGCCCAAAAATTGCCTATAGGAATGAGGTCGGGGCTTTGTGATGGCCACTCCAATACCTTGACTTTGTTGTCCTTAAGCCATTTTGCCACAACTTCAGAAGTATGCTTGGGGTCCCATTTGTGACCAAGCTTTAACTTCCTCACTGATTGGGGCGGCAGGGTAGCCTAGTGGTTAGAGAGTTGGACTAGGAACCGGAAGGTTGCAAGTTCAAACCCCCGAGCTGACAAGGTACAGATCTGTCGTTCTGCCCCTAATTTTCCTCCCTCATGACGCCATCTATTTTGTGAAGTGCACCAGTCCCTCCTGCAGCAAAGCACCCCCATGACATGATGCTGTCACCCCCATTCTTCACGGTTGGGATGGTGTTCTTCGGCTTGCAAGCCTCACCCCTTTTTCCTCCAAACATAATGATGGTCATTATGGCCAAACAGTTCTATTTTTATTTCATCAGACCAGAGGACATTTCTCCAAAAAGTATGATCTTTGTCCCCATGTGCAGTTGCAAACCGTAGTCTGGCTTTTTATGGCGGTTTTGGAGCAGTGGCTTCTTCCTTGCTGAGCGGCCTTTCACGTTATGTCGATATAGGACTTGTTTTACTGTGGATATATATACATTTGTACATGTTTCCTCCAGCATCTTCACAAGTTCCTTTGCTGTTGTTCTGGGAGTGATTTGCACTTTTCACACCAAAATACATTCATCTCTAGGAGACAGAACGCGTCTCCGTCCTGAGCGGTATGACGGCTGCGTGGTCCCATGGTGTTTATACTTGCGTACTATTGGTTGTACAGATGAACGTGGTACCTTCAGGCATTTGGAAATTGCTCCCAAGGATGAATCAGACTTGTGGAGGTCTACAATTCTTTTCTGAGGTCATGGCTGATTTCTTTAGATTTTCCCATGATGTCAAGAAAAGAGGCACTGAGTTTGAAGGTAGGCCTTAAAATACATCCACAGGTACACCCCCAATTGAGTCAAATGATGTAAAATAGCCTATCAGAAGCTTCTATAGCTATGACTTAATTTTCTGGAATTTTCCAAGCTGTTTAAAGGCATAGTCAACTTAGTGTATGTAAAACCTCTAACCCACTGAAATTGTGATACAGTAAATTATATGTGAAATAATCTGTCTGTATTTGTTGGAAAAATTACTTGTGTCATGCACAAAGTAGATGTCCTAACCGACTTGTCAAAACTATAATTTCTTAACAAGAAATTTGTGGAGTGGTTGAAAAACAAGTTTTAATGACTCCAACCAAAGTGTATGTAAACTTCCGACTTCAATTGTATGTGCCCTCTGTTCCCCATTGTCCTTGTCGGTTATTGTTACCATGTTCATTGGTCTTGTGAGGACCCGTGCTGTTGTATTGGCTTCCATGCTACATGTTATTGTGCACTTGTTTTATGGGTCTCGTCCTGTGTATTATTTAGAGGTTTTACACCTCGCTCTTTTGTTTTGGTGGAGAAAATAAAAAACCCTATTACGCATTCCTGCGCTATCATTATACAGCGTGACATAGGTAAATGAGTAATCCATTTGGATAAGGGAATAGTCACGTGTGCTCCCTCTCTGGCCTCTAGGTCACCAGGCTGCTCGTTATGGCACACACGAATCATAATTACACGAATCAGCGCATAATGACACTCACCTGGACTCCATCACCTCCTTGATTACCTGCCCTTTATATGTCACTCCCTTTGGTTCCTTCCCAAGGCGTCATTGTTTCTGTTTCAGTTTCATGTCTGTGCGTTGTTCGTGTTTCTTGTTTAGTATTATGTTCCATTTATTTTATTAAAACACTCACTCCCTGAACTTGCATCCCAACTAATTACAGAATGACGCCTCACCAAATCATCAGGGAGTATTTTATTTTATTTTATTGTATTAGAGGGGAATCGGGTCTGGGTGTCAGAACCAGAGCTACCTGGGAGGCCACAGCAGGTTTGTCGGATTCCCATGCCTCGGCGGACTCGACGGGTTCTCCTGCCTTAGCTGGCTCAAGGGGTTTCCATACCTCAGCGGGATCGATAGGCGCCTATGCCTCAGCTTCACTTCCAAGATGGCGTAGCAGATCAGAGGTCTTTGTCTTGTTGTGTCCCGTGTATATATGTTTTTTTTCTCCTTTGTAAATATTTTGTATATATTTTTATATTTTGAACCTCAGTTTCAACATATTCTCCTGCAACTCGCCTCACCCAATGTGGCATGGATCTGCTATTTTCTATACTTTAGAACCGGAACCCCCAACGGAAGCTAGCCAGCTAACTAGCTACTAGCTAGTAGTCAGTTAGCCACTGCTAGCAGTCATCAGCTAACCTTAGCCCAGTCAACTCCTGCCAGTCTGCACAGCGCGATTCAAGCCAGAGCATACCGGACTGCTTTTTCTCCACATCTCCGGTTTCCTACCGCAAGCTCTGAACCTTTTCACCTGGATCATCGCAGCAAGCTAGCTGCTATCTGAGTGGCTACCCCCTGGCTAATGTCTCTGTCCCGAAGCAAGCACCAGTGAGCCTGGAACAAGCCTTGTGCGAGGCCCATCTCCTGGCTAGCTAAAGAGGTCCATCAGCCACTCCTTGGGCAACAATACATATTTTGCCAATTGGCCTGGACCCCTTTTACTGCCAACACGGAGCCCCGCCGATTCCATCACGATTGGTCTACCGATGTAATCTGCCCGAGGGGTTTCAACAGGCTCCTCCGTCGCGATGTCCCCTGAAGGTCTATCTGCTAGCCTGCTAACCACGGCCCACTAGCTGTCTAGAGCATATCGGACTGTTAGCTGAAGATGACCATCTGCCAATTTCTTGGGCTACAATACTATTTTGCCAATTGGCCTGGACCCTTTTACTGCCTACATGTAGCCCTGCTGATCCAACACGTAATTGCCTGAGGGGGCTACCATAGACTTCTTCCGTTGCGAAGTCCCCTTAAGGCCCTTCTGCTAGCTGTATGAATCGCCGTGTCTCCAGATTGCCTAGCTTCCCACTGGTCCCTATGAACACTCGGCTTCGCATGCCTCTCCCTAATGTCAACATGTCTTGTCCATTGCTGTTTTGGTTAGTGATTATTGTCGTATTTCACTGTAGAGCCTCCAGCCCTGCTCAATATGCCTCAGCTAGCCATTTTGTTTCACCTCCCACACATGCAGTGACCTCACCTTGTCTAAATGATGTCCCTAGAGACAAAACCTCTCTCATCGTCACTCAATGCCTAGGTTTACCTCCACTATATTCACATCCTACCATACCTTTGTCTGTACATTATGCCTTGAATCTATTCTTCCGTGCCCAGAAACCTGCTCCTTTTACTCTCTGTTCCGAACGCACTAGACAACCAGTTCTTATAGCCGTTAGCATACCCTTATCGTACTCCTCCTCTGTTCCTCTGGTGATGTAGAGTTTAATCCTGGCCCTGCAGCGCCTTTCTCCACTCCCATTCCCCAGGCGCTCTCATTTATTGACTTCTGTAACCGTAAAAACCTTGGTTTCATTCATGTTAACATTAGAAGCCTCCTCCCTAAGTTTGTTTTACTCACTGCTTTAGCACACTCTGCCAACCCGGATGTCCTAGCTGTGTCTGAATCCTGGCTTAGGAAGGTCACCAAAAATCCTGAAATTTCCATTCCTAACTATAACATTTTCCAACAAGATAGAACTGCCAAAGGGGGCGGAGTTGCAATCTACTGCAGAGATAGCCTGTCATACTATCCAGGTCTGTGCCCAAACAATTCGAGCTTCTACTTCTAAAAATCAACCTTTCCATAAACAAGTGTCTCAATGTTGCCGCTTATGTAAGGGGCCTAATACAGTTGCATTCCAGCCACTAGGGGGTGCTCTAGTGAAGCCCATGGGAAATAAAGAAATATAGTGTAAGTGAATTGGGAAGAGTAAGAATGAAAAGCTAAAGAAAGACTGTTAACGGCTCTTACCTGTGCTGACATGATTAAAAGTGCCGTAAACCTCACTTTTCGCGATGTAGTTTATATGATAAGCTCATTGGAAGGGTAAACAAATTTGGAGGCGCCGCTAAGATTTATTTTCATGTGAGCACCGGCCCATATTCCTTGAACGAACAACGAGTGAGAGACATTGGGAGAGTAGCTAGCTAGCTATCGTTAACAGGCTAACCACCTAATCAAGTGCAGCTATCTTGCCATTGCCTGCATTGTCGTTGTTGCCACGTGAGTAGGACAATATGAGTCGAGAGAGGGAAACGTTGTTGGATGAAATTGAACAGAGTTTATGGATTTTAACTGCGAACAATTTACGGCACTTGTGTGTACATTGTGGAATAGTAGATGACTCTGAAGTAAAAGGAAAGAGCCATCAAGCTTTGCGGCGCAAATTGATGGACGATTTAATGGAATCAGAGGATGAGGGAGTGTCTTGGCTGCTTCAACTGAAAGACGAAATCAAAGGAATATCGGACTCTGAGGATACTGTGAAAAGTCTGCCTACAAGTCCCAGCCAGTCGGCGCCAACGAGGCAAGTGGACAGCGAACCCAGCGGAGATATGGGAGAAGAGGGAGGGGCTCCTCAGCCCAGCAGAGAAGTGGTCTCAGCTCCAGAAAGGCACCAGCCACAGAGAGAGAATGGAGTGAGTATGTCCAGTTATAAAGACTTTAAAATTCATGGACAGATCGGAGATCAGAATCAAAAAGATAAGCTCAACTTCAGCAGCCAAGAACATCAGATTGAAAATGGATGGAGAAAAGGGTACCATGAATTAGAAATTATAGAAGCAGTAATCAGAGCTGTGAGCCCAGGGCTTAATGAGGAGTTATCTGGAGGGAAAAACAGACATGACACTCTACACACTAAGGCAAACCTTGAGGACACATTATGCAGAGAAGGATGCTACTGAACTGTATCACAAGTTGACTAAAGCAACACGAGAGCGAGAGAGTCTGCCTCGGACTTCCTAGTCCGAGTCTTTGACCTGAGTCAGAAAGTGTTATCAGCCTCAGCCCTTTGCCCAATCAGGACTGAAATATGGCACAGAGTTAGAATGCCTGCAGGCCATTGTTACAGGATTAACAAATGATAATGTCAGGGCAGATATGAGAGTGCATCTCCAAAATATTAACACCAGTGAGGAACTGTTGCTTGAGAAAATGCTAATTGCCCAGGGCAATGAAAGCGAACGCATGCAAAAGGCCAGGATTTCCCGTAAGTTCACACCCACACGAGTGAACGCAGTACAGAGTGAGGGTAACGGGGATAGCGGAGAGGAATGTGCACAGGCAGGGCCCTCACAGACCACAGTCCGAAAACAGCAAGACTGACCACAACTCCCCTTGTCCCATGACACAGAGAGAGTGGGTGCCAACTACCCCAGCCACCACAGGACATTGTAATATAGCACAGCTCATTGGTAAAAACAAAATTCAAGTGTGGTGTTATATGGAGGGTGTAAAGAGACTCTAGCACTATGGGACACAGGGGCTCAGGTATCCTTCATAAGTTAGGAATGGAGAAAATGTAATTTGCCACGCACACAAATTAGACCACAGGCAGAAATCATGGGCAATGCCAAGAAACTGGATCTGAGGGCAGCCAATGGCACTGAAATTCCCTTTCTGGGTTGGATGGACATTTGCTTAAGTTTGCTTGATTCCAAAGCTGAGGTCATTGCAGGAAAACAGTTGAAGATTCCGATATTAGTTACAAATGAAAGACTGGAGAAACCAATCGTTGGGTTTAATGTAATTTAAGAAATAGTTCAAACAAAAAGTAACAAGGAGCCGACAGAGCTGATGTATACAGTAAAGATGCTTAGAAATGCACTTAAGCTAGGACAAGGATAGGCAAAGACTCTACTCAATCTGCTTCAGCACTCAGGGTACACGGAGGAATGCTTGCTTCCAGCAGGCAGACGTGACGTTGTCATTCCAGTTGGACAAACAAAATGGATTCATCACTGTATCCCAAGAGGGGCTCCCTTAAATTATGAAATTGTGTTATTTGAACCGGACGTGAGAGGGATCTGGGGCCTGGACCTACAAAGTCAGGTTGTGAAAACATCAAAATGGCCATCTCGAAAAGTTGACATTGCAGTAGTGAATACTACCAAACATGACATTACCTTACCAAGACAAACATTGATAGGGACATTACAGAGAGTAGTAGCATGTCACCTAGTTCATGTGCCCAGTGGAGAAAAGGTTACTGTAGCACAGGTTCAGGACAGATCCCCACCGGAGCTTGGACCTGACAATGGTCAAATAGAGTGGTGGGACCCACCTGTAGAGGTTCAGCACTTGAGCCAAGAGCAACAAGAATTAGTCAAACAGATGCTTAGAGAGGAATCAGCTGTTTTTGCCAAAGATGACATGGACATAGGGTGTATTGAAAATCTCAGAATGGAGATAACATTGACTGATAACATACCAGTGGCAAAGAGATACAACAGTGTGCCTTGCCCCTTGTATGCTGAGGTGAAAAGCCACCTTCAGGGGCTCCTGAACAAAAACTTAATCAGGAAGTCAACTTCATCATACGCATCACCTCTGGTCTATGTACGGAAAAAGGATGGGAGTTTAAGACTTTGTGTTGATTACAGGGGATTGAACAAGAAGACTGTTCCGGACAGGCATCCCATACCCCCGTATACAGGAAATACTTGATGGTTTGGGAGGGAACTCATGGTTTACAGTTTTAGATCAAGGAAAGGCATGCCACCAAGGCTTTGTGGGAGAGGAGTCCAGAAAATACACTGCCTTCAGCACTCCTTGGGCTTTATGTGAAAGGAATATAATTCCCTTTGGCTTCTCAAACAGTCCCTCTGCCTTCCAATGAAGCATGGAGGAAAGTTTAGAGGGGATAAGAGATAGAATCTGTATACCATATTTGGATGACGTTCTTATTTTTAGTTAGTCATTTAAACAACATGTGGAAGATGTCCGTCAGGTACTCAGGCAGCAAAGGAAATGGGGTATTAAACTCAGGGCTGAGAAGTGTGACCTATTCAAGAATGAGGTCCGTTATTTAATTGTAGCAGTGCAAAAACTGGTAAACAGGCCACCAACAAACGTGAGAGAGCTGCGGAAACTACTGGGGTTTCTAGGGTACTATAGGGGTTATGTACAGACCTTTTCACAACATGCTAAATGTCTCTATGACTTACTAGCAGTAAAGTCGGAGACCCCAGCATCTGGGAAATGAAGGACCAAGGTAGCCATGCAGTCGGGACAGGCTCTGCCCCACCAGAAAGTTATATGGGAGGATGCTCACCAGAGAGCATTAGAACACTTGGTGAGTGTGTTGACTAATCCACCTGTGCTTGCTTACCCAGATTTCAAGGACCCTTTTATCCTGCATGTTGATGCCTCCGAAGAGGAATTGGGAGGGGTGTTATACCAACGACAAAGTGGCAAACTGAGATTCTTTGGATATGGCTCACGCACCCTGACTCAAGCAGAGAGAAACTATCACCTTCACTCAGGGAAACTGGAATTCTTGGCCCTCAAAAGGGCAGGTACTGAGCGGTTCCGAGATGACCTGTTTTATTCTCCCTCTGTGACAATGTGATAATAACCCATTGACATATGTACTAACTACAGCAAGACTGAATGCCACCGGTCATTGCTGGGTGGCAGAGCTTTCTGACTTTAATCTCACACTGAAGTATCGTCCTGGAAAGGTAAACACTGACGCAGACTTTCTGTCACGCTCTCCTTTGCATGCTGAACATTACATGGAAGAATGCACAGAGAAACACTCACTTGAAATGGTAAAAGCAACACTCAATGATGTTCAGACACAACAGAATGACTGTGTAACGTGGATCTCCACGGTCACACTAAGGCCATCAGTGCAAGATGAGCTGTCATGGTGGGGGGGAACAGTTACAGACCGACTGTCTCCACACGATATTATGCAGGCTCAGTTAAAGGATGCGGCTGTATGGAGAATCTTGGAACTGAAATGTCAAAGGACTAAGCCTAAACCAACAGAATGTCAACAAGAGTCATACAAAGTCAAACAGTTACTGCAAGAGTGGAACAGGCTCCATGCCTCACCAGATGGATTATTACAAAGGAAAACGGCAAAAAGGACACAAGTTGTGGTACCAAGTCAGTATAGAACACTGATTTAAGGGTACTTACACAGTGAAATGGCCCATCTAGGAACAGAAAGAGTGTTGAACTTAGCACGAGGACGCTTTTATTGGCCGCGCATGCAACATGGCATTGAACACTTTATCACCAATGTGTGTAAGTGTATCAAACAAAAGAAACCCAGTGTAATAACTAGGGCCCCAATGCAACATGTACGAGTTACAGCTCCTTTCGAGATGATTTCAATTGACTATGTGCATTTGGAGAAAAGCAGAGGGGGCTACGAGTACATTTTTAGATATTTTCGTTAACTTTACAAAATGTGCACAAGCCTACCCCACCAGAAATATGTCAGGAGAAACTGCAGCAAAAAAAAGCTTTTGGATGATTTTTTCCACAAAGTTGTCATGTTTTGTCATTTATTATCTTGTCTTGTCCCTGTGCTTCCCATTCTATTCGTTTCCCTCTGCTGGTCTTATTAGGTTCTTTCCCTCTTTCTATCCCTCTCTCTCCCCCTCCCTCTCTCACTCTCTCGCTCTCTCTTCTCTCTATCGTTCCGTTCCTGCTCCCAGCTGTTCCTATTCCCCTAATCAATCATTTAGTCTTCCCACACCTGTTCCCGATCCTTTCCCCTGATTAGAGTCCCTATTTCTTCCTTTGTGTTCCGTTCCTGTCCTGTCGGTTCCTTGTCTAGAATTCACCGTGCTGTGTTTGTGTATCGCCCTGTCGTGTCGTGTTTTCCTCAGATGCTGCGTGGTGAGCAGGTGTCTGAGTCTGTCTGGTTCAAGTGCCTTCCCGAGGCAACCTGCTGTTTACCTGCTGTTCAAGATCGAGTCTCCAGTTTGTCCTCGTCATTTCGAGTGAAAGTTGTGTTTTTTGTTTGTATTTACTTTACTGGATTAAAGACTCTGTTTTCGCCAAGTCGCTTTTGGGTCCTCTTTCACCTGCATGACAGAAGGAACCGACCAAGGAATGGACCCAGCGACTTCAGACGCTCGTTACACTGCCGTCAAGATCCAAGGAGCCATGCTCGGCAGACACGAGCAGGAATTGTCTGCTGCTCGCCATGCCGTGGAGAACCTGGCCGCTCAGGTTTCCGACCTCTCTGGACAGTTCCAGAGTCTACGTCTCGTGCCACCTGTTACTTCCTGGCCTGCCGAGCCTCCAGAACCTAGGGTTAATAACCCACCTTGCTACTCCGGGCAGCCCACTGAGTGCCGCTCCTTTCTCACGCAGTGTGAGATTGTGTTCTCTCTCCAACCCAACACATACTCTAGAGAGAGAGCTCGGGTTGCTTACGTCATTTCACTCCTTACTGGCCGGGCTCGAGAATGGGGCACAGCTATCTGGGAGGCAAGGGCTGATTGCTCTAACAAGTTCCAGAACTTTAAAGAGGAGATGATTCGGGTTTTGACCGTTCAGTTTTTGGTAGGGAGGCTTCTAGGGCCCTGGCTTCCTTATGCCAAGGTGAACGGTCCATAACGGATTATTCTATTGAGTTTCGCACTCTTGCTGCCTCTAGTGAGTGGAACGAGCCGGCGCTGCTCGCTCGTTTTCTGGAGGGACTCCACGCAGTGGTTAAGGATGAGATTCTCTCCCGGGAGGTTCCTTCAGATGTGGACTCTTTGATTGCTCTCGCCATCCGCATAGAACGACGGGTAGATCTTCGTCACCGGGCTCGTGGAAGAGAGCTCGCATCAACGGTGTTTCCCTGCTCCGCATCGCAACCATCTCCCTCCTCTGGCTCAGAGTCTGAGCCCATGCAGCTGGGAGGGATTCGCATCTCGACTAAGGAGAGGGAACGGAGGATCACCAACCGCCTGTGCCTCTATTGCGGAGTTGCTGGACATTTTGTTAATTCATGTCCAGTAAAAGCCAGAGCTCATCTGTAAGCGGAGGGCTACAGGTGAGCGCAACTACTCAAGTCTCTCCATCAAGATCCTGTACTACTTTGTCGGTCCATCTACGCTGGACCGGTTCGGGTGCTACATGTAGTGCCTTGATAGACTCTGGGGCTGAGGGTTGTTTCATGGACGAAGCATGGGTTCGGAAACATGACATTCCTTTCAGAGAGTTAGAGAAGCCTACGCCCATGTTCGCCTTAGATGGTAGTCATCTTCCCAGTATCAGATTTGAGACACTACCTTTAACCCTCACAGTATCTGGTAACCACAGTGAGACTATTTCTTTTTTGATTTTTCGTTCACCGTTTACACCTGTTGTTTTGGGTCATCCCTGGCTAGTATGTCATAATCCTTCAATTAATTGGTCTAGTAATTCTATCCTATCCTGGAACGTTTCTTGTCATGTGAAGTGTTTAATGTCTGCCATCCCTCCCGTTTCTTCTGTCCCTACTTCTCAGGAGGAACCTGGCGATTTGACAGGAGTGCCGGAGGAATATCATGATCTGCGCACGGTCTTCAGTCGGTCCCGAGCCAACTCCCTTCCTCCTCACCGGTCGTATGATTGTAGTATTGATCTCCTTCCGGGGACCACTCCTCCTCGGGGTAGACTATACTCTCTGTCGGCTCCCGAACGTAAGGCTCTCGAGGATTATTTGTCTGTGTCTCTTGACGCCGGTACCATAGTGCCTTCTTCCTCTCCGGCCGGGGCGGGGTTCTTTTTGTTAAGAAGAAGGACGGTACTCTGCGCCCCTGCGTGGATTATCGAGGGCTGAATGACATAACGGTTAAGAATCGTTATCCGCTTCCCCTTATGTCATCAGCCTTCGAGATTCTGCAGGGAGCCAGGTGCTTTACTAAGTTGGACCTTCGTAACGCTTACCATCTCGTGCGCATCAGAGAGGGGGACGAGTGGAAAACGGCGTTTAACACTCCGTTAGGGCATTTTGAGTACCGGGTTCTGCCGTTTGGTCTCGCCAATGCGCCAGCTGTTTTTCAGGCATTAGTTAATGATGTTCTGAGAGACATGCTGAACATCTTTGTTTTTGTCTATCTTGACGATATCCTGATTTTTTCTCCGTCACTCGAGATTCATGTTCAGCACGTTCGACGTGTTCTACAGCGCCTTTTAGAGAATTGTCTCTACGAAAAGTCTGAGAAGTGCTCTTTTCATGTCTCCTCCGTTACTTTTCTCGGTTCCGTTATTTCCGCTGAAGGCATTCAGATGGATTCCGCTAAGGTCCAAGCTGTCAGTGATTGGCCCGTTCCAAGGTCACGTGTCGAGTTGCAGCGCTTTTTAGGTTTCGCTAATTTCTATCGGCGTTTCATTCGTAATTTCGGTCAAGTTGCTGCCCCTCTCACAGCTCTTACTTCTGTCAAGACGTGTTTTAAGTGGTCCGGTTCCGCCCAGGGAGCTTTTGATCTTCTAAAAGAACGTTTACGTCCGCTCCTATCCTCGTTACTCCTGACGTCACTAGACAATTCATTGTCGAGGTTGACGCTTCAGAGGTAGGCGTGGGAGCCATTCTATCCCAGCGCTTCCAGTCTGACGATAAGGTTCATCCTTGCGCTTATTTTTCTCATCGCCTGTCGCCATCTGAGCGCAACTATGATGTGGGTAACCGTGAACTGCTCGCCATCCGCTTAGCCCTAGGCGAATGGCGACAGTGGTTGGAGGGCGACCGTTCCTTTTGTCGTTTGGACAGACCATAAGAACCTTGAGTACATCCGTTCTGCCAAACGACTTAATGCCCGTCAAGCTCGTTGGGCGTTGTTTTTCGCTCGTTTCGAGTTTGTGATTTCTTACCGTCCGGGTAGCAAGAACACCAAGCCTGATGCCTTATCCCGTCTGTTTAGTTCTTCTGTGGCTTCTACTGATCCCGAGGGGATTCTTCCTTATGGGCGTGTTGTCGGGTTAACAGTCTGGGGAATTGAAAGACAGGTTAAGCAAGCACTCACGCACACTGCGTCGCCGCGCGCTTGTCCTAGTAACCTCCTTTTCGTTCCTGTTTCCACTCGTCTGGCTGTTCTTCAGTGGGCTCACTCTGCCAAGTTAGCTGGTCATCCCGGTGTTCGAGGCACTCTTGCGTCTATTCGCCAGCGCTTTTGGTGGCCGACTCAGGAGCGTGACACGCGCCGTTTCGTGGCTGCTTGTTCGGACTGCGCGCAGACTAAGTCGGGTAACTCTCCTCCTGCCGGTCGTCTCAGACCGCTCCCCATTCCTTCTCGACCATGGTCTCACATCGCCCTAGACTTCATTACCGGTCTGCCTTTGTCTGCGGGGAAGACTGTGATTCTTACGGTTGTCGATAGGTTCTCTAAGGCGGCACATTTCATTCCCCTCGCTAAACTTCCTTCCGCTAAGGAGACGGCACAAATCATTATCGAGAATGTATTCAGAATTCATGGCCTCCCGTTAGACGCCGTTTCAGACAGAGGTCCGCAATTCACGTCACAGTTTTGGAGGGAGTTCTGTCGTTTGATTGGTGCGTCCGTCAGTCTCTCTTCCGGGTTTCATCCCCAGTCTAACGGTCAAGCAGAGAGGGCCAATCAGACGATTGGTCGCATACTACGCAGCCTTTCTTTCAGAAACCCTGCGTCTTGGGCAGAACAGCTCCCCTGGGCAGAATACGCTCACAATTCGCTTCCCTTCGTCTGCTACCGGGTTATCTCCGTTTCAGAGTAGTCTGGGTTACCAGCCTCCTCTGTTCTCATCCCAGCTTGCCGAGTCCAGCGTTCCCTCCGCTCAAGCGTTTGTCCAACGTTGTGAGCGCACCTGGAGGAGGGTGAGGTCTGCACTTTGCCGTTACAGGGCACAGACTGTGAGAGCCGCCAATAAACGCAGGATTAAGAGTCCAAGGTATTGTTGCGGCCAGAGAGTGTGGCTTTCCACTCGCAACCTTCCTCTTACGACAGCTTCTCGTAAGTTGACTCCGCGGTTCATTGGTCCGTTCCGTGTCTCCCAGGTCGTCAATCCTGTCGCTGTGCGACTGCTTCTTCCGCGACATCTTCGTCGCGTCCATCCTGTCTTCCATGTCTCCTGTGTCAAGCCCTTTCTTCGCACCCCCGTTCGTCTTCCCTCCCCCTCCCGTCCTTGTCGAGAGCGCACCTATTTACAAGGTACATAAGATCATGGACATGCGTTCTCGGGACGGGGTCACCAATACTTAGTGGATTGGGAGGGTTACGGTCCTGAGGAGAGGAGTTGGGTTCCGTCTCGGGACGTGCTGGACCGTTCACTCATTGATGATTTCCTCCGTTGCCGCCAGGATTCCTCCTCGAGTGCGCCAGGAGGCGCTCGGTGAGTGGGGGGTACTGTCATGTTTTGTCATTTATTATCTTGTCTTGTCCCTGTGCTTCCCATTCTATTCGTTTCCCTCTGCTGGTCTTATTAGGTTCTTTCCCTCTTTCTATCCCTCTCTCTCCCCCTCCCTCTCTCACTCTCTCGCTCTCTCTTCTCTCTATCGTTCCGTTCCTGCTCCCAGCTGTTCCTATTCCCCTAATCAATCATTTAGTCTTCCCACACCTGTTCCCGATCCTTTCCCCTGATTAGAGTCCCTATTTCTTCCTTTGTGTTCCGTTCCTGTCCTGTCGGTTCCTTGTCTAGAATTCACCGTGCTGTGTTTGTGTATCGCCCTGTCGTGTCGTGTTTTCCTCAGATGCTGCGTGGTGAGCAGGTGTCTGAGTCTGTCTGGTTCAAGTGCCTTCCCGAGGCAACCTGCTGTTTACCTGCTGTTCAAGATCGAGTCTCCAGTTTGTCCTCGTCATTTCGAGTGAAAGTTGTGTTTTTTGTTTGTATTTACTTTACTGGATTAAAGACTCTGTTTTCGCCAAGTCGCTTTTGGGTCCTCTTTCACCTGCATGACAAAAGTTTGGCTTTGTGTCAAAAATCCATCATAATCAGGGAAGATCAGTTATTCAGAGCCTTGCATAACTGTACGGGAATAGCCAATTCCAGAACCTCTCCATATCATCCACATGGGAATCCGGTGGAGAGATTTAACCGTACACTGTTGTCAATGTTGCGCACACGAGATGAAGAGAAAAAGGCCAACTGGGGTGATTATCTGAACAAGGTCATTCATGCATATAATTGTACCACCAGTGATGCTACTGGGCTCTCACCGTATTTCCTGCTATTTGGAAGGGCTCCACTGTTGACCTTGTCTTTGGGTTACAGATAAAGGGACAAGAGAAATCATACCAGGATTATGCTAAGAAGAGGCAGCAACAGATGGCTGAAGCCTATGACATCGCCAGTAGAAACATGGAGAAATCAACAGCAAAGGGAAAAGCCCACTACGATCAGAAGAAAATGAGTTCTGCATCGCAATATGCTCATGTCATGTAATTCTCTACCCTTTGAGGAACCTGTTGAAACACCCCATAGAGGTCTGTGGAGAAGGGAACCACCCCAGCAAAAGCAGCAAAATGGGGAGAGCGCTGAGTCTGAGAGCTCAGATGAGGATTCTTATCTAGTATTCATCAATAGGCCACATAGGGATGAAGAGAGCAGACAGAGTAGCACACAACTAGTATCAGATAATATTGGGGAAAAGGGGGTCAAGCTGAAACGGGGTCAAACTTCACTGTGAAGGAGTGCCAGCCAGTCCTCAGAGACAGCCCGGAGAGGACAGGTAAATATGGAAACAGCTGAGGGCTCAGAGACTCAATCATCTCATGATGAAGTTGACACTGATTCATTGGGGTCACCCATGACCTTGACCTGCCGTTCAGCCCGGCAGAGAAGGCCCAGAGACATTCTAACCTATAATACAGCAAGAAGCTGAGGCTGTGAAACGCAGCTTAGAAGAAGCTAGGCTGCGAGTCAAGTTAGAGGTAGAAAATGCTGCCAGACGAAGGACACTAGAAGACAAGCGTAGAGAGTTAGAGCGCCTAGAAGTGCTCAAGAAACTAAATGCTGCCAAGGCGCGAATGCAAGTGTATGAGCAAGATGAAAACTCAGAGGACGAGATGAGAGAACTACTCTCTAACTGCAAATCTGTGAAAGAAGTCACGCACAGAAGTGGCTCATTTCACAGTCTCTCACCACAACATGTTGTGACAAGCACACAGCAAGAAGATGGCACCAAGACCATGTTCAGGTTACTAGCGGAATCAATCAGTGAAAGCCGCCTCCCCATACCAGAACCAGTAACATTCAATGGAGAACCACTCTCGTTCACTGACTGGAAAGTCTCTTTTCAGACTCTGATAGACAGGAAGAACATACCAGCAACTGAGAAGATATATTACTTGAGAAAATATATTGGTGGGCCTGCCAAGAAAGCCATCGAAAGTTACTTTATGTTAGGAACAGAGTCAGCCTACTATGCGGCATGGACCATTCTTGAAGAAAGGTACGGAAACAAATTCCTCATCGCCAAGTCCTTCAGAGATAAGCTCAATGCATGGCCTAAGATAGGATCCAAGGACAGTCTTGAACTTAGAGACCTTGTAGACTTTCTTCGCAGCTGTGAGGCTGCTATGTCTCAGAATAAGGGCCTGGAGGTGCTTAATGACTGTAATGAAAACCAAAAGATCCTCGCTAAACTTCCAGATTGGCTAACTTCAAGATGGAATAGAAAGGTCATAGACATCTTAGAAGAAACTGAGATCTTTCCAAGCTTCAGTCAGTTTGTGAAGTTTCTCACGAGAGAAGCAAAGATCGCTTGCAATCCTGTGACATCCCTTCATGCTTTGAAACCAAGCGAAGATGGAAAACCTAAGACGCCAAGGATTCAAAGCCCCGGAGCAAGGGCATTAGCAACTAACTCTGATGAGAAAGATACTGTTACTAGTTGTGTCTTCTGTGAGAAGTCAGGTCACAGTCTCCACAAATGCTGGAAGTTCATGGATAAGCCCACCGCAGAGCGACAGAAGTTTGTTCAAGAGAATAAATTGTGCTTTGGCTGTTTAAGGCCTGGGCATCGCTCAAAAGATTGTGATAACAGGAACACCTGCGACACGTGTCAGAGGAGGCATCCATCCTGCCTGCACGAAGATCGTACTAAAGAAAGGTTATGGGATAGGAAGACCTCACAAGATAAGGGGACAAGAGCGTCAAGTGAGGCCATATCCAACAGAGTCGTAAGGGACATTAACAACACTCACACCTCCACAATCATTCCAGTATGGGTGTCAACCACAAGTGAGCCAGATCGTGAAGTTCTTGTGTATGCACTTCTTGACACCCAGAGCGACACCACTTTTATCCTTGAAGAGACAACAAAGGCTCTCAATACAAGGAAGGAGCCAGTCCAACTGAAACTCTCTACAATGGCTTCAAGGAATACCATTGTGTCCTGCCAGAAGCTGTCTGGTTTGCAGGTTAGAGGGCTTTACTTGGAGAAGAAAATCCCTCTGCCAACGACCTACTCGAGAGAGTTTATTCCTGCAAACAGAGATCATATTCCTACTCCAGAGACTGCAAGAGCATGGTCTCATCTTGAACACATTGCAGAGGAGATTGCTCCTCAACAGAGCTGTGATGTCGGTCTCTTAATTGGCTACAACTGCTCCCAGGCTCTCCTTCCAAGAGAAATTGTGTCTGGTAAGGGAAATCAGCCTTTTGCTCAGAGAACAGA
This sequence comes from Oncorhynchus gorbuscha, assembly GCF_021184085.1. Classification (NCBI taxonomy): domain Eukaryota; kingdom Metazoa; phylum Chordata; class Actinopteri; order Salmoniformes; family Salmonidae; genus Oncorhynchus; species Oncorhynchus gorbuscha. Next base: position 68,533,349 of record NC_060182.1, read on the forward strand.
TCTTGGCTGGAGCATAGTCGGCTATGGAAATCCATGTATCGACTATGGCGACCCTATTGGAGTGAGTCATCGGGTTATCGTTAGACAGGTGATGCCAATCCTTCAATCTTCTTCCAACCTCACAAATCAAGTACACTATGTTTGTAGAACACGTGTAAGAGAGGTAATCACAACACTGGACATTATCAAGACGCTTGAATCTGACTTCAATGAGAGAGCTGCAGAAGAGGACCTCATATCTCAAGAGGATATCCGGTTCCTGAAGAAAATGAAAGAGGGCATCAGACGTAAGGACAATGGACATTATGAGATGCCGCTGCCGTTTAAGGAAGAAAGACCCAATCTGCCGAACAATAAAACATGTGCAGTTCACCGACTCAAGTGCCTGGAAAGGAGGCTAAGGAGAGACAAGCAGTACTACAAGGACTACACAGCATTCATGGAAGAGACTATAGCTTGTGGAGATGCTGAGAAGGTCTCTAAAGAGGAAATTAACAAGCATCCAGCATGGTACATCCCGCACCATGGGGTTTATCACCCACAAAAGCCGGGAAGATACGAGTCGTCTTTGACTGCTCAGCTAAGTTTCGAGAGACGTCCTTGAATGATCATCTCCTTACCGGTCCAGAGTTGACAAACACATTGCTGGGCGTCCTTTGTCGTTTTCGTAAGGGGCCAGTTGCAATCATGTGTGACGTAGAGCGCATGTTCCACCAGTTTCATGTGAAAGCAGAAGACCAAGATTATCTACGGTTCCTTTGGTGGGAGAACGGAGATCTAGAGTCTCAACCCTCAGTGTATCGTATGAAGGTCCACTTGTTCGGCGCAGCTTCATCTCCTGGTTGCGCCAACTATGGTCTCAAACATCTTGCTGCCGAAGGACGAGGAAGCTTCAGCGAGAAGTCTATCCAGTTCATAGAAAGGAACTTTTATGTTGATGATGGGTTGACGAGCGTATCGTCTGAAGCTGAAGCGGCCCAGCTGGTGAAAGAAGCAAGAGAGCTTTGCAGCATCGGCAAACTTCGGTTGCACAAGTTTATCTCTAACAGCAAGGAAGTTATAGCCACAATTCCCAAGGAAGAACGTGCCAAGGGTGCCAAAGACCTGGATATGGCTCTGGGTGAACCACACATGGAGAGAGCGCTTGGTGTACTGTGGTGTGTCGCATCAGACGAGTTCCAGTTTAGAGTAGTTGTCAAGGAACGCCCACTCACAAGAAGAGGAGTGTTGTCTACAGTAGCCTCTGTATATGATCCGCTTGGGTTTGTGGCACCCTTTGTCCTGGCGGGGAAGCAGATCTTGCAGCGGATGTGTCGTGACAAAATCGATTGGGATGACCCCCTTCCAGATGACCTACGTTCCCAGTTGGGAATTCTGGCTCCAAGGTCTACAAAACTTGTCTGAGGTAAGGATCCAACGAAGCTACTTGCCATCAAGTTTCAAGGAGGTGCAGAGTTATGAGCTCCATCACTTCTCTGACGCTAGTACCTCAGGTTATGGAGAGTGCTCATACCTCAGAACAATCAGCACCGCAGGAGAAGTTCATTGCTCCCTAGTTATGGGGAAGTCGAGAGTCGCCCCCTCCAAGGTTACGACCATACCACGACTGGAACTTTCAGCAGCGGTGGTAGCTGTTCGAACAAGTGACATGCTCAAAAAGGAGATAGAGATACAAGGTCTACAGGAATACTTCTGGACCGACTCGAAGGTAGTTCTTGGCTACATCAACAATGAAGCCAGAAGATTCCACGTCTTTGTAGCTAACCGTATTCAACGCATTAAGCAAAGCACAGATCCCGAACAATGGAGATATGTGACCTCTGAAGAGAATCCTGCGGATCATGCTTCCAGAGGTCTCACATCAGAACAGCTCATGGCTTCCAACTGGTTCACAGGTCCAGACTTTCTTTGGCATGAAGAACTTCCCGAATGACAAGTCAAGGGGGAAGAGTTCTCAAACAATGATCCAGAGCTGAAATCCCTGGTCCATGATACCCAAGCAAAGGAAGAAAGATCATTACTAGATCACCTTCATAAGTTCTCAGACTGGGCAAGAGTGGTAAAAGCTATTGCCAGGCTCAAACGACATGTCAAAGAAGCCATAGGCTTAAAATTGAGGTCCAGTGAAGCTACAAGCATAGAAGAAAGGAGAGAGGCAGAACTCACCATTATAAAGATGGTTCAAGAAGCAGCCTTCTCCCATGAGATACACAATCTCAGGCACCAGAAAGACATCAAGACCAAAGATAAAGCAAGCAAGTTGCGTAAATTGAGTCCATTTCTGGATCAGCAAGGTATCCTCAGGGTGGGAGGTCGCTTGGCTCATGCAACTCTTCATTCCCATGTGAAGCATCCCGCAATCCTGCCAAGAGATAGCCACTTGTCAGTGCTGCTCATCAAGCACTATCATGAAAAAGTACGACACCAAGGACGTGGAATGATGATCAATGAGCTGCGATCCAACGGTATATGGATCCTAGGATGCAGCAATGCAGTTTCCTCTCACATCTACAAATGTGTGAAATGCAGGAAATTCAGAAGATGTACAGAAGGGCAAAGGATGGCAGATCTTCCAAAGGAACGCATGGAGACCGCGCCTCCCTTCACATACTGCGGGATGGACTGCTTTGGACCTTTCTATGCCAAGGACGGAAGAAGAGAGTTAAAGCGTTATGGGCTCCTATTCACTTGCATGGGCTCCCGAGCAGTTCACATTGAAATGCTTGACGACTTAACCACCGACGCTTTTATCAATTCCCTGCGTTCATTCATTGCCATACGTGGTAATGTTCGTCAAATCAGATGTGATCAAGGCAGCAACTTCATTGGCGCAAGACGCGAGTTTGTGGACGCCCTGAAAGAAATGGATCAAACACGACTGAAGGAACTTGGATGCGAGTTTATCATGAACACCCCATCTTCAAGTCACATGGGTGGTGTTTGGGAAAGGCAAATCCGCATGATACGAAGTGTCTTAACATCCACTCTTGATCAGTCAGACGGAAGACTCGACACCGCTTCTCTGCGTACCTTTCTCTATGAAGTCATGGCGATTTTAAATAGTAGGCCCATAACTACGGAATATCTGAATGATCCATTAGGTCCAGAACCTCTCACGCCAAATCACATCTTAACAATGAAGTCCACAGTTATCTTACCGCCACCTGGACAGTTCATCAAGGAAGATCTTTATCTCCGCAAGAGATGGCGCAGAGTACAATTTTTAGCCAATGAATTCTGGACAAGGTGGAAGAAAGAGTACCTCCTAAACCTCCAACACAGACAGAAATGGAGTAAAGACAGAAGAAACGCAAGGATTAATGACATTGTCATTTTGCAAGATGATACTGCACCACGCAACCAGTGGAAATTGGCAAAGGTTACAGAAGTGTACCCGGGACAGGATGGCCGGGTGAGAAGAGTCAAGTTACTGATCAGCGACTCAACCCTAGATGAGAGAGGTAAACGCATCACCAAACCCACCTATCTGGAGAGGCCCATCCATAAGACAGTCACCCTCCTGGAAGCCGATCAAGAAACCTGCAGACCCCTTTCACAGAAATCACCGGTGATTGGTGGGAGTGTAACTGACAGTTAGACTTACAGGTTATCTCGTGGTCTTTTGTTTGAATTGTTTATGTGTCCGCTGTGCGGGGGAAATGATAATGCAAGCGGAACTACGTAGCTAATACTGTTGTAACGGGGATCGTTATTGTAGCAACACACCTTTGGAGGGAAGGCAATCCTGCGCTGCGTTAGCTAAGTTTTCATGTCATCGGGAGTAGTTCATAAAGGTTGAAGAGTATGTTAGGATGAAGTGTGAATTCATGCCAGGAATAATAAGTGTGAAGTTTGATTTCCTCCCTTCTGTAATAAGCAGCCAATGAGGTATTTGTTCCTTTATTCATGTGTTAATCTGAACCTGTTATAACGCCGGTTAAACTGTTATGTATGTAAGCACTTCAGAGTTATACCAAGCTAATAAGTCACTCGTAAGATAAGGTTGTAAGAGTGTGCTTAACTGTATTTTTCATTTACTTTATAGTTCTCACGGAAGGTGATAATTCTGACTAAACTACAGAATAAAGCCGCCAGTTAAAATCAAGGAACGGTTGTGCTCGTGGTTACTGAAGGGAGCTACACTTTAGGGCTGACAAGCTCTGATCAGGATACCAACTAGAGATGTTCTGATGTGTATATATTTTCTCATTTACCTTTTCTCGTTTACCTACTAATCACAGTGTGATAATGTTTAGTGGGGGTTGCGTCTTTGCCCATAAAGGCAGACTGGACATGTCTAGATAGTTATATGGCTGTTAGGCCAATTTTCTCCATTGTTCTCATGAACAATACTTACATCTTCTCTTTGTTTTGAGGCCAGTGAAATGTTTGTGACAACATTTAGTTTTTGCAGTGGGGTGTTTGTTGTAAGTGGCTTAATACAGTTGTATTCCAGCCACTAGGGTGTACTCTGGTGAAGCCCATGGAAAATAAAGAAATATAGTTAATTGGGAAAAGTAAGAATGAAAAACTAAAGAAAGACTGTAAACAGCTGTTGCCTGTGCTGACATGATTATCAATGAACCTACCGGGTACAACCCCAAATCTGTAAACACGGGCACCCTCATAGATATCATCCTGACCAACCTGCCCTCTAAATACACCTCTGCTGTTTTCAAACAGGATTTCAGCGATCACTGCTTCATTGCCTGCATCCGTAACGGGTCTGCGTTCAAACGACCACCCCTCATCACTGTCAAACACTCCCTAAAATACTTCAGCGAGCAGGCCTTTCTAATCGGGGACCTTGGAAGGATATTGACCTCATTCCGTCAGTAGAGGATGCCTGGTTATTCTTTAAAAGTGCTTTCCTCACCATCTTAAGTAAGCATGCCCCATTCATAAAAATTGAACCAGGAACAAATATAGTTCTTGGTTCACACCAGACCTGACTGCCCTTGACCAGCACAAAAACATCCTGTGGCGTACTGCATTAACATCGAATAGCCCACACGGTTTGCAACTTTTCAGGGAAGTTAGGAATCAATATACACAGACAGTTAGGAAAGCAATGGCTATCTTCAAACAGAAATGTGCATCCTGTAGCACAAACTCCAACAAGTTCTGGGACACTGTAAAGTCCATGTAGAATGGGGACCCAAACTGTTACAGACCTATATCTATCCTATCTATCCTAGCCAAGTTATCAAACAGATCACCGACCATTTCAAATCCCACCGTACCCTCTCCGCTATGCAATCTGGTTTCCGAGCTAGTCATATGGGTGCACCTCAGCCACACTCAATGTCCTAAACAAAATCAATACCGCCATCGATAAAAGACAATACTGTGCAGCCGTCTTCATCGACCTGGCCAAGGCTTTTGACTCTGTCAATCACCACATTCTTATCGGCAGACTCAATAGCCTTGGTTTCTCAAATGACTGCCTCGTCTGGTACACCAACTACTTCTCAGACAGAGTTCAGTGTGTCAAATTGAAGGGCCTGTTGTACGGACCTCTGGCATTCTCTATGGGGGTGCCACAGGGTTCAATTCTCAAGCTGACTCTTTTCTCTGTGGACATCGATGATGTCTTTCTTGCTGCTGGCTGGTGAGTCTCTGATCCACATATACGCAGATGACACCATTCTGTATACTTCTGGCCCTTCTTTGGACACTGTGTTAACAAACCTCCAGACAAGCTTCAATGCCATACAACTCCCCTTCCGTGGCCTCCAACTGCTCTTAAATGCAAGTAAAACTAAATGCATGCTCTTCAACTGATCGCTGCCCTGCACCTGTCCACCTGTCCAGCATCACTACTCTGGACGGTTCTGACTTAGAATACGTGGACAATTACAAATACCTAGGTGTCTGGTTAGACTGTAAACTCTCCTTCCAGGATGGCCCTCGCTGCATATTCGTCGCCAAACCCACTGGCTCCAGGTCATCTATAAGTCTTTGCTAGGTAAAGCCCCGCCTTATCTCAGCTCACTGGTCACCATAGCAGCACCCATCCGTAGCATGCACTCCAGCAGGTATATTTCACTGGTCACCCCCAAAGCCTATTCCTCCTTTGACCACCTTACCTTCCAGTTCTCTGCTGCCAATGACTGGAACGAATTGCAAAAATCACTGAAGCTGGAGACTCATATCTCCCTCACTAACTTTAGCATCAGCTCACAGATCATTGCACCTGTACACAGCCCATCTGTAAATAGTCCATCCAACTACCTCATCCCCATATTGTTTTTTTGTTTGTTGCTCCTTTGCATCCCAGTATCTCTACTTGCACATTCATCTTCTGCATAGCTATCACTCCAGTGTTTAATTTCGAAATTGTAATTACTTCGCAACTACGGCCTATTTATTGCCTTACCTCCCTAATCTTACCTCATTTGCACACACTGTATATAGATTTTTTCTATTGTGTTATTGACTGTATGTTTGTGTATTCCATGTGTATTACATGTGTAACTCTGTGTTGTTTGTGTCGCACTGCTTTGCTTTATCTTGACCAGGTCGCAGTTGTAAATGAGAACTTGTTTTCAACTGGCCTACCTGGTTAAATAAAGGAGATATATATATATTTTTTAAAGCTGGCTCGACAGGCTGCCATGCCTCAGCGGGGTCGATAGGCTCCCATGCCTCAGCTAGGTGAACAGGTTCCCGTGCCTCGACCGAGGCAACTGGGGAGGTCTCAGCCGCTCATTGGGCTCTTACACCCCAGCCGGTTCGTCAGGTTTCTGCGCCTCAGCAGAGGTGACCGGTCCGCTCCTAATCCCGGGGACCGTCCCTTTGGTTGGCAACCTGCGGCTGGACTCGCGCGCTGGGGAGGGAGTATTGCCACATATACTCTCTCTCCGGCACTCTAGGTCGACATGCTCCAGCGTCTCAGCCGGATCGGCAGGTTCCCGCGCCTTAGCAGAGGTGACCCGTCCACCCCTGATCTCCGGGATCGTCATTTTGGTCTGCGTCCTGCGGCTGGTGCCGCGGGGAGGGGGTACTGTCACGTGTGCTCCCTCTCCGGCCTCTAGGTCACCTGGCTGCTCATTATTGCACACTCCTGTCACTAGCGTTACACGTATCAGCGCATAATGACACTCACCTGGACTCCATCACCTCCTTGATTACCTGCCCTTTATATGTCACTCCCTTTGGTTCCTTCCCCAAGCGTCATTGTTTCTGTTTCAGTTTCATGTCTGTGCGTTGTTCGTGTTTCTTGGTTAGTATTATGTTCCATTTATTTTATTAAAACACTCACTCCCTGAACTTGCATCCCGACTCTCAGCGCACACGTTACAGGAATTGTAAATATGAAGGACACTTGTTTTAGATCTATTTTATGTTATAACCTGGAGACAAATGTGAAACCAGTCATATGGCAGAAAACTGAAGCATATCAACTTTCCCGCAGTAGAGTTTATGAAATGCTGTGGCTTTCCTATTTCTATCATGTTAAAATATTAGCCACTATCAGTATCGGCCGCCAGTAAGCCTAAAAGCCACACATTCAACTGGCAATTTACTGTTAGTTCCATTCAGTTGGTATAGCCTACATTATCATTGCATTTAATTATATTGTTTTGTTTACCTTCATTTGCTTTCTCTGTAAACGCAGTCATGGTGGTGCGGTTGTTGCTGACCATCCTTAGTAACAGTTGATAATATACAAAAAAAAGACATGGAGGCTAATTAAATCGTTACGGAGCGGCAAGCGGACAAAGTTGTGACAGTTTGAACCAGACGCATGGCCATGTCGTTCCATGGTTAGTATTCTCCCTATAATAATAATTCTATGTCTAATCTATTCCAATCTTCCAACATTACCATGGGTTGACGAATGTGGCAATTTTCTGAATGAATCAAACCACTGTTTTCATTCATTCATATTATTTATCCATTATTTGACCAACATGTTGACATGTTCTCATTTGCAGCAACTACCTGGTGAACAGTTACAGGGGAAAGGAATGAGCCAATTGTAAACTGGTGATTATTAGGTGACCGTGATGGTTTGAGGGCCAGATTGGGAATTTAACCAGGACACCTGGGTTAACACCCCTACGATAAGTGCCATGGGATCTTTAATGACTTCAGAGAGTCAGGACAACGTCCCATCCGAAAGACAGCACCCTACACAGGGCAGTTTCCCCAATCACTGCCCTCAGGCATTGGGATACTTTTGTAGACCAGAGGAAAGAGTGCCTCCTACTGGCCCCCCAACACCACTTTTAGCAGCATCTGGTCTCCCATCCAGGAACTGACCAGGACCAACCCTGCTTAGCTTCAGAAGCAAGCCAGCAGTGGTATGCAGGGTGCCATGCTGCTGGCATAAATGTAAACCATAAATGGTTCTCCAAACCATTTTTTTTGTGATTCATAAATACTTTCCTAACCCTAAATAATCCACAAGATCAGAGCATTTTCAAATCTACCAATTGGTGCTGAAACGATGACGAATGTGCAGCTATTTAAATGTCGTTCTTTTATTGATCCCTAATATTCTGAACCCGTTCTCTCGATATTGTAACGACCCTGGGTTTATAAGCGCGGAAATCGATACTACCGCACGAGCATGCTTTTGTGACCTCGGGCTCGAAGGTCGAGGCTTCGAGACCTGCTCCCTGCTGTTTCATTACATTGGTGTCGGAAGTGATCGGACCTTGCGTCCACGACAGTGTGTGTGCTTGGCCGGGGAGCGTGTTCCTGCAACACGTAGAGCCACAAGCTATAGCGCGAGGACGTGCTCTTTGAAAGGAGGGAGTAGTGTAACACCCTGGGTTTATAAGCTCAGAAATCGACTCTACCGCACAAGCATGCACCGTTGATAGCGCGCGGGACCTCGAGCTCGAAGGTTGAGGGTTCGAGACCTGCTCCCTGCTGTTTCATTACAATATATTCTAGTGAGTATGTTGACAACATTCTAACTAAAAGGTACACAGTATTTAAAGGGATGGCTTAAGATAAATGTAATGAAAACTCCATGAGAAAGTCTGTTGGTTTTCAGAGGTCGAATGAAATTGAATCAGAGCGTGCAAGGTAGCCACACCGTGTTATGTGACAGAATAAGGTAAGTCTGAATACCAAATACTGAGTAGTGTGTAGGAAATGCGTAAATTCCTAAGTTGGAATCGGCCCCTAAGAGCTTAGTGCCGTGATGCCAAAATAGCCTAGCGCACGTCTGGCCCCTCACTGTCCCTTCCAGCAGCCCTGACCAGATACTTGGCACAGGTTAGGCCAGTGCTGCATCTCTCCATGTGCAATAAACCTGCAGCCCTGTGGACTGGTCAAACCATGACAATGTTTAACAGTCCTCTCAGAACACACAGTCTTTAACAGGCCCCTGCTAGTAAAGCCAGAAGGCCTCCAGGAGAACTGCTGTCACGCAGTGGGACTCCCCCCGACACCACGCCTCGGGTCAGATGAAACATCGTAAATCCAGTCCCAGTCTTTGACATTGTACTGGGCCCGGCCTGCCTACCTTCTCTTTGACGCCCCTGAGCTTTAATAACTGGTAAAAACAGCTACACTCCACACTGTTTACAGAATTCATAATTCTCCATTCAGGGTGTTTTGTATCACACAGAAACGTGAGGGACACCAACAATCAGGTATGTGTTAAAGATGGGTAGGACAAGAGCGACTAAAGGATTCTGGTCAACAGATTTCATGTGTGAAGACTGAACTTTGGCCCAGTCATAACATATCGCCCTTTAATGTAATCAAATGAAGAACACTCAGGTTTCTAGAAAAAGATAGTTGGCAAAGAGCTCTAGAACTTTCCCTTTCGTCATTAGCTGTGTGATTTAATATGAGTGCTAACGAATGGTGATGCAGACATGGTTTCTTCCACTCACCTCTCCTTGGAGATGTTCTTACTCTCCTGCTTCCAAGTGTTCTTAAAGTCGCTGCAGAACTCGTACCAGAGCATGAAGACGTAACCGGGAGCCACCTCCTTCTCCCCAGACTTTGGCTTGAGCCCAAAGTAGCTCACCATGTCCAGGAAGCTGTGTGGGAGAAACAGAGGGGAGAAGAGAGAGACGGGCAGTGAGAGAACATCTCACTGGGTCACAGGGGACAGCCGGTAGCGGAGGCTCCATTATCACATTGACCTCCTCTATAGCCTGAAGGGGAACAGTGCCAGGGGTCACCCCCCCCACACACACACATGAATGAATTGTCCCTTGGGGATTAATAAAGTTGTATTGTATTGTAAACACACATTGATTACGTTCATCCAACTAGCTATCTGAGACATCAAGTCCAGTAACAGTAGAGACAAAGATATTCAAGATTCTCATTCAAGATTCTCAGCCTTAACGAGATGAGAATCTACGGCCCTTGTATGTCAGATCCTCAGACTAATTTAATTGTAACCAAATCTAAACTCTCCACAAGGCTCACAGCAGTGCTCAAAGGGTTTAAAAAGCAGCATGCTCCTCTGGGGCTTTCTCTAACCTAAACATTGAAAAAAAAAATGTTTTGCCCAGCCTGTCAAGCGCTTGATATAGAGGCACAATGATTCAGGAGATGCTCCCAGATTGACACAGAGGTTTTGACTTCCAGATGGTAGGTGGCTGTTGCGACGCTAATGTAAGACATGTTGGGAGGGGAGTGTTGGGGGATGGGGCAATGTGCGCGGCAGACGGCTGCTCCCACATACTAGCCGCTTCCCATTCCCCAGATATCCGTCATGTGCTCCTCCGACACTCCAGCGCTGGGGAAGATGGTGCAGTAGATCATCCTCGTCTTGACTCGTTCCACAACCAGACTAGGCCAGGCCAGCGGAACCCAGGAGGAACAGAACATACCGAATTGACATCCATTCTGTAGGCCTTTGTAGACCCGACCAGCATGGCCCAGCGTGATTAACTAGGCTCCTTTTGTATTGGCTCCTTCCCTGACCCTGGGTCAGGTGTCAGAGTTCACACAAATCACACACAGTCTGTAGTGTGGTAAGCTTAGCTCTTTTCCTTACTCTCTCTGTCACACACGCACACGCACACACACACACAAAGACACCACACACACACACACACACACACACACACACACACACACACACACACACACACACACACACACACACACACACACACACACACACACACACACACACACACACACACACACACACACACACACACACACACAAAGATAACCCGCACACACACTCTCACACAAAGACACAACACACACACACACATATATACACACTCTGAGTCCTACAAGCACATACCACGCACTTCTGGAGGGCCATGACGCACCTGCCGTGAGGCCGTTTATTTCTGTACCTATGTTCAGCATTTCTCACTGGTGGATAAAAGCCTGGGCAACAGGGACTATCACATGGATATTTGGACGGCTAAGATAACATTCCACACAACAGATTCGAAAGGGAAACTCTCCTGTGGTCAGCTGTTACGAAATCTGTTTCTTTAACGGCGACGAGACATCTTCAATAGACAATGGATAATGTATAATGGAAGTTGTGACCGTTCAAATATCCCTCCAGCTAACAACCCTTTAACCACATAAGTATGTAAGCAGCACACACGCTGCAGTCGTTTCATATGAAATTGAGCATGATGAGGGAGGGGAAACTTAATGGTCCATTAACTGTGGACGTATCAGGAAACCTCAGGGAAACTGAAACATAAAAGAAACTAATTAGGATTGCATGTTCAGGAAAGGACCTCATTGCTCACTGCATAGGGTACCCAGGATATTGAGCAAGAAACTCACGTTACATCTCTGAAACTGTCATAAACTGTGTATCATGTCAGCTTTCCATAAAGTAATTTTGCCAACCAATTGACAAAATTAATGTAATTTCTCTACAAAGCAAATGTCATAGCAACCGGTCCTTCCTATGATGATGGTTGGCTTCAGGCCATAACAGACAAATTCATTCCCGTTCCTTAAGGGGTTGACCCTGTGTTTCAGTAGCTGGCAGTGATGATGTGATGTCTATGAGCCTTATTAACACGGGGCCCTAATGTGTGGCTGTGTCGGTGGGGTAGATGCCTCATCCAGGACAGATGTGAGGGCCGGGGCCCACCCACACCCCACAGAACAAACGGTACACACACACCACACCACGGCCCACCGCCCATATTCATCACCAGCGTGTCACTTTTATGAGGTGCGTCCCTGGGAACCTGAGAGGGCCCCCCCCCCCCAGCGGCAGGCAGCCCCGGACTGTTTGGATGAAATTAAAGGCAAACTTCATTAAAGGCTAAGGGCTGTCAGCCGTGGGACCCTTTTGATCAATATCCCCAAGTTCAAGACCTTCATTACACTGGTGTCAGTCACACAGTCACATAGAGAGATATCATAATACCACCAGGAGAAGGAGAGAGAGAGAGAGGAAGAGAGGAAAGCGAGAGACAGAGAAAGAAGGCAGAGGGAGTGAGAGACACAGAGAGAGAGAGATGGAGAGACCCATGCATTGCCAATCTGAGTGCTTCTCTTGGCTTGAAATGGAAACATGAAACAGGGGTGTTTGGAAACATTGGCTGAGTTGTAGTATTGTCCAAAGCAATCAACATCTTACAGTTTATAGTTTCCATTTTCCAGCGTCAAGCATCCTTTGGTTTCTCCTTCATGTGCTTTTCATGATTTATTTTGGAATCTGGAGAGTTACGATTTAAAGCAAACAATTCTGGTCTCTATCTAAACAAGGAAAAAATCATCTATTGGCTTTGTTTGTTCTTTCTAGTGTGTTTTTCCAATATGACATTTTCCAGATATGTTTTTTCTCTGACACTAGTTAAACGTCTGCCAGTTGACCATTTCTCCATAAATAAGGTGGGCCTTCTTACAGTGACTCTTAGAGTTTGCAGTACCAAACACGGAAGATGAGGCCTGATAACAACTAGAGTGGAGTGAGCACAGTGCTTGTATGTAGGCATGGCGGGTAATCGGCATTGGCACAGTGTATGTGAGTTTGGTGAGTGTGTGTGAACATGTAAGCGTAGTGTCTGTGTCTGTCTCCATAGGCAGCCCTCCAGACAGCCCTTCCCTATCTCGGGGCTAGTCTACATTGTGCCAGGTTATGACCTGGAGATTGTACTGGTCCTGTGTGTCTTAGTTGGTAGAGAATGGCACTTGCAACACCAAAGTTATGGGTTCAATTCCCACAGGAAAACAAAAGTATGAAAATGTATGCATTCACTACTGTAAGTTGCTGTAGATAAGAACATCTGATAACTGACTAAAATGTACTAAATGACAGAAGAACCTGCATGGCTACATGACATCCACCATCCATTATACTTGGCTGAGTTCCCTTCTGTATGTCAGAAGGTATTACAGAGGTATGCAAACAGCCAGGTCAGGAAATACAGAGCTCCTCTGTCATACAGATATGACACGTTGTTTGGTCTATGACCCCGAGGTTAATTGTGTTGTGTTATATTTAGAACGGACAGAGACGATTCATACCTCTTCTGTGCAGCTTTGAGCCGATCGTCCTCAGCAGTGTGGTCCTTTTGAACTGGGAAAAGACAAAACAACAGCATGGATTAGATGAATACACATGGAGTAAACAGACCTATGTGTGAGGCAGTATGGGAGGCTTGGAGGTCACAGTACATACAGTAGTGGGAATAGATATTTCCAAATGGAGGTAAACTGAGGTACATCAATGACACTCCATGCAGTCCCGCTGGTACAGATCAAAATCAAATCAAATCAAATTTATTTATATAGCCCTTCGTACATCAGCTGATATCTCAAAGTGCTGTACAGACGGGGGTCCTGTGGGTACAGATCTATCCTCTCCCAGGAGGAGTGTCAGGGTGAAGGGTCATTAGCATGACATGTCTAAGGTGGTGGAGCATGTGGTAGAGGTGTCCATGGATTTCACTGTGGTGAATTGTAAGAGGTGAGATGTTTGTGTGTGAGTGTGTTGATGAGGAGTGTGAGGTGGTGGTGTCTGGGGTGGGGGTGTAAGGAGAGGTCTAAGTGTGGACTGTGTGTTGAGGAGGGGAGAGGGGGAGAGGTGCGTAGCAGGGGCACAGGCAGCACAGCACGGCGCAGGGCTGAGGAGTGAGTGTATGAGGCTTGGGAACTGTAGGCTCCTGTGGACTCCTGCCATGTAAAAGTGTCTAAATGCAAGGCAGATGTGTGCGGCGGGCCAGGGCGAGGTGCAAGAATTTATCTAGGGCCAGAGAGTGCCTGTGATCTCAGATTTATTGCATTTTCCAGATTCATCCTTTTTACAATGATGGGGGACCTTTCCCACTTGAAGATTTAAGAGGGGGAAGTCTCCCAAAAATTGTTCAAAGGCAGGTTTGGGGGTCTTTTGGGAGAGGGTGAGCTTAAGCTGCTACCACCCCTTTTGCTTTGCTTTTTTTTTACATAAGCAGGCTGATTGTCTGAAGTAAACCTAATGAAGGGAAGGGGTGGCCATGGCTGGGATTGGGGAGGAGGGGGAGAGCCATGACCAATGGCGTTAGGCCCAGCGGGGGGTTCAGGCTGGCGCCTGAGGTCCTCTCTGGTAGAGGTGGCACCAGGCCGGCCGGCGCTCTGAGAGAGAGCGGCCCACAGAGAGAGAGAGAGAGAGAGAGAGAGAGAGAGAGAGAGAGAGAGAGAGAGAGAGGGGGGGAGAGAGAGAGAGAGAGAGAGAGAGAGAGAGAGAGAGAGAGAGAGAGAGAGAGAGAGAGAGAGAGAGAGAGAGAGAGAAAGAGGATGTGTGAAGTTTCTCTTCCTCCGCTCCCTGTGTAAACATGAAACCAGTAGTGGCTAACTAGAAAGTTATGAGACGCTCATGCTGAGAAGGACAATAAATTAGGCCTTTAAAACTCTGACACACTTTTCCAAACCACTGGTTTACCAAGCAGTCAGATAACAAAGTGCTAGGAAACTACATACATAAGCTGTGTTAAGGACCTGGAACCTCTCTGGGAAAAAACACACAATCTTTACTGCATCAATGACTACAGCTCCGTGCTATAAAAATGTTTTGATGTGTGTATGCCATTTCCATACATACTCAATCAAACATCAAAAGGAGCTGTAACGTGTATGTGTGAAAGTTTGTGTGTGTGTGTCGATAAATCTCTTGTTCTCGGAAACGATAAATATACCTTGCTCCTTGCCAGCCCTAATCTTTGAACTTTGTTAAGCTGTGCTGGTTTTCGTATTGTTGTCCTATCAAGAGGGAGCTTGCGGCCTCCTACTACCATAGCACAAACAAGCACACTTGTTTTCAAAGCCTCTGCCCAAGACAACATAATTAGCATTGTTTGCCAACACAGTGAAGAGCTCAGGATTGTGCATATATGACCAATCAGATGATTATGACCATAATAGCCTGGTGGGGAAGGGTGGTAAGCTTAGCCTGGTGGACACCAGTGTGCAATGGGATCTTTAGTGACAGACATCTTAAATTAGGGCCCGACTGCACCCTTTGCAGGGCAGTGTCCTTGTCGCAGCCCTGGGGCATTGGGACCAGAGGGAGGAACATCTCCCTGGGCCAGACACCTCTCAGCAGTAAACGTAAAGGAGAACATCTCACAGAGTGAGACTCAGCCGTTAAAGGACTACATGGCATGCCATGTTAAACTGACACTTTCCACTCAACACATAGTTATTTGGAAGAGTTGAATATTAGTAACTGGGTTCTGATTCATTGACAACAAAGAGAGCTTATTGAACAACACATGAAAGCCCATAGACCACTAGACAAATAAAACATGACAGAACTAGAGATTCAAGTGGGAAAATTTGTTTTAAATTAGTCATGGAGTGTATTCACTACTCAAAATGTCCCCGAAGGATTCAAAGACTTTCTATTAAAGTGAGAACAGAAAGGTGGGTTTGGCTCATTGTTTTTGTCGAAAGTAACAAAACATTCTTTCAACGCTAATAAAGAGTTCTGAAGGAAAGGGAAAATACTTCCTTCCAAACTGCTGAAGCATAAATAGGCTAACTGAGGGCTGCTGAAAGTTAGGGACTCAACATTTCAGCATTCTACCAAAAAATATATCATGAGAGCAGTACTGTATATACAGAAAGGAAGCAGAGGTGGTCATGGGTAATGGCAGAGTAATGCCTTACAAGACAAAGGCTCAATGACTTGGAGCTGTAGGAGCATTGTAGGAGCGTTGTAGGAGCGTTGTGAGATCACCAGCAGGTTTGTGAGGCAGGGCCTTTGGCGTTGGGGTTCAACTGTGGGCCCTGCTGAGAGGGAGCAGCCTGCCGGCCCCCACAGCCTCCACACAGCCTCCCAAGCAGTTCTGGGTCAGCGCTCCACAGACGCGATCACATGAGCTGCTCTGCTCCCAATGCCTCGCACAGGAGTGCACTATGACAAACAGACTGTCCCTCCTCCATTAAAAAAGTATACCGTACGTATGAGATAATTCATACTGGCTCCCTTCCTACACATGCTTGGTTATGGTTATAGCTGTCCATCAATACCAATGACGACATTGATGGATAAGATGAATAATGGAATGGACATCTCTTACACGAGACCTTGCTGCTTCACAAGTAAAAGTGCAATTGCTGGAGGAGCTCTGTTTATTAAGAACGGATTATACGTTTCCCACTGGAGAGTTCATGTTCAAGATGGTTTTTTGTAAAACCAATAGCATTTTGTAGCCAGTGGCAACGACAATGGTTTAAAGACCTTTCAAATATTCTGTGATATTGACCAAGACGACATGCTTGACACACTGGAATGTTAAAGGGAATAAACAGTCTATAATACATTTCCGTTTGCAATATGGAACTAGGAGACAAGGATACCAAGGCAGACTTTGTTCGCAATGAATACAGTACTCGAAACACCTCTATGCTGAAAACACTTCCCTGCCTCCAGTTCTCACTCTCTACCTCCCGACATGTGGATGCAATCTCTCCGCGAGACCACTCATTTACATATTTTATAGAAAGACCCTATTGTTTCCCAATATTCTCTGTCTGCCGCAAGTCATTTGTGTATTTTGCCCTTCAATGGAGTAAAACGTAGATCGCCTTGTGACCCTTTTGTTCTCACTAGTACTTTGGAGAGATAAGAGGTTGTTGAAGATGTTGGCAAGGGAGAGAGAGGTGGCTTCCCTTTAAGCAACGCCGATGCCCTACCAGACCTATAGAGGGCCATAGACCTGAGGCAGTGTTTTTGTTAATAGCCTGCTCTTTGTGGCTCTTTGTGGTATGCAGAAATGTGGGAAGGCCCTCACCTCGCCTGTGTAAAATTGGTGAAGGTGGCAAAATTGCATGCAGGTGGTTGTTGGCTTGCCAAGATGCTCGAGTTGCAGTCTGTTTGGTTGATGTTTACCCACAGCGAGAGTGATGATAGCTTGATCGTTTAAAGCAAATGAACTGTGTCCAATATTGTGAGAACATTGCCACTGTGTCCAATATTGTGAGAACATTGCCAAAAGCACCACTACATACTGTTTGGGACAAAATGCAGAGTCCTAGTTGGCACTCATTCAAATGAGGAAGAGGTTCTGTGTGCATTATATGTTGCTTTTTAGTGTCACGAGCCTGGTACCTGCTCTGTATAAGCCTGACAAGGCACCTCTCCCTCTGTCTGCATGCCACGTTGTAATGCATGTTAGGAGCGGATGTGTTGCTGCTATGTGAACAATAACTCCTGGGAATATTTACACAGTCATTTCCAGTAAATCAGGGATTACAACGCGTCTTTGTAAACTCCTTTCCTCTCCCTTTCACATTCCCATGATCAATAGTAATCACGGTTGAACCTGTTGGCCAACGGAGGAGCACTCCGAGATGGATGTCACTTTCTCTTTTGGAACACTATGACATCTGTGCTTCCTCATGCTGCATACCACAGAAACCTTACAGGAGCCCATGTCTGCATGATGGAAGTAGATAAGCGTTATGCTTTCTATGGAAGCAGCTTTACTAGCTGACTGACTGGCTTTGCAGGGCACTGGAGGGGGCTGTCGGGAGGGAAGGCTCTGGGGTGAAGATGCCCAGTGGAGGGGGAGAGGTGGAGGGGATCAGAGTGTCTCTGTCTCAGTGTAGTGTGTCCCTGGCTGCCACGGTGGTCCCCAAAATGTCCCACTGAGTACAGCCAGCCTTTACGAGGCCTCAGCCAGGGATGTCCTGCCAGCTTTATAGCAGTCATGAGTACAGGCAGCATGTTAAGGGCAATGTAATCCCCTCGGCAGGGTTAGGCTTTAGACTCTTGTCCCTGTGCTGTCAGAAAGGCAGCCCCCTCTAACTGACGCTGGGCCTGGGCTCCACCATCACACAACTAACCGCCTGACAGGGCACAAAAAATATATAGAAGAGCTAAATTACAGCTTTGGGCTTTAATGGTTCCTCTCAGTGTTTTGGAGGAAGGCAAACAGGACCTCTAGTTTCTCTCTGAGTTTGGTTTCTTTACTTGACATTCTCCTCAGCAATAAATAGTCTATGTGGAGAATGTTTAATCTCTGGAGAACAGTGGGTTCATTCTCCATTCAGAGAAGTGACAGGCTGGCTTAGAGACATGACAGAGGGAGTAAATATATCATCACTATCTACTGGTAGAATTTGGGAGTGTGTCACAGAGCATGATTTGGAGGGAGGGGGAGGGGGAAGGTCGTCTCATCACTCAGTCCAGTGGATGGGCTCAGGCCTCTGCTTGACACAGGCCTCTGCTTTCCTCTGGTGCAGTGAGTGATATCAAACATTCAAGAATTCTAATTTCCACGAGCTGTCATTACAATCGGTAGAGAAGAAGTGGCCTGTGGAGGCCAAGGGGAGAGTAAACACATCTAAACACCCAATCAGGCCAGAACCAATGTATCCTCTCTGGCCCCTGGCTTTATTATCTCTCTCACAGGGGATCAAACAGCCTTCGCTGCCCAGCCTGGCTGCCTGTATTAGGTGACACGCAATGTTTTCAACCCCCTGAGTCTGCTGGAGCAACATCTACTAAAACAACACATAGCACCCCCTGGTAGTCAACACACGGGGCCATGTCTCCTCCTCTCTTCGGTTCTGGTTTGTTTTACTCACCGGTCGAGACGAAGGCCTCCATTTTCTCCTTGAAGGGCTGGAGGTTCTCCTCGGAGGAGTTAGCACACACCTTCTGCACATCCTTTTCACACGCTGGGGGAGAGAGAAGGCAGGAAACGTTCAATATTGGACATTTCTCAGCAGGAATGGATTTAAAAAGCTTTGGCCTGGGGTGGGTGGAGGAGAGAAAGTGTGAGAAAGAGTAGACTGTGTCCTATGGTGTACTGAGTGAAATTGCCATTTGTTTTTTTATTGTCAGAGCCTCATCATTGGGCTAAGGTATAAAACAATAACTAGCGTGCCCAAACAGCAAATGTAGAACATTAATTAATGACATGTGAGAGTGGGTATCACGTTTCCAACACTTTCATAAGTTAGTTAACCAAAGCCTGCCGAGGGGAAACATTTGAGGGAAAAGAAGTGTGTGAATCTCCTCCAAAACATCCCAACCAGATGGCTATTAAAGAGAACTGGCAATCACTTTAAATGAGCTTGGTCTGCATTCAAAATGGAAACAGAGATCATGTTTCATTATCAGTAAAGCCAAGTAATAGTCTTTAAAGGGGCTTTAACACCATTTTCTGGGGGAAAAAATAAGAAATTGATTATAAATCTTCATCAACATATTCAATAGACAAATTATGGAAATATAGTTTTGTCCAAAGACTTTAGAATGGGAGTAGGGTGTTCAATCTGTTACTCTGAAGAAATTAGAGGAGATAACACATAATATGTTGAAGCCACAGATACTGGGGCATCTCTGTTGTAGCCATAGGTACTGAGCCAGCCACCCAAAACATTGAGTGTATGGCCCACTAGCTAGATGGGACATTTTTGTCAGGACTTCCGCCGAAGTCGGGCCCCTCTCCTTGTTCAGGCGGTGTTCGGCGGTCGACGTCACCGACCTTCTAGCCATCATTGATCCATTTTCCATTTTCCATTGGTTTTGTCTTGTCTTCCTACACACCTGGTTCCAATCCCATCTATTACATGTTGTGTATTTAACTCTCTGTTTCCCCTCATGTCCTTGTCTGAGATTGTTTGTTATATGTAGGTGTTTATTGTATATTCTGGTGTGCAACGGTTTTTGCACACTCTAGTGGTTATTTTGTATACTTTGGTTTTCGAAGGTTTTGATGTTTATTAAACAGCTCCGTTTTTACCAAGTTCATTCTCCTGTGCCTGACTTCCCTGCCACCAGCACGCACCACATTACAGACCGTACTATGGAGTCAGCAGGAGAGGATACCCCGGCAATTGAGTTGGAGGAGCGCGTCCTGGAGCATACAGATATGCTTCACCATCTTGGCGTTGCCATGGATCGCTGGGAGAGACAGGCGTTGTCCAGACGATGGACCGCTGGGAGAGACAGGGAGTTCTTCAGCGCAACCGGGGTCTCTCTTGAGCGCTCCTTTCTCGCCTGAACCCAGTGGGATCCGTCTCTCCTTGCCCCAGGAGTATGACGGTAGGGCTTCGAACTTCCAGTTTTTTTTACTGCAATTAAACCTTTATCTGGCCACCGTCCACCCGGCTCCATCGGATCGTGAGAGAGTGTCTGCCCTCGTCTCGTGCCTCACCGGGAGAGCCCTGGAGTGGGCCAACGCCGTATGGAGAGAGGGAGATGCGGTGTTGGACAACCCGCGGCGGGTGAGCACCTCTACCATCTGAGGCAGGAGACGAGGAGCGCCCAGGAGTTCGCCCTGGAGTATAGGACCCTGGCTGCCGGCGCGGGATGGAGCAACAGGGCCCTGATCGACCATTATCGTTGCAGTATGCACGAGGAAGTCCGTTGGGAGCTGGCCTGCAGAGACACCAACCTCACATTCGATCAGCTGGTGGACCTGTCTATCCGGCTGGACAACCTGCTGACTACTCGTGGACGTCCAGAACAGGGTCTGGTGGTTCCATCCTCCCGCACCACCTCTCCGATACCTATGGAGCTGGGAGGGGCGGTACACAGGGAGACCGGAGGAGGTTCCCGCTCGTGCACCATCTGTGGCCGCAGAGGTCACACTGCCGGTCGGTGCCAGGTTGGTTCCTCTGGGAATCGAGGCGGCAGGCAGGTTGCTCTGGCGTCACCCCATGTGAGCCGGCACAATTCTCTCCCAGAGCCCTCTGTTGCACATATGTATGTCTGTCACTTTTCCTGAGTTTTCTCCGTATTCCCAGCATAAGGCGCTCGTAGATTCAGGCGCGGCTGGGAATTTCATTGAGAGAGCGTTAGCTCATAGTTTAGGGACCTCCATTTTTCCCGTGGATGCGCGTTTCCCCGTTCACGCCTTTGATAGTCGACCATTAGGCTCAGGGATACTTAGGGAGATCACCGCACCGTTGGATATGGTGACGCAGGGGGGTCTTCCTCATTGACTCTCCTGTGTTTCCCGTGGTGCTGGGCCTACCCTGGTTAGCTTTTCATATCCCCACTGTTTCTTGGCCACAGAGGGCTCTCACGGGGTAGTCGCGAGAGTGCTCAGGTAGGTGATTAGGGGTTTCCGTTGGTGCTACAACGGTGGAGAGTCCATACCAGGTCTCCACCGTGCGCATTCCCCCTGAATATGCCGATTTGGCTCTTGCCTTCTCTAAAAAGAAGGCGACTTAATTACCACCTCATCGACGGGGCGATTGTGCGATAGACCTCCTGGTAGATGCTGCACTTCCCAGGAGTCATGTGTATCCCTTCTCACAGGCGGAGACAGAGGCTATGGAAACATATGTCTCCGAATCCCTGTGTCAGGGGTACATTCGGTCCTCCACTTCACCCGCCTCCTCAAGTTTCTTTTTTGTGAAGAAGAAGGAGGGAGGTCTGCGTCCATGTATTGACTATCGGGGTCTGAGTCAGATCACGGTGAGGTATAGCTACCCGCTACCGCTCATAGCTACAGTGATAGAGTCAATGCACGGGGCGCGCTTCTCCACCAAACTAGATCTCAGGAGCGTTTACAACCTGGTGCGTATCCGAGAGGGAGACGAATAGAAGATGGCTTTCAGTACCACTTCTGGGCACTATGAGTACCTCGTCATGCCGTACGGGTTGATGAATGTGCCCTCAGTCTTCCAAGCCTTTGTAGACGAAGGACCTGCATGGTAGGGTTTAGTGGTGTATATTGATGACATTGTGATATACTCCGCTACACGTGCTGTGTCCCTGGAGCATGTGTCCCTGGTGCGAAGAGTGCTTGGTCGCCTGTTGGAGCATGACCTGTACGTCAAGGAGAAATGCCTGTTTTTCCAACAGTCCGTCTCCTTCCTAGGGTATCGCATTTCCACGTCAGAGGTGGAGATGGAGAGTGACCGCATTGCAGCCGTGCATAATTGGCCGACTCCCACCACGGTCAAGGAGGTGCAGCGGTTCTTAGGGTTTGCCAACTACTACCGGAGGTTTATCCGGGGTTTTGGTCAGGTGCCAGCTCCATTATCTCACTGCTGAAGGGGGGCCCGGTGCACTTGCAGTGGTCAGCTGAGGCGGACAGGGCTTTTAGTCACCTGAGGGCTCTGTTTACCTCGGCTCCCGTGCTGGCCCATCCGGATCCCTCTTTGGCGTTCATAGTGGAGATAGACGCGTCCGAGGCTGTGATAGGAGCGGTGCTCTCTCAGCGCTCGGGTACGCCACCGAAGCTCTGCCCCTGTGCCATCTTCTCGAAGAAGTTCACCCCGGCGGAGCAAAACTATGATGTGGGGGACCTGGAGCTGTTGGCTGTGGTCAAGGCCTTGAAGGCGTGGAGACATTGGCTTGAGGGGGCTAGACACCCTTTTCTCAACTGGACTGACCCCCGTAATCTGGAGTACATCCAGGTGGCGAGGACACTGAACCCTCGCCAGGCAAGGTGGGCCATGTTTTTCACCCGGTTTGTATTTACCCTTTCATACAGACCAGGCTCTCAGAACGCTAAGGCAGGCGCATTGTCCCGGCTGTATGATACAGAGGAGCGGCCCATAGATCCCACTCCCATACTCCCGGCCTCTTGCCTGGTGGCACCAGTAGTGTGGTAGCTGGACACAGACATTGAGCAGGCGTTGCGTACAGAGCCTGCTCCCCTTCAATGTCCGGCTGGGAGTCTGTACATTCCGTCTGCTGTCCGGGACCGGCTAATCTATTGGGCCCATATGTCACCCTCCTCTGGTCCTCCTGGTATCGGTCGGACGGTGCACTGTCTTAGTGACAAGTACTGGTGGCCCAATTTAGCTAAGGACGTGAGGGTTTATGTTACCTCATGCTCGGTGTGCACCCAGTGCAAGGCTCCTAGACACCTGCCTAGAGGTAAGTTACAACCCTTACCCGTACCACAATGGCCATGGTCTTACCTGTCAGTGGATTTCCTGACTGATCTTCCTCCTTCACAGGGAAGCATCACTATCCTGGTCGTTGTAGATCGTCCTGCCGTCTCCTCCCTCTTCCCGGTCTCCCTACGGCCCTACAGGCTGCGGAGGCCTTGTTTACACACGTATTCTGGCACTACGGGGTGCCTGAGGATATAGTGTCTGATCGAGGTTCCCAGTTCACTTCAAGGGTCTGGAAGGCGTTCATGGATCTTCTGGGGATCTCGGTTAGCCTTACCTCAGGTTTTCACCCTGTGGAGTAACGGGCAGGTGGAGAGAGTAAACCAGGATGTGGGTAGGTTTCTGAGGTCTTATTGCCAGGACCGGCCGGGGGAGTGGGCAGCGTTGGTGCAGAGATGCCCAGAACTCGCTCCGCTACTCCTCCAAAAACCTCACCCCCTTCCAGTGTGTATCAGCCAGTTCTGGCTCCTTGGCATCAGAGTCAGACCGAAGCTCCTGTGGTGGACGACTGGTTCCAGCACGCGGAGACATGGGACGCTGCTCATGTCCATCTTCACCGCGCCAGAAAGTGGCAGCAGACCGTCACCGCAGTGAGGCCCCGGTGTTCGCACCAGGGGATCGGGTCTGGCTCTCGACCAGGATCGAAGGGGCCCCACATTACAATTTTATTTGATTTATTTAACCTTTATTTAACCAGGCAAGTCAAGAACAAATGATTATTTTACATTGATGGCCTACCCCGGCCAAACCCTCCCCTAACCCGGATGACGCTGGGCCAATTGTGCGCCGCCCTATGGGACTTCCGATCACGGCCGGTTGTGATAAAGCCTGGGATCGAACCAGGGTCTGCAGTGACTCCTCTAGTACTGAGATGCAGTGCCTTAGACCGTTGCGCCACTCGGGAGCTGACATGCTGGCAGTAGATCGCCCTGTCCTGTTCTGGCTTTCCCCAGTGGGACTGTACATGTGGGTGACGGCTGAATGTGGAAGCCTTGTTTGTTGTTTGCTCTGGATGGGCCTTTGTTGTCCTGCCAAACCACCTAGCTCACACGGGCTCAAAAGAAACGGCCGATG
Organism: Oncorhynchus gorbuscha; assembly: GCF_021184085.1. Taxonomy (NCBI): domain Eukaryota; kingdom Metazoa; phylum Chordata; class Actinopteri; order Salmoniformes; family Salmonidae; genus Oncorhynchus; species Oncorhynchus gorbuscha. Next base: position 68,557,694 of record NC_060182.1, read on the forward strand.
ACTTGACGGAGCGCGAGCCAAACTATTTAATTTCCTCCTAACAATCAACATTGGATGATATATACAGAGCCGCCTGCCAAAATAACTTCCTCAAAGCTGTAAGTCATAAAGCTGTGCAATAAATACCTTGCGTTGGTTATTACTGCATCGCTTAATGTCTTAACAACACAACAGGAACACTGTTTGGTCAGAGTCTAAGACTGGTTCACTGGTTTCCACAACAATCAAGAGGGATGTATTAAGAACAGGTGAATATGCCCAGTAACCCACTATCCTTTTCCAGGTTCGGAGGAAAAGTTGCTCTTGAAAGGTGAGGGACAACTTGAACTACCGCACACTTCTTGAGTAAGCAAAGACACTATTCCAATCACATCATCCACAGCTGAGAGGGACAACCATGACACACACCTGATCATGTGATCTAGCTCTAACACGACTGAAAAGATCCTACTTTTAAAAAACTATTAGCTCCCTCACACATTAAAATCCCCCTGTCTCAAGTGGGCACAGTAAAGGGTGTTCAAAACAGCAAGAATACAATTCAGAGGCGGCTCCCCTCCAAAATGTGGTCCAGACAGCGTAGGCCACAAGAAGGAATACCAAATAACATCAGCAGCTGCTTGAAATAAAACCCCAGTGGGCCTCTGGTTTAGGACATTGTCTTTCAGTGACAATGCATAATCACGGAGGGTTAGTAGAAGGAAGAGGAGGAGGCAGAGGAGGAGGGAGTGAGCTCTTTCTAATGCAGAAGTCACCTGGGGATATACTGTTTAACAGTAGTATTACAGTGTAACAGTAGTATTACAGTGTAACAGTGGTGTTACTGTTTAACAGAAGTATTACAGTTTAACAGTAGTATTACAGTGTAACAGTAGTATTACAGTGTAACAGTAGTATTACCGCTTAACAGAAGTATTACAGTTTAACAGTAGTATTACAGTGTAACAGTAGTATTACAGTGTAACAGTAGTATTACCGTTTAACAGAAGTATTACAGTTTAACAGTAGTATTACAGTGTAACAGTAGTATTACAGTGTAACAGTAGTATTACAGTGTAACAGTAGTATTACCGCTTAACAGTAGTATTGCAGTTTAACAGTAGTATTACAGTGTAACAGTAGTATTACCGCTTAACAGAAGTATTACAGTTTAACAGTAGTTTTACAGTGTAACTGTAGTAATACAGTTTAACAGTAGTATTACAGTTTAACAGTAATATTATAGTTTAACAGAGGTATTACAGTTTAACAGTGTGTATTACCGCTTAACAGTAGTATTGCAGTTTAACAGTAGCATTACAGTTTAACAGTGTGTATTACTGTTTAACAGTAGTATTACAGTTTAACAGTAGTATTACAGTTTAACAGTAGTATTACCATTTAACAGTAGTATTACAGTTTAACAGTAGTATTACAGGGTAGCAGTAGTATTACAGTGTAACAGGCCAACTGAAGCCTGCTCTGCCTGCTCTGTAAATATGTCCATGCTCTTCTCTAATTGGCCAGTGAGTGTTCATCTGGGCTCTCTGTGCCCAAACAACCATATCAGTTTCCCTGTGGGCACAGCAGCAGAGAGAGAGAGAGGGAGAGAGAGAGAGAGAGAGAGAGAGAGAGAGAGAGAGAGAGAGAGAGAGAGAGAGAGAGAGAGAGAGAGAGAGAGAGAGAGAGAGAGACTTCACTTGAGGCTCTTCTTTCAGAGGAAAAAACTGTCGCAAAAGACTGTCACGTCATGGTCAGACAGAAGCGGACCGCACTGCTGCCGTCAGCGTTGTTTGTCCTGTCTGGCTTTCTGTCCAGTCACTAGGACACAGGGGACCTGTCTCCCACCACAGACACAATGCTGCATGCTGGGAGACAGACAGAAGCTCCCTACCATTTCCAGCTAGGGTCAGCCCACATACAGACAGTGGATTCAGCATTATTGTAGAAAGTGACTGATATCTATGTGTAAATCAAGATAAAATGTATCTTCATTTACAGAATTACTCATCATGAACTGTAAGCAATACATGAAATGCCCACACATATTCCTCAGTATCCAAATACATGTAGAGGGATCTAGTTCAAAACCTTATCATCTGTGATGTCCATGCAGGTTTATTTGGATTTAGAGAGGTGATATAAGACAGATATGATGGCAGGATGATTTGATGGCCATATAACCAAGGGTTGCCAGACACAAACTGCTTGTTGTTAATACTGTAGTAAGGCATGGATACATGACGTCTACAGAGTTTGTACACTGGAAGCACGCCCACTACATGCTGTCTGTAAGGACACTGGGCTAGCTGGTATGCCAGAATATTGCATCATATAAGGTATGTTACTGTACTGTAATATGGGGAAGGGGCTAACGTGAAAAGACAGAGTCTGACTTCTGCTCCGAGACATGGCAAACGCGGTTAGTCAATCTTGTCACGTTGATGTAATAAATGAACCATGAATTCCTCCACATTAACCAATGGCTTGCCCAAAGCTACAGGGAAATGTTAGGACATCAAGACAATGCCACATTATTCTGTAGACCCTGGGATGTTTGGAAAACAAAACATTGTACACACAGACTATCTTGGATAATCATGGAGCTCTACATAATTGACTGCCATATAGAAAAAGGTTTATGTTCTCAATGTTCTACTGCCACAACTCACTTCAATTAAAGATTCATGTTGATTTTGCTGTGCACTTTATTTCTAAGCAATACTGACAATTAAAAAACTCCTACAGATATATATACACAACATAGTGTTTTTGCCCATCAGGCATGAATGTTTTGGAAACTATTTTCTCGTAGGAAGAGAGAGGTTAGTCTTGTCCGTGATCTGGCCTGACAGATCAGTGTTATCTACGCCAGGCACTGGATCATTTTCCATCAGCTCTAAAGCACAATTCTCTCTCTAATCCACAATTATATACAATCCCAGTGCACTGTCAGGCTCCCAGCTTCCACCTCCCTCCCTCCCATCCCGGCAAGAGCCCTGCTATAACCCAGGCCACATGGGGCCAGCCAGGAGGCTTTTGTAAAGGTACAGTAAGACACCGCTCCTCCCCCTAAGATAAATCTATCTCTATCGGCCTTGACAAATCCAGAATCCAACCCTGGCCCACCTCCTACAGAGCCTGTCTGAGAACACAATGCTGACATACTGTGTACACACAGTCCTGGAAACTAATATTTGTTGTAAGACACGGTTCTCCAAGGTTCAGGGAGTCAGCTAGAGTGCACCACTGAGCTCTGTTCTGCTGTAAGGGAATGCTTGGGAGGTCATAGTTTGAGGAAATCATACAAAATGTATATATACAGTGCATTCGTAAATTATTCAGATGCCTTGACTTGTTACATTACAGCTTCAATCTAAAATAGTTTTTTTTATCCTCATAAATCTACACACAATACCCCATAATAACAAAGCAAAAACAGGTTTTTTGAAATGTTTGCAAATGTACGAAAAAATATAAATCGGAAATATTACATTAACATGACTATTCAGACCCTTTACTCAGTACTTTGTTGAATCACATTTGGCAGCGATTACAGCCTTGAGTCTTATTGGGTATGACGCTACAAGTTTGGCACACCTGTATTTGGGAATTTTCTCCCATTCCTCTCTGCATATCCTCTCAAGCTCTGTCAGGTTTTCAGGTCTCTCCAGAGATGTTCGATCGGCTTCAAGTCCAGGCTCTGGCTAGGGCACTCAAAGACATTCAGAGACTTGTTCCGAAGCCACTCCTGTGTTGTCTTGGCTGTGTGTTTAGGGTCGTTGTCTTGTTGGAAGGTGAACCTTCACCCCAGTGTGAGGTCCTGAGCGCTCTGGAGCAGGTTGTCATCAAGGATCTCTCTGTACTTTGCTCCGTTCAACTTTACCTCATCCCCACAGCATGATGCTACCACCACCATGCTTCACCATAGGGGTGGTGCCAGGTTTCCTCCAGACGTGACGCTTGGCATTCAGGCCAAAGAGTTCAATCTTGGATTCATCAGACCAGAGAATCTTGTTTCTCATGGTCTGAGAGTCTTTAGGTGACTTTTGGTAAATTCCAATCGGGCTGTCAAGTGCCTTTTACTGAGGAGTGGCTTCAGTCTGGCCACTCTACCATAAAGGCCTAATTTCTGGAGTGCTGCAGAGATGCTTGTCCTTCTGGAAGGTTCTCCCATCTCCACAGAGGAACTCTATAGCTCTGTCAGAGTGACCATCATGTACTTGGTCACCTCCCTGACCAAGGCCCTTCTCCCCCGATTGCTCAGTTTGACAGGGCGGCCAACTCTAGGAATAGTCTTGGTGGTTCTAAACTTCTTCCATTTAAGAATGGTGGAAGCCACTGTGTTCTTGGGGACATTTAACGATGCAGAAATGTTTTGGTACCCTTCCCCAGAACTGTGCTTCAACACAATCCTGTCTCGGAGCTCTACTGACAATTCCTTCGACCTCATGGCTTGGTTTTGCTGTGAAATGCACTGTCAACTGTGGGAACTTATATAGACTGGTGTGTTCCTTTCCAAATCGTGTCCAATCAATTGAATTTACTACAGGTAGACTCCAATGACATTGTGATGATCAACAGAAACAGGATGCACCTGAGCACCGTTATATTTTTAAAACATTTGCAAAAATATCTTCATCTATTGGGCATTGTGTGTAGACTGCTGAGGAAAGAAATTTATTTAATCAATTTTAGAATAAGGCTGTAACGTAACAATATATATATACAGTACCAGTCAAAAGTTTGGACACACCTACTCATTCAAGGGTTTTTCTTTATTTTTCTATTTTCTACATTGTAAAATAATAGTGGTGACATCAAAACTATGAGTAACAAATATGGAATCATGTAGTAATCAAAAAAGTGTTAAACAAATGTTTAGTGTGCAAAGGATTAGCATTTAAATTAACATGATTATCAAGTGTGTAGTGATTCATTTGCTTAATTCCCACCTTTCGAAGTCTACACCCACTTCCCTTTTGTCCACCAAGCCTTAATACTGGTTTAGCCCACTAGGGCTCATCCCCTATCATTTCCTTGTAACCATGTCTACTTTGTTTGTTTGTTTGTATGTGCATTTCTGTGATTATTTAGTTAGTTAATAAATAAATGATTGAGAATTGATGTATGGATGACTCATAGTGAAGACTGGGTTTGTGCAGATGACCAACAATTTACAACATTTGGAATGAGACTAATGTGAGGTAAAGAATAACTCATTAATTAGAAGACTAATTGATCAGATATTAAAATATCTGAACGTTATATTAGGAAAATGATCACTTTGTAATCTGAATATTTTCCTTCGTGCCCCGATTTCCTAGTTAATTCATATTTACCTGATTAGTTAATCACGTAATAATAATTACAGAGAATTGATTTGATAAAATAACAGTCTTCAGTTTAATGATGCCAAAGACACGACACTGGACTCGAACACAGACTCTCTAGTGGCACAGCTCGGGAGGCCTGGAATTTCTTTCCTTCTTAATGCATTTGAGACAGTTAGTTTTGTTGTGACAAGGTAGGGGTTGTATATAGAATATAGCCCTATTTGGTAAAATACCAAGTCCATATTATGGCAAGAACAGCTCAAATAAGCAAAGAGAAATGAGTCCATATTTTAAGACATGAAGGTCAGTCAATCCGGAAAATTTCAAGAACTTTGACAGTTTCTTCGAGTGCAGTCGCAAAAACATCAAGCGCTAAAATGAAACTGTTTCTCATGGGGACCCAGTTACCTCTGCTACAGAGGATACGTTCATTAGAGTTAACTGCACCTCAGATTTCAGCCCAAATAAATTAAAGTGACAGACACATCTCAACATCAACTGTTCAGAGAAGAGTGCCTGAATCAGGCCTTTTTAGTCAAATTGCTGCAAAGAAATCACTACTAAAAAGACACCAATAAGAATAATAGACTTGTTTGGGCCAAGAAACATGAGCTAATCAAATCAAATCAAATGTATTTGTCACATACACGTGTTTAGAAAATGTTATTGCGGGTGTAGCAAATTGCTTGTGTTTCTAGTTCCAACAGTGCGGTTGTGGGTGGTGCAATTTCTGTACCAGGCGGTGATACAGTCCGACAGAAAGCTCTCTATTGTGCATCTGTAAAAGTTTGTGAGGGTTTTAGGTGCCAAGTAATTTCAGTTTGTCAGTGATGTGTACGCCGAGGAACTTGAAGCTTTCTACCTTCTCCAGTGCGGTCCTGTTGACGTGGATAGGGGGTGCTCCCTCTGCTGTTTCCTGAAGTCCACGATAAGCTCCTTTGTTTTGTTGATGTTGGGTGAGAGGTTATTTTCCTGGCACCCAGGGCCCTCACCTCCTCCCTTTAGCCTGTCTCGTCATTGCGGTTCCGGTTGGAGCGAGTGGTCGCATCTGCACGTCGCTCCAACGGGTAGTATAACTTTTTCATTATATTTCATTATATCACAACGGTTTGATTTGTCTTATCTTAGCAATTTCTTCTCAGCTAGCTACATAGCCGTCTTTGTATCAAAGATAATTGCGTAATTATCGTATTTCGCCGTCCTAACGTAGTCTTCACTAGCCAGCTAGCTAACGTCCACTGATTAGCTGCACTGAGAAACTATTACTATTACACTCAACTGAACGACTTGATTAGTTTAGTGTTAGCTACCTACATAGCTGTCTTTGCTGTCTTCGTATCATCGTATCCAAGATAATTGTGTTGTTTAGGTTTAGAGTGTGTAGTCTTAGAGTGATTATCTTAATTTACCGAGGTTAGCTAGCCAGCTATTTGTCGTCCTTAACGTAGGTGACTCTGCTAGCTAGCCAAAGCTAGCCAACGTCTTCTGTATAGAACTCAACTACCCGGTCGCATTCACAGGTTGTATCACTTTTTCACTCATTTCATTACAGTACAACGGTTTGATTTGTTTGATCGTAGCTAGCTACTTAGCTAGCTACATAGCCGTCTTTGTATCAAAGATAATTGTGTAGTCTAGAGCGATTTTCTAGGTTCGCTAGCCATCTATTGTCGTTCTTTTAACGCAACGTAACGTAAACAACACTGCTAGCTAGCCTGCTAGCCCCCGAATAGCAACACTGCAGAAACTATTACACTCAACGGAACGACTTGATTAGTGTAGTGTCAACAACGCACCCACTGCCAGCTGGCCTACTTCAGCAGTACTGTATCATTTTAATCATTTTAGTCAATAAGATTCTTGCTATGTAGCTTAACTTTCTGAACATTCGAGACGTGTAGTCCACTTGTCATTCCAATCTCCTTTGCATTAGCGTAGCCTCTTCTGTAGCCTGTCAACTATGTGTCTGTTTATCCCTGTTCTCTCCTCTCTGCACAGACCATACAAACGCTCCACACCGCGTGGCCGCGGCCACCCTACTCTGGTGGTCCCAGCGCGCACGACCCACGTGGAGTTCCAGGTCTCCGGTAGCCTCTGGAACTGCCAATCTGCGGTCAACAAGGCAGAGTTCATCTCAGCCTATGCCTCCCTCCAGTCCCTCGACTTCTTGGCACTGACGGAAACATGGATCACCACAGACAACACTGCTACTCCTACTGCTCTCTCTTCGTCCGCCCACGTGTTCTCGCACACCCCGAGAGCGTCTGGTCAGCGGGGTGGTGGCACCGGGATCCTCATCTCTCCCAAGTGGTCATTCTCTCTTTCTCCCCTTACCCATCTGTCTATCGCCTCCTTTGAATTCCATGCTGTCACAGTTACTAGCCCTTTCAAGCTTAACATCCTTATCATTTATCGCCCTCCAGGTTCCCTCGGAGAGTTCATCAATGAGCTTGATGCCTTGATAAGCTCCTTTCCTGAGGACGGCTCACCTCTCACAGTTCTGGGCGACTTTAACCTCCCCACGTCTACCTTTGACTCTTTCCTCTCTGCCTCCTTCTTTCCACTCCTCTCCTCTTTTGACCTCACCCTCTCACCTTCCCCCTACTCACAAGGCAGGCAATACGCTCGACCTCATCTTTACTAGATGCTGTTCTTCCACTAACCTCACTGCAACTCCCCTCCAAGTCTCCGACCACTGCCTTGTATCCTTTTCCCTCTCGCTCTCATCCAACACCTCCCACACTGCCCCTACTCGGATGGTATCGCGCCGTCCCAACCTTCGCTCTCTCTCCCCCGCTACTCTCTCCTCTTCCATCCTATCATCTCTTCCCTCCGCTCAAACCTTCTCCCACCTATCTCCTGATTCTGCCTCCTCAACCCTCCTCTCCTCCCTCTCTGCATCCCTTGACTCTCTATGTCCCCTATCCTCCAGGCCGGCTCGGTCCTCCCCTCCCGCTCCGTGGCTCGATGACTCATTGCGAGCTCACAGAACAGGGCTCCGGGCAGCCGAGCGGAAATGGAGGAAAACTCGCCTCCCTGCGGACCTGGCATCCTTTCACTCCCTCCTCTCTACATTTTCCTCCTCTGTCTCTGCTGCTAAAGCCACTTTCTACCACGCTAAATTCCAAGCATCTGCCTCTAACCCTAGGAAGCTCTTTGCCACCTTCTCCTCCCTCCTGAATCCTCCGCCCCCCCCCCTCCTCCCTCTCTGCAGATGACTTCGTCAACCATTTTGAAAAGAAGGTCGACGACATCCGATCCTCGTTTGCTAAGTCAAACGACACCGCTGGTTCTGCTCACACTGCCCTACCCTGTGCTCTGACCTCTTTCTCCCCTCTCTCTCCAGATGAAATCTCGCGTCTTGTGACGGCCGGCCGCCCAACAACCTGCCCGCTTGACCCTATCCCCTCCTCTCTTCTCCAGACCATTTCCGGAGACCTTCTCCCTTACCTCACCTCGCTCATCAACTCATCCCTGACCGTTGGCTACGTCCCTTCCGTCTTCAAGAGAGCGAGAGTTGCACCCCTTCTGAAAAAACCTACACTCGATCCCTCCGATGTCAACAATTACAGACCAGTATCCCTTCTTTCTTTTCTCTCCAAAACTCTTGAACGTGCCGTCCTTGGCCAGCTCTCCCGCTATCTCTCTCTGAATGACCTTCTTGATCCAAATCAGTCAGGTTTCAAGACTAGTCATTCAACTGAGACTGCTCTCCTCTGTATCACGGAGGCGCTCCGCACTGCTAAAGCTAACTCTCTCTCCTCTGCTCTCATCCTTCTAGATCTATCGGCTGCCTTCGATACTGTGAACCATCAGATCCTCCTCTCCACCCTCTCCGAGTTGGGCATCTCCGGCGCGGCCCACGCTTGGATTGCGTCCTACCTGACAGGTCGCTCCTACCAGGTGGCGTGGCGAGAATCTGTCTCCTCACCACGCGCTCTCACCACTGGTGTCCCCCAGGGCTCTGTTCTTGGCCCTCTCCTATTCTCGCTATACACCAAGTCACTTGGCTCTGTCATAACCTCACATGGTCTCTCTTATCATTGCTATGCAGACGACACACAATTAATCTTCTCCTTTCCCCCTTCTGATGACCAGGTGGCGAATCGCATCTCTGCATGTCTGGCAGACATATCAGTGTGGATGACGGATCACCACCTCAAGCTGAACCTCGGCAAGACGGAGCTGCTCTTCCTCCCGGGGAAGGACTGCCCGTTCCATGATCTCGCCATCACGGTCGACAACTCCATTGTGTCCTCCTCCCAGAGCGCCAAGAACCTTGGCGTGATCCTGGACAACACCCTGTCGTTCTCTACTAACATCAAGGCGGTGGCCCGTTCCTGTAGGTTCATGCTCTACAACATCCGCAGAGTACGACCCTGCCTCACACAGGAAGCGGCGCAGGTCCTAATCCAGGCACTTGTCATCTCCCGTCTGGATTACTGCAACTCGCTGTTGGCTGGGCTCCCTGCCTGTGCCATTAAACCCCTTCAACTCATCCAGAACGCCGCAGCCCGTCTGGTGTTCAACCTTCCCAAGTTCTCTCACGTCACCCCGCTCCTCCGTTCTCTCCACTGGCTTCCAGTTGAAGCTCGCATCCGCTACAAGACCATGGTGCTTGCCTACGGAGCTGTGAGGGGAACGGCACCTCAGTACCTCCAGGCTCTGATCAGGCCCTACACCCAAACAAGGGCACTGCGTTCATCCACCTCTGGCCTGCTCGCCTCCCTACCACTGAGGAAGTACAGCTCCCGCTCAGCCCAGTCAAAACTGTTCGCTGCCCTGGCCCCCCAATGGTGGAACAAACTCCCTCACGACGCCAGGACAGCGGAGTCAATCACCACCTTCCGGAGACACCTGAAACCCCACCTCTTTAAGGAATACCTAGGATAGGTTAAGTAATCCCTCTCACCCCACCCCCCCTAAGTTTTAGATGCACTATTGTTAAGTGACTGTCCCACTGGATGTCATAAGGTGAATGCACCAATTTGTAAGTCGCTCTGGATAAGAGCGTCTGCTAAATGACTTAAATGTAAATGTAAATGTAATTGTTGGAAATCAGGCCTACTACTGTTCTGTCGTCTGCAAACTTGATGAATGAGTTGGAGGCGTGCATGGCCACATAGTCATGGGTGAACAGGGAGTACAGAACGCATCCTTGTGGGGCCCCAGTGTTGAGGATCAACGAAGTGGAGGTGTTGTTCCTACCTTCACCACCTGGGGGCAGCCCATCAGGAAGTCCAGGACCCAGTTGCATAGGACAGGGTTCAGACCTAGGGACTCAAGCTTAATGATGAGCTTGAAGGGTACAATGGTATTGAATGCTGAGCTATAGTCAATGAACAGCATTCTTACATACGTTTTCCTCTTGTCCAGATGGGATAGACCATTGTGCAGTGTGATGGCGATTGCATCATCTGTGGGTCTGTTGGGGCGGTAAGCAAATTGAAGTGGGTCTAGGGGGACAGGTAAGGTAGAGGGGAAATGATCCTTTACTAGTCTCTCAAAGCACTTCATGATGACAGAAGTGAGTGCTATGGGCGATAGTCATTTAGTTCAGTTACCTTTGCTTTCTCGGATACAGAAACAATGGTGGACATCTTGAAGCATGTGGGGACAACCGACTAGGATAGGGAGAATATGTCCATAAACACTCCAGCCAGCTGTTCTGCGCATGCTCTGAGGACGAGGCTAGGGATGCCGTCTGGGCTGGCAGCCTTGCGAGGGTTAACACACTTAAATGTCTTACTCACGTCAGCCACGGAGAAGGAGAGCCCACAGTCCTTGGTAGCTGGCCATGTCGGTGGCACTGTGTTATCCTCAAAATGGGCAAAGAAGGTGTTGAGCATGAAACATGATGTCGGTGTCCACCACGTGGCTGCTCTTCCCTTTATAGTCCATGATTGTCTCGTGTCTGAGCTGTTGAATTGCAACACCACTTTGTCTCTAAACTGCCGTTTTGCCTGTTTGATTGCCTTACGGAGGGAATAACTACACTGTTTGTATTCAGCCATATTCCCAGTCACCTTGCCATGGTTAAATGCGATGGTTCGCACTTTCAGTTTTGCATGAATGCTGCCATCTACCCACGGTTTCTGAATAGGGTAGGTTGTAATAGTCACAATGGGTACAACATCCCCTATACACTTCCTGATTAACTCAGTCACTGTCTCAGTATATTCGTCTTTGTTGTTCTCAGAGGCTACCTGGAACATATCCCAGTCCGCGTGACCAAAACAATCTTGAAGTGTGGATTCCGATTGGTTAGACCACCGTTGAATAGTCCTTAGCACGGGTACTTCCTGTTTGAATTTCTGCCTATAGGAAGGGAGGAGCAAAATCTAGTCATGATCAGATTTGCCGAAGAGAGGGCGGGGAAGGGCCTTGTAGGCATCCTGGAAGTTGGAGTAGCAGTGGTTGAGTGTTTTAGCAGCGTGAGTACTACAGTCATTATGTTGGTAAAACATTGGTAATGTTTTCCTCAAATTTTCTTTGTTAAAATCCCGGCCTACAATAAATGCGGCATCAAGATATGTGGTTTCCAGTTTGCATAAAGTCCAGTGAAGTTCTTCGAGGGCCGTCGTGGTATCGGCTTGAGGGGGAATATACACGGCTGTGACTATGACCGAAGGTATGTGAGGTATTGCAGGTCGGTTGAACAAAAGGACTTGAGTTCCTGTATGTTATCACAACATCATGAGCAATTAATCATGAAACATACACCCCACCCTTCTTCTTCCCAGAGAGATATTTATTCCTGTCTGCGCGATAAACTGAGAAACCAACGGGTTGAACGGACTCATACAGTATATCTCGAAAGAGCCATGTTTCTGTGAAACAGAGTATGTTACAATCCCTTATGTCTCACTGGAAGGAAATCCTTGCCCTGAGCTTGTCAACTTTATTATCCAGAGACTGAACATTAGTGAGTAATATACTTGGAAGCTATTCCAAAAGTTACTCCAGACTGTATGTAATAACTGTCACGTTCTGACCATCGTTCGTGTGTGTTTTCCTTGTTTTAGTGTTGGTCAGGACGTGAGCTGGGTGGGCATTCTATGTTGTGTGTCTGGTTTGTCTATTTCTATGTTTGGCCTGATATGGTTCTCAATCAGAGGCAGGTGTTAGTCATTGTCTCTGATTGGGAACCATATTTAGGTAGCCTGTTTTGTGTTGGGTTTTGTGGGTGATTGTTCCTGTCTTTGTGTTTGTGGCACCAGATAGGACTGTTTTGGTTTTTTCACATTTCTTGTTTTGTAGATTGTTGTACTTTCATCTTTATTAAAGATGTACAAAACTAACCACGCTGCATTTTGATCCGCCTCTCTTTCCCCAGAAGAAAACCGTTACAATAACATATGTCACGATCGTTTGTAGAAACGGACCAAGGCGCAGCGAATGTTGAGTTCCACATTATTTATTAAAAAGTGAAACTAAGCAAATACAAAAATAAATAAACAATAAACTAACAACGAACTGTGACTACAGAGATGCTATGTGTACTAACTCGAAACAATATCCCATAAACACAGGTGGGAAAAACAGCTACCTAAATATGATCCCCAATTAGAGACAACGATTAGCAGCTGCCCTGACTCACTTCACCATAGAGAAACAATAGCTCTCTATGGTCAGGACGTGACAACACAAAACATTTCCTGGGCTAATAACGTAAGAGATAACACATAAAAAACAAAATACTGCAATGTCCTAGGTAGACTAACATATGTTTTTCAAAAGGACAATGACCCAACACTCCTCCAGGCTGTGTAAAGGCTATCTGACCAAGAAGAAGAGTTATGGAGTGCTGCATTAGATGACCTGGCCTCCACAATCACCCAACCTCAAACCAATTGAGATGGTTTGGGAAGAGTTGGACTGCAGACTGAAGGAAATGCAGCCAACAAGTGCTCAGCATATGTGGGAACTCCTTGAAGACTGCTGGAAAAGCATTCATCATGAAGCTGGTTAAGAGAATGTAAAGAGTGTGCACAGCGGTCATCAAGGCAAAGGGTGGCTACTTTGAAGAATCTCAAATATAAAATATATTTTGATTTGTTTAACATTTTTTGGTTACTTCATGTTATTTCATAGTTTTAATGTCTTCACTATTATTCTACAATGTATAAAACAGTAAAAATAAAGAAAACTCTGGAATGAGTAGGTGTGTCCAAAGTTTTGACTGATACTGTATATAGAATTGTAATATTTTCCACCACGTGCTCCAACCAGGGGGGAAGGGGGTTAGAAATGATGCAGGCAATGTTATTTGATAGACTTAAATTCTAAATATAGTAATTTTATAGATTACCTACCCACTTAAAAAAAAACTACCCTCTGCATGTTCCTTGCATCTTGCACCTTTCTTTCAGCAAGCTGAGGAGCCTATATTTAACTGTTATGTGGGAGGAGAGGTGGCGGTACTCTACCCCAACGACTCCACACATGGAATTCCAACCGGAGCCTCTGTCGTAAAACAGGCTTCAGGGTAAAGGCCTTGCCTCGACCTGACATTAAGGGGCATTTAAAGTAAAGACACTGTCTGATTTGCCATGGTGATGAATGCCTAACCCCTCACAGGCCTTCTGTGAAACACTAAACTCCCCTGGGCAGCAAATGAGCTCTGACTGTTCTATTTTATTTGATACTATTTCATTCAGTAGCGTCCCTGCCTCACTGTCCACCCCAATTACCCAGCATTTAAAGAGAGCTTTACGTGGCCGCGGCCTCCGCTAGCCCTGATGGGAGGAAAGGTCCCACTCTGTCCCCACCTAAATCCCTGGGACTGGGTGAACTAAGGATACTCTCCAGGAACATCTACATGTACTGTAGCCCCCAAAGGGACAGGCACCTCTGTGGACACATAGAAATGGACAGGCACCTTTGTGGACATATATAAAGGGAAATGCACCTCTGTGGACACATAGAAAGGGGCAGGTAACTCTGTGGACACAAAGAAATGGACAGGTACCTCTCTGGACTGATAGGAATAGACAGGCACCTCTGTGGACACATATAAAGGGACAGGCACCTCTGTGGACACACTGAACTGAAAGCCTCAGAAGACACAGTGCAACATGCAGGTATTAGTCTACAGTAGCATTGCTCCTTGTGAAGGAGAGAAGGGATGGATGGATCCTAGCACCCCCCCCCCCATCCCCAGAAAGAGACCCAGAGAGAGGTCATCACCTCCTGCCCAAACAGGAAGGCAGATCAAATGAGGATCATGTTTCTGCACGGTGGAGTGGAGGAGAGGGCAGCCGCCAGGCCACGGAGTCTGACCTGCTCCCGTGCATCGTCTCGGACCAGACACGCACAGACATACATCTGCTTGGCTACTTAGGAGAGCCTCACTCTGGGGAAGAGCGATATGGAGAGAGAAATATATAGCTTGAACATCCCTGAACCTTACCAAGGCATCAAATAGGAGGGCAAAACAGGAGTCATCATGAGGCTCCCTAGCCCGGCTAATCTCCTCTCCTTTCAGCAGTACACTCTCGACTCTCGAATGTGTTAGACACAATTAAGATGTGAATGGAAGTCATCTGATATAATTAAGACCATTTGGTTTCTTTAGGGTGGTTTATAATAGTGCAGCATAAATATTTATTCCTGGCGGCTGATGGGGAGGATAAAAATGGGAGTCATAGGTGGACCTCACCAAACACTGAGAATTCACGCTCACTGCTCCCTGCCAATACCCCGAGGACTCCCGGGTGAGACTGTAACATTTTTTTCCTGCAGTAGAGATCAAATAAGAGGGCCCTTATGTTACATTTATTGTGTTTAGGTCTTCCATTTTTCCTAATAAATGAGTGACAGCTTGAGGTGGGTCTGGGGCTCTTTTGTAGACTTAGTATTTTTCCCCCAGGTCAGAGAGGATCAGGGTTTAACAGCAATCTGCACAAGGAGGGGAGAGTGGAGAGCATATCTAATTGCTTTCATATGCCATATTATTGGTTGATTTAAATAATCACAGACACCAGGGCGCTGGGGGTGCCATGCCTTTAACCCCTGGATGGCCCAGCGGACCACTGACTGACTGGCTGGCTGGCTGAGTCCCTGGCTAACTGACTAGCTGCCTGGCAAACTGGGCGGACCATGCCGGCGAGCACCGAGCCCCTGATACCAGCCACATGAACACGTTTCTCATGAGAGTGTTGCACGTTTACTGACTAGCTGCCTGGCGAACTGGGCGGACCATGCCGGCGAGCACCGAGCCCCTGATACCAGCCACATGAACACGTTTCTCATGAGAGTGTTGCACGTTTACTGACTAGCTGCCTGGCGAACTGGGCGGACCATGCCAGCGAGCACCGAGCCCCTGATACCAGCCACATGAACACGTTTCTCATGAGAGTGTTGCACGTTTACTGACTAGCTGCCTGGCGAACTGGGCGGACCATGCCAGCGATCACCGAGCCCCTGATACCAGCCACATGAACACGTTTCTCATGAGAGTGTTGCACATTTACTGCATTTCCACCCAGCTGTCGTATCATCTGTAAACATTTCAGAGAGAAAGTCTTGCTTTGGCCAATATGAAGACAGTTCTCACATAAGAGCAGAGAGCATGATCAGGGCTGGGGGACATTCAGGAGTGATGATGTCATGCCTGTTAAGGAAAAGGTGCTTCAGAGCATCTGAGATCCTGAATCTACCCTGAAACACGGGAGAAGACAGAATCTACAATAAGGATCCTACTACATATAGGTCAGGATGCCTATCTGCATGCCTGGTGGTGTTCTGTGAGTTGATTATAAAAGAGTGAAATAACACATCTTACCAGTCAGGTCTCTCTTCAGCTTCCTCATGTCCTTTGTGAGGTCTTCAAACTTGACCTGAGCGGCCAGGAAGAAATCCTGTGGTTCAGGAAGTGGGAATGCACTCTTGTCTGTTCCTGCGTGCTGTAAACCAACAAACAACCCATAAATGACAAAACATGAGGAAAATCCAGAAGTCGTTAGCTTTTAGTCCATTGTAGATAATGTGTTCATAAATATTGTACCTCGTCGAAATTGCGCAGATAGTATGCAACCACATAATCCACCAGACTGATACGATTGTCCTAAAAGATACAAAGGTCAGACAGGAAGTATACTGTAGATAAAACCAGTATAATACGTGTTCATGTGTGATGAGTGTACCCTGCTCTTGACGTCCTTCAGTTTGGGCAGGATCTCCAGGCCAAACCCATCAGCTTGACCTCGCGTCCTGTTGCCTCCGTTCATGTAGTTCCCAAAGGCTAGGACCAGCCCTATCACATCCTTCACACTTCTACAGTCCAGCAGATCCTGACACACACACACACACGCACACGCACACACGCACACACACACACACACACACACACACACACACACACACACACACACACACACACACACACACACACACACACACACACACACACACACACACACACACACACACACACACACACAGTCAGCATGTTATAAGCTCATACAATAACAAACCAAGATTGAAGTCATGTCCAGTCTTACTTTGCTCACGGTGGAGACTATTTCTACTTTGCGGTGGATGGAGGACATGGAGTCGAGGAAGATAGACTGGAATATGATGCAGTGGGACCGGCCAGAGAAGTCTGGAATCTGGGAGAGTTCATACAAGAACCTGCACAAGAGGAAATAATGTGTTATGACAAAATTAAACTAAATGTCCAACAGGAAGAACTATTTTTAATCCTTGGCTGCGCTACTTCCATACACACACGGCTGAGTCAGTATAGCTTTTAACTAGCAGCTGATAGTCATGAGTCGTCCTGCTCTGATAGTTTGATAGGTCCAGGGTCAACTGAAGGAGGGCCAGAGCACTGATTGATCAAAGGGAGCATCAGGCCGACTCATGTAAACAGGGACATATCCGAGGAGAGCAGTAATATCCTGTGGGATCAGGCTGCTGATGGAGGCAGACACTGAGTGGGTATGACTCACAGTCTAGTGACAGCTCTGTTCAAACATGGCCCTCAACCCCACAGTGACAAGTCATTAACAGGCCAGCTACGTTTAACCCCCATGGGAGAGACGCCTCCCTGAGAGCCAGCAGCCGTCTAACTCTCTCGTTCACTCAGACACACACGTGTGAACACACACACACACACACACACACACACACACACACACACACACACACACACACACACACACACACACACACACACACACACACACACACACACACACACACACACACACACACACACACACACACACACACACACACACACACACACACACACACACACACACACAGTGTAAGACACACAAACATGCAACACACACGCAAACATGCACGTGTTTCGAGTCAGTCAGACAGCTATGGAGCTTTCAGATCATGGAGGTTGCAAACAGACCAGGAACAAATATTTACAGTCTGAGTAACAATAAGGAGCTTGGTTTATTTACTTATTAAAAGAGAAATAAACACAAAATTGATGCCACCTTTTCTAAGTTATGTTTATGTTAAATATCTCCCTATAATGGTTTGGCTCTAAAGAACCCCGAGATATGACGAGTGAGCCTCAGGCTGCCAGAGACCAAAGTGTTTCATAATCAAACTGTTTGTCTCTGGCTGTACACATTAGAAACCACATGATGCATTAAAAAAAAAAAACTCTCAGCCAAAATCAAAGT
Organism: Oncorhynchus gorbuscha; assembly: GCF_021184085.1. Lineage (NCBI taxonomy): Eukaryota > Metazoa > Chordata > Actinopteri > Salmoniformes > Salmonidae > Oncorhynchus > Oncorhynchus gorbuscha. The sequence continues at coordinate 68,575,662 of NC_060182.1, forward strand.
AGCCTCTGAAATTGTGTTGCCATGTTTTGAATTCACAGGAGGGGATGGTTTTCTGTGTGTATGAGGTTGCAGTTCTCTGACTGCAGTAGAAGTCAGGGTCCAGTGTTCTACTACCCATCTCCCTGAACCCTTGGGTGCTGGAGAAGTACTCATACTGTTCAGGCTTGTCCAGTAGCTTCACCTCATCCTCCTTGGATGTTTCATAGTGTTTTTTGATCTTCTGCAGCTCGTCACTAGTGGCCCTCTGTGATCACACACAAACAGGACAGGTTAGAGGACAACAATAGAGCTGTAACAATGAACGATTTAGACATAGTCAATGCAAAACAAGACAGAATAGCAATAGACAAATGTTGAGTGTGATATCACTGAGAAATGAGCTGTAGGCTAGCAGATGTTATGGAGCACTGGTGTAGTTTAACAAAAGCATGCGGAGAAAAATACTTAATGGCCCAGTGTGGTCAAAAACGTGATTTTCCTGTGTTTTATATATATTTCCACACTATGAAGTTGGAATAATAGTATGAAATGGTGAACATGATGATAATGCCCTTTTAGTGTAAGGGCTTTTTGAAAAGACGACAGGAAATTTTGGGTGGTAAATTAGTTAATAGACCAATTAGAAAGAGAGTTCAAACTTCTCTGCCAATAAGATCAAATTTTCAGATTTCCCCTCCCCACTCAGACCACTCATAGACAGTCATCGCAGAATTATTTTTGACTATTTTAATTGAAAACAATCACAGTAAGGAACTTAATTGTTACCATAAATGATTTGATATTGTGATAAAAACAGCTGCATTGGACCTTTAAAAGGGAGTTTGGCATCTCACATTTCTCTCATGCTGTTGGATGACTTTACAACACACTTCTGAATACTCACATTTTCATATAAAGCCTCGATGGTCTCCAAGTCCACCACAGAGTTATCCACAGTCAAAACAGCTGGAACAATACATTCACTTATTAGAGGCATTCTCTTAAAAGATGAAATATGTTGGGCAAGCATGCTGTCTCAATTGCTTCCTGGGTTTGGAGCCCAACTTGTCAAAGAGGTTAAATGCATAGACATGCTATGTACAAAAGGATTGGATAGCAACTAAACACTAGCATATTTCAGATGCTAACATACACATCACGGATCATCATAACCCTCCTGCTGTGTTCGTTTCATGTTAATTCATTCTGTGTTCCCGGTCCAAAATGACCGCCCCATTATAGCTGATTATGAAACCATAAAAATACATATATAATCACCTAATGTTGTGTTAGATCTTTGTATCAACTTACATTCTTGTGAACATTACAAGTTTTGAACTTCTGTTTGCTATTTATGGCCAGTAGGCCGCATTGACCTGAGCTCATACAACTCGTTTTTGAGTTTTAAAAAAGCATAATGTATGGATTATTTTCACTATAACAAATACTCAGATATTGTATATATTGAAACATATTGTGCTATTTATCACAGAATACACAGAATATACCAGTGTCACGATCAAAGATATGATCAAGAGCCTCACACAGTATATTGTCTGGCCATTGTGCTGCCACAGATTGAATTGTGAGCAAGGCCTCAAAAAAGCTTTATATTATATACCAGAGCTGCAAGAAAAGTTCTATGTATTATTGAAACAATGTTGCAATTGTTTGTGAGAATGCCAACAGGTGTGGTTCCTGTGGGGGAAAGATTCTATTGGGGAAAGGTTCCAGTGGGGGTTGTCATGGAAGCCAAGAAGGGGAGTGAGGTGTGTGTGTGTTCAAACACATATGCATGTGGGGGTCTGGGAGAGGAAGTGTGTCCATCTGATGAATGGGCATGTGCCTGAACTCAATTTTATACACTAATTGTAGTCTCACACATTCATTTCTAATGACCGGTCCTTTCTGACCGGGAACACCACAGGTGTACAAAAGTTAAATAAAACACCCAAAATGTTATGAAAATCATCCAAATGTATTTTGTGTGTTCAGGTGCCCTGTGTGGACAAAGTCATGGAACCTTGTTGTCACGTTCTGACCTTAGTTCTTTTGTTATGTCTTTGTTTTAGTATGGTCAGGGCGTGAATTGGGTGGGTTGCCTATGTTTCCTTTTCTATGTGGTGTTTTTGTGTTTGGCCTGGTATGGTTCTCAATCAGAGGCAGGTGTCATTAGTTGTCTCTGATTGAGAATCATACTTAGGTAGCCTTTTCCCACCTGTGCTGTGTGGGTGATTATTTTCTGTTCAGTGTTTTTTCAGCACCATACAGGACTGTTCATTTGTCATTTTGTTTCAGTGTTCAATTATTGTATTAAAGAATATGGATACTTGCTGTGCATTGGTCATCCTTTTCTTCCACCTACGACGACCGTTACACTTATAACAGTCAGATTAAATGAACTACATTTTTCAGAGAGAAAATGTGTAAATCGGTCCAATTCGACCAGAACACAGCAGGAGGGTTAACTATGTACTTTAAATACATAATACTCATGTCTATTATTTTGATAAGTCATTTAACATTAGACAACTTTTGAGGTCTGAGATGTCTGACAAATTTTAATTTTGGAGTGAGTGAATGAGAATATTAGGGAATGGTGGGGTATCTGGGAGTGTGGTCAGGCAGGACAGGGCAGCTGTGGTGTCAGAGCACAGCAAAGCAGTGCCCAGAGCCCACCTCACACGGGGGCTCTCCTCTCAGGCCGACATGCAGAGGACTAAGCCTATAGGCCACGGGTCACAGGAGAGAGCCTGTAACTGTTTAACCCCAGGACCTGTAGCCAGAACCACCACAGTCTCCAGTAATGATCTCTAAAGGGGGGCTGCATAGAGAGAGGAGGGGGGAGAGAGAGAGAGAGAGAGAGAGAAAGAGAAAGAGAAAGCAAGTCTCTTATCAGCAAAAGAGAAAGAGTGTGAGAGAAAAAGTAAGAGACGGAGAGCTCTGCTCAGTGTCTCAGTGAGACGAGTCATGGCTTTATGGCTGGGTGCAGGTCAGGGAGGAAAGGAGAGAGCATAGGAGGGAGCAGACTGGGAGGGATGGCTCCTTGTCTCATAGCTGATATGGATCTGTGTGCTGTCAGTTGCAGACTGCAGAGCGACACCTGCTCTCAGATCAGCCTAAAACAGACCCAGTGTGAGTGGAAACAAGCCCCTCTCCACACCACTGTAGCTGCGTCATGTCTCAGTCACATGACTAGCAAAGAGCCACCAGTGAAGTCAAGCCAGAAGCACATGACTGTACTGTATAGAGCAACACCCTGGATTCATTATGACATGTCACCTTCAATCTCCACTCAAGGCCTCCAAATCAGAAGAAAAAGATCTGCGTCCCATAATCCAAGCATTCTTCCACTGACGGCCACAGCTTCCACAAGCCCCCACGACCAGCTAGGGCAGTAGAGCAGCCCTGGAGGCTGGATTAGAGTGGAGAGCAGCAGGCTGCAGAGCAGGCTGGAGGTGGTGGCCATTTCCTACCGCTTATTAGAGTGGATTACTCAAGGCCTCAGCACGCCCGCCATGCAACCGTCAATCACACACCAAAGGAGGGCTGCAGTGCAGCACAGTGCTCTGAGCCAAGGGGGCCAGAGCCTGGATATCTCTCCACACCGGGAGATCAAAGGAACCCCGTCGCAGCCTCACTCCCTTTCCCTCCACTTCTCACTCATCGCTCAGGGTGTGTGGTGTGTGTGGTGAGGTGTGGGGGAACCTCCCCTCTGCCTTGAACTGCGGTGGCCCAGGAGGTCCCCCAGCCAGTCTCAGGCCCTCCGTTGGCCCCCTCTCTCCCCTCTCCCTGCACTGGGTAACCAGAGCCCCCCTCCCTTGTCTCCCCCCTCCCTAGTGGATGTAATTACATTACATGTCCCATGTCCTTTTAATTTGCCAACAAAGAGCAGGCAAGCAGGTGAGGCCAGGGACCAGGGCCCTTAGAAGTGCTTATTAGGCCACTCTGCTGAATTGTCAGATTCAAATTGTCCATTTCACCTACACCTCCCATTAAGGCTGTAGGAAGCAGGCTCATGCTGGGAGAGAGCAGGCTCTTTTATTGGGGGTTCTTTACCTCGACACCGACAAAAAGAGGAGAGAGAACAAAAAAAATGAAAACCAAAAACAGTAGCTTGACCCAATGTGTTGCTTGGCTTGCATTGGGCTGCCGTTTTATAGTGGCGGTGTGGTGTCTACTGACTGCAAAGGTGGATTTATACACACTCAGATCATTAGCAGGGTGTCGCTCCCATTAGGTGGTGGAAACCGTCACTGGCAACAATGAACAGATCCGCCGGGCCACTAAGACTGCCAATCCCTCCACTCCCAGTCGCAGTATCGACCCAACGCACCCAGGCTTAGAGCTATGCACAGGACGGATTTATTCATCCCCCTCCCACCGCTTTTCATACCCCGCCAACACCTCTGAATTTCTTTGGGACTCCCACCCGCTACCGCAAGAACTGGTTCCGATCCTAACCGCAGACCTGCAATGTTATTTTAAGGGTATGTGACGCAGATCACTTGCCAGCCATGGTCCCAGCAATTTTTAGCCCTACAGGTAATATCAAAATGTGCTAAAATAACCTAAGAAATAGGTTAAAATACCCAGAGATTCTCACTTGGCCCATTATATTAGGCTATCGGTATTACTGGGCTATGTCAGCCAATAGATTAGACATTGTTTGAAGACAGCGGAGTTGGAGAGATTTGCACTTTATCTTGAGCAACGTTTTATAGCCTGCATTTTAGGAGTGGGACTATTTTCAGACGGAGACAAATATGGGTGATCAATATGTATTTCTAGGGAAAGTAGCAAAATGTAGCATAAACATATTTAGAAATGACATTTCCTTGGAAAGATAACTGCCCCGGGCTTCTCTGCCCATTCATAGGCTATAGCCTAGTCTATTTAATTGAGACCATATGCGCGCGCACCTGATCTCGAATGTATGGCTACTGAACTTGAAGCAGCAAGAATGATGAGAGCGGGTCACGCCCTGATCTGTCTCACCTGTCTTCGTGATTGTCTCCACCCTCCTCCAGGTGTCACCCATCGTCCCCATTACCCCCTGTGTATTTATACCTGTGTCCTCTGTTTGTCTTTTGCCAGTTTTTTTTGTTTCGTCAAGCCTACCAATGTTTTCCCTCTGCTCCTTTCTCTCGATTGTTCCTGTTTTCCCGGTGTTGACCATTCTGCTTGCTCTGACCCTGCCTGCCATCCTGTACCTTTGCCCCACCTATCTGGAATACTGACCTCTGCCTATCCTGACCCTGAGCCTGCCTGCCGTCCTGTACCTTTGTCCAACCTATCTGGATTACTGACCCCTGCTTGCTCTTAAACTGTTGTTACTTCGACGTTGTCTGCATCTGGGTCTTACCTGAAACGTGATAGTACGAACTGGCCATGACTGACACAGCAGATCCAGGCCAGCTGCGCAACACCATCTTCTCCCAAGGAGCCACCATCGGTAGACACAAGGAATTGCTTCAAGGCCTTATGGAGGGGGTCCAAATGTTGGCTGAACGCCATGACCGGGCGTTGGACATTTTGCTGGAGCAATTTTGCAGGTTGTCTGGGAGGCAACCTACCATGGTGGTAACCCCACAGCCCCTCAGTAACTCAGCTGTTAGCTGTGCCATCTCATCGGTCACTCCACGTTCTCAGGAGCCCCGCTTACCTCCCCGGAACGCTTCTATGGAGAGCCGAGCACCTGTCAAGTGTTTCTAGCTCAGTTTGCCCTCATCTTCGAGCTTCAGCCGTCCCCTCGGATAGCTCCAAGATAGCCTACCTCATCACGCTGATGTCCGGCGGAGCTCTTGCCTGGGCTACTGTTGTTTGGGAACAACAGCTGGCCAGATGTGTTAGCCTGGAGGGGTTCGTGGGAGGGGTGAAGAAGGTTTTTTGATGCCCCGTTCTCCGGGAGAGAAGCTGCCTGGATGCTAATCCAGCTTCGTGCAGGACTCCTGCAGACTATGCCGTGGATTTCCGCACGTTGGCAGCGGAGAGTGCTTGGAACCAGGAAGTGTTGTTCGATATGTTCCTGCACGGCGTCTAGGAGGAGGTCAAGGACGAGCTTGCTGCTCGGGAGTTATTTACGTATCTCAATTCCCTCATAGATTTGCCCATCAGATGGGCGATTACGGGAACGACAGAGGGAGAGGAAATTCGATTTCGCTCACACGTCCAGGGATTACACCTTGCCTCCGATTCATCCCAAAAGTCCCCGATGGCCCCATTGCTGAGAGAACCCGAGGCTTCCCGACTTCCCCCGAGAGTCGCCGAAGACGCCGAGAGTCACCGCCTCCCAAGCCTATGCAACTAGGCAGAGCTGGGCTTTCGCCAGCGGAACGGAAATACAGGATCAACGCAAAGAGTTGTCTGTATTGTGGGACTCTTGGTCATTTTGTGTCCTCTTGTCCTTTAAAAGACCAGGCTCACTGATAGGAGTGAGTACTCTGATGGGCCATATGGATAACTTTTCTGCTTTGCTTGTTCGCACCCCTTTTCATGCCAATCTGCTGTGGGGTTACCAGTCTAAATCTCTCCGGGTCCTCATTGACTCTGGAGTTTTTTGGACGCTACCCTTGCTTCCAAGCTGAACATCCCCACTCAGCCCCTCTCCATTCCAATGGATGTTAGAGCACTGGACGGGCGCTCTATAGGCCGGGTCACTCATTATACCACTCCCATCAACCTACAGGTGTCTGGGAATCACAGGGAGACGATTCAATTTCTACTCACCAAGTCTCCTCAGATTCCCGTGGTTTTGGGATTCTCCTGGCTCCAGCAACACAATCCCCTCATCAACTGGTCTACTGGTGCCGTCACGGGCTGAAGTCCATTCTGCCACGCCAAGCGTGAAGTTAGTGCAACTTGCTCCGGGACGTCTTCCTGGGGGCTCAGAAAGTGCCCCGGACCTCTCCGCCATTCCCGCGGAGTACCAGGACCTTCGGGAGGTGTCCAACAAGGCCCGGGCCACTTCACTTCCACCAAACCAACTATATGACTGTGGGATTGACCTTCTCCCTAACACCACTCCAACCTGGGGACTGTAATCACTGTCGGGATTGGAGACCAGGGCTATGGAGACCTACGTTGGGGACCCCCAAACTTCAGGATTAATACATCCTTCATCCTCTCCCGCCTGCACAGGGTTCTTCTTTGTAGAGAAGAAGGACAAGACCCTGCACTAGGGCTGGGCGATATGACGATATATATCATGTAACTATAGAAAAACATCTATCATTTCATTTTATTTTGTTGTGTCGCAAATCACACTCTTACGGCAATATTTTTTGTCAATTGGACGATGCTTTGGATGACGGAAGTTTGCAACACAAACAAACATGGAGGAGAGTGAACGTGACACAGAGCACAGAGACACGGGGCTCATACCTAAAAGAGGGGCTACTTCGGTCACATGGACGTGGTTTGGGTATGAAAAGTCCGACACAGACCAGAAAACCGTCCTCTGCAAAATATACCGCAGGCTCAAACACCACTAACCTCTTTTATCACCTACGCAAGAATCATGTCAAACAGTACAGAGAGAGTCTACGGAGGAGACCCAACAAAGTACAGTCGAGTGCTCAAAACAAACCCCCGACTCAGACGTTGCAAGAGGATTTTTCCCGCGGCACACTAAATGGCAAAGAATCAGGAAGATGGAAGGAGATAACAGCTGCCATTACAACTTACATCTGCAAAGACATGGCCCCAGTTTACACAGTCAAGAAACGGGGGTTTCGTGAGTTGGTGCTGACACTCAACCCAAGGTACTAAATGCAAATTGATATGTGACACGTATTAATGCCAAAATAACATGCAAAACAGGCAAGCCCCCCAAAATAATATATATTTCAGGCCTATATTTATTTTGTTTTCAACTATATTTGAAATGTTTTCTATTTACCTTTTAAGATTTTATACAGTAATATTTTATATTTTGTTACATGCTTAGGAGAAAATGTGCACAAATGTTCTAAATAAAAGGAGAAATACCTTTTATTTGTTGAGTATAATTCAAAATGTAATAAGAAATAGGCCTTTACATGTGGTCATTTTATATAAACTACTAATTCATTGAATTTACAGAAACTGTGATATGTCGTGAAATGTATGTTATTGGGATAAGGAATTACCAATATCGGGATATGAGATTTTGGCCATATCCCTCAGCCCTACCCTGCACCCGTGCATCAATGACATAACGGCGAAGAACCGCTACCAGCTCCCACTCATCTCCTCTGCCTTAGAGCCGCTCCAGGGGGCCACCATGTTATCCAAGCTGGATCTACGGAACGCCTACCACCTGGTGCGGATATGGGAGGTAGATGAGTGGAAGACCGCCTTCAACACGGCCAGAGGCCACTACGAGTATTTGGTCATGCCATTAGGCCCCCTGCTGTGTTCCAAGCTCTGGTAAATGATGTTCTCCGCGACATGTTGAATCGGTTCGTCTTCGTCTACATTGATGACATCCTCTTCTTCTCCCGCTCCGCATATAAAGCAGAAAGATGACCGTTTCCAAAGAATCTGAAGGACAACAACAATATTTGAATCCCAAAATTGTCTGTCTGACCGACCGCTCCCAACCGCAACATGAAAAATGCTGATTGTACAATGATCTCCGTCAGACCGCAGGTCCTGCCGTCGTCCCGCGAAAATGCAGCCCTCTACCCTGGCTGTCGCTAACGGATCCAATTTATGCACGCCTAACCGCTGTGTCAGATGTTCCCTGCACCATTCACATATATAAACACATATAGTCCAATACACATACACAACCAAATACTCCACTCCTCTTTAGCTCAAAAGGGAAAATATTGATGTGATTTTGACCAGTGTAGGAAGGATTGAAGCTGGTGAAACAGAATTCTCAGCAAAAATGTCTAATGTCATTCCAATGCTGTTCACTCACAACATTATGCACTAGTTTGGGAAACTTGGAAATCTTCCATGTTCCACATGAAACACAAATTCATCTATAAAAGTGGAACTAGTCACACATTAGGACCTGTCAAGAGGCAGGAAACTATTTGTGCCAGGCTTCAACATGTCTTCACTAAAAATAACCACTTGCATCTGCAATTTATCAAGTGTCTTTTCTAATCTAGTGAAAATAGGATTGCAACTGATGTTTATTACTGTTTAATCGAAAAAAGAACAGCCTTGTTTAACAGACAGGAAATGAATGGTTTTCAGAAATAGCACAAAATCCTCCTGTAAAAAAAGCTGCCAAACAGCTTGGTTTTAACACAGACCATTAAATGTTTGCTCTCACCTTGCTGAATGTCCTTCATTTCCAGGTGCAGACTTGAGATGAGGATGCCCACTGCTTGGGAACGTTTCCCATCCAGCAGCTTGATAATCTGCAGGAGAGACATACCGGTAAACGTCATAACTTAATCACAGTGATTATATCGGAGAGCGAGAATAATATTGGCATTATATATCCTTTATTTGATCACCATATCCATTTGATTCAAGTGGCACCGTTTATACAGTTGAAAAGATCCAGACCTACAGTTCATTGAAAAAAATGCAATTAAGATTTATTATTATATGATATGCTGTACACACTGTAAGTCATCCACTGTCTTTTTCCCAGAGAGGCCAAAGGAAAGTATCACTTAGTCACTACCCAGAGCCAGACCACTTGAAGATAGATTGACTCTGGGGGAGACAGAAGAAGTGCTCTAAAGAAGAGTAACATACAACATACTAACATCTCTCTGGAGTGTCTGGATTGACCCTAATGCCAGACTCATCTACACAATGTCATAATCCTTTACGGTCCATGTAACAGGCAGGGATTGAGTAAGGATAGAAACCCACAGGTTTCAGCATGCCTTATCAAATGGCATCCCTAACAGTACAGAGCACAGAGTACAGAGAACAAGTTCCCCTGTAAAAGTGCATTAATTATATAGTAGGGCCCAGGACAATATCAGTATCACAATACTCATTTGTATCGTGGCAAAGAAGCAAAACACAAAGCGGATTTGATTTCTTTAGGAAAACAGCCCTAATGTTGGAAACAAACATCATTATGTTGTCATCCAGAGTCACATTTCCTAGCTGTATAACACATTATTTTACATAAAGCAGGTTTTTAAAGGACCACAGAGTTTGGTCTGCTTCTTGTTTTAATTTTTACCATAAAAACAAACATCACAATACTGTGACAGCCCTACGATATAGTCAAAAATATTAAGTCACAGGAAAGTAAAAAAGTAAACCATAAAAGGACATATTTTCAGTGTGGAAGAGCCGGCAAGGTTTTTTTTTATAACAAACTATAAATTCACAGGATTTTTATTTGTGCCTACACATGGTCACAATTACTTATGACTGAATTACCCATAAAGCTAGAAACAGTTTTGGCAAGGTAAAGCCCAGCTCTAAAACTTAATGTCTCAGCCTTCTTCATTAGGTAACACTGGCCATTATTACTGCATCTCAGCTACTGGGCCATCCAGTGGGAACCAAGGAGCAGAAGCCTTAGAAGTGAGTATTGCGTTACAGAAGGTAAGAGTGCATGCTGCTTCCACGTCCATTACTAATATCACACTGGGGATCTCCTGTACAGGGACATGAGAGGGGCACAGGCAGAGTGAGAGGCTTTTCCAACACCTTTAATGAACTGCACTGGTTGGGCCACACTAAAAGCCTTCCAGGAACCCTGGCCACTCGCTGTGGCTCCAGAAGCACCAATTAGCCCGACCAGTTAACTTAATGAGAAAAGACAACTGATCTGGAGGAACAAGCCTGGATGCTTACTCTCAGACACGCAAGGAAGGAACCTGCTGATGCTAAGAGCTCTCTGTTCGCAATCCATGACAAGTATGTATCAAAAGATAACAGCTACCTCCAGTGGACACTGGGAGAACTACCCACCAATCCAAGCCAAGGTGAAGTCCTTCCAGCAGACCAAAAAAAACCCACTTGAAATAGACTGGAGACATTGGTTTGACATTGAAATGAAGATTGAAATAACAAAAGGAAGACAGTGGTTTGAGAAGTTGCAGGTGGCTGGTGTTGGGGAGAGGGCACCAGGTTCAGCAGAGAGCTGATAGTTTATACAGCCATGGCTGAGGGGGCAGGCAGCTATACGGGTGACTGCGAACCAACCATGTCTGAGTTCACCCACCCTGGAGATACGTTACAATAACAAATGGATCAAGAGAGCTCATAAATTACCACCTCCAATGAACGCTCAACATCTCCACACAACGTTCTGCACTCTCCATGTGTTAATCTTACACCCACTCTCCCACGTCACACTCAACACTCAAAATATGCTTTTAATAAACCTCAGTGTGAACGACCATAAGTCATCTCTAAAGACGTAGGGTCTGAACAAATTAAAGCCACTGTTTGTTTTACAGCAATCCATGGTGTACAAACTGGATAGGAGCTTGATTCGTGTGGGTGGTGGGAATTGCTGTGTAATGTTTATGCAGGCCGTATTACTGGTGTACACGTGGGGCGGCGGGCGGGCGGGCGGGCGGGCGGGGGTATGGTGAGGGGGACAGCCTGCCGGTCCTGGCACAGTAAATCCTGTCGGGGTGTAATCTAAACAGCCCCCACGCTGTGGCTCGCTGGGTTTCCTCATCTCATCTCTGTAGCACTCCACATCGCTCCTGCAGCTCATATCATCACACCCAAAATGCAGCGACACGCGCAGCCTCTCCTCTCCACTTTAAACACCCCCACAGGTGTCCTCTCCTCTCCATTGCTCTCCTCCCGCCTCAGTGTGGAACCGAGTGGAGCCACATGCCTACAATTACCCCCAGTCTGGTGTAGAGTAGCCTGGGCGGCCGTGGAGTGTGGAGGCTGACAGGGAGCTTATTCCCCTGCATGTCATCTCTGCTGCTTTGATACGATAATCAGTGGGCGAAAGGAAAGGCATCCAGATTAAACAGCAGCTTTCATTTGTATTGGACACATGATAATCAAATAAAATTTTATTGGTCACATACACATGTTTAGCCCTGTACGTACTCATTCCACCAGACCCCTTTCTCCAACACTGATGGTCCTGTGTGTGGAGCTGTCCTTAATAAGGGAGGTGAGTAAAGTGACTGATCTCCATAATGCACACACACATTCCAGTAATTTCCCTCTGACTGGGATCACAGGCGTTAGCTGATCTGGCAACACTTTCTAGAAAAGTAACAAGTGCGATAGGCATGTATAGCTGTACTGTCATCACATACACCATTGTGCCCTACAGCCAACATGCTTAGTGCACTGAAAACCATAATGTGTGCAGTGTAGCTGCTCTTCATAAATTGATAGAGATAATTACTGGGCAGAGATTAACTGACTTGTCTCTGTGTTGTGTCATATCGGTGTGGTGGCGAGGCCAGGACAGGACTATTGGCTTGTCAGATTACCTCTGGGGCAGATATTGCAGAGTAAGGCAAAGCAGCGCTCTTCATTGACCCTGTGTCTCCGCAGGCCCAGTCTGGCTCTGTCTGTTAGCTAGCTAGATGACAGTCTGCTCTTCACCTTTCCATCCCCCTCTCCTTTCCCCTCTCCTCTTTCCCTCCATCCTCCTTTCTCCATCCCCATCTCCGTTCCCCTCTCCTCTTTCCCTCCATCCTCCTCTCTCCAGCCCCCCTCTCCTCCTCCCTCTCCATCCCCCTCTCCACTGTCCTCTTCACTTTCCTCTCTATCCCCGTTTCCTCCCTCCTCCTTTGTCCAGTCAGAGCCCATTGTTCTGGGAACCTATCAGCAAATGATGATTCAGAGAGTTTGAACGTTGGTAGTATAAACTTTTAGGGATAAAAGAAGTAAACAAGTTACTTTTGTTTAGCTGACCTTTCTAAAAGTGTTGGACTGCCAAGGGGCTGTAGCCAACCTTTTCCACAGTTGGTAGCGTCTCCCAATAATCATAGCTGAACCCAGGCTGCTCTCTGGGCTGAGTATTGTAACCCAGGCTGCTCTCTCTGGGCTGAGTATTGTAACCCAGGCTGCTCTCTCTGGGCTGAGTATTGTAACCCATGGCTCAAAGGACAATAGATATCTATACCACATATTGTCTCTACCATCTCAAATAAGAATGACAAAATCAAATGTTAGTTCATGTAGTTTTCACGAAGGAGAAGTATCCCCCTTTCTAATGGGTTACGTGCCATTGGGTCTGCACAGCTCAGGCCAATTCTCAGGGCCCATGCTGTAGTCAAGTCCAATGCTGCAACTCTGCACTTCCGCAGCCATGTGTGTCAGCGCTCCCACTGCCCCCATGGCCCTAAGTGTGGCGTCCAAGCAGATAAAATCAGCCATTGTACCAGACTGTCCCCTTCCCAATCCATACACATTCTGATCAATCTGTCATGGCTCCAGTCCACTCTAGAGGCCTCAGTGTGGGTGAGTGTGTGTGTCCATCTCTAGTGCTCTCCATCCAGTCTGGTCACTCTGAACCCATCAACTGGCCCAATATTTGATCAAGCTCAGCCAACTGTCTCCTGTCTCCCTGACCCTGCCTGCAGGGCTGGCCCCTAAATCAGCCTCCTAGCTCACGTTGATATCTGACTCAGCTGCTTTCCCAGTAAGCATCTTTTGGATGTCTTTTCCAGACGTTGATGTCAGGTGCATTTTAAGTGCTGATTGAAAGGCGAAAAGACTTATTTTCCAGACGTCGAAAATATGTACTTTTCGAATGTTGAAATCAGGTGCATTTCACATGCTGAATGAAAGGTGAAAATACATCTTTTCAGGATGAAAAAAAATGTTGAAAAGACATGTTTTTCAGTCATTGATTCTATGGTTAAATTTCAACTGCATATTTACATGATCAATGAAGTAAGCAATATATCACAATAATACTTTTTCAAGTCTCCTAAGATAGGAAAGAGGAGCCAACTGAAGACTGCAACAGAATGCTTTATTGCTCCCTCTGTCACATGCACATATGTAAGCTTTTTCAAAAGCTTTAAAACTGGCAGTGATGACGTTCAAAGTAGTCCAACCCACAGAATAAACCAACAGACCACTTCAACTACAATAACATTTCAGTAACAGTTACAGCTTTTTGTTGTTGTTGCTGTGACTGTGATATGTTGTTGTTTATCTACCTTAGTTGAATGCACTGACTGTACGTCACTTTGGATAAGAGCGTCTGCTGAATGACCAAAATGTAAATGTAAAAACAAGCATTTCAAGAGCCCCGCCCCTAAACAAGTTCAAATTTGAACCAAATCTGTTTCACAAGTTTGAACATCACAGGACAGACAGTACAGCACAGATTAGTACATCAGAACACTGTAGAGCTACAGTAAGGTACGGTACAGGACAGTAAAGTTTAATTCAGTAGAGTTTAATTCAGTAGAGTAAAGTACAGTACAGTGCAGTTCAGTAGAGTAGGGTGGAAGTCGAAAAGATTTTTTTTCTTCATAAATAACAATTGTTTTTCTGCATCAAGTGTGAAGGAAATCTCGAGCTTTTGCTCACCTGATATAGAATACCTCATGGTAAGCTGCAGACCCTTTATCTACCAAGAAAGTTCTCAAGCCAACACCACTCTGGCACTCAGCGAACTGTATGGGGCCATAAACAAACAAGAACCGGCTCACCCAGAGGCAGCGTTTCTGGTGGGCGGTTACTTTAACGCGGGGAGACGTTAAATCATCCTACCTCACTTCTACCAACACGTCTCCTGCGCCACTAGGGGCGCTAAAAATCTAGACCACTTTTATTCTACCCACAGAAACGCATACAAGGCCCTCCCTCGTCCTCCCTTCGGCAAATCTGACCAACAAAAGCCCAAACAGGAAGTACCAGTGATGCACTCAATACAGAAGTGGTCGGATGAAGCAGACGCAAGACTACAAGACTGTTTTTCTAGTACAGTACATGGGCTTCATCAATAATTGCATAGGTAATGTCGTCCCCACAATTACTATAAGAACGTATCTGAACCAAAAACTATGGATTACAAGCAATATCAGCTATGGGGTAAAAGCCTAGAGCTACTGGAAACAAGGATTCAGACATGGATGGATAGAAAGAAGCCCTCTACGACCTCCAACAAGACATTAAACAAGACATTTAACATTACACTGGAGTGTGATGGGACAAGAACATCCCAGCCAGCCAAACCCTCCCCTAACCCAGGCAACGCTGGGCCTCGTGGGTCTCCCGGTCACGGCCGGCTGCAACACAGCCCGGGATCGAACCCGGATCTGTAGTGATGCCTTAGACCGCTGCACCACTCGGTAGACCACAGCCCACTTTTCTATGCTCAAGGGGAGAGAGAGACAAATAGCTAGACTGTTTTACTATTAAAGTCAATACTAGTATTGTTTTCAATTTCGTAAGTAGTTTATGTTTCTTAACCAGGCAAATATAAATAGTAGGCTGGTGACTGGTGGTTACAAGGAAGCAAGATAGTCACTTGCGCGATGCGTAGCTTATGACTGGAGGCGGAGCCAGAGTGGAGCCTGCCTGCCCACAATCACTGTGTGTGCCAGGTGTGGCACGTCCTTCCCACTGCTAGAGAATAGAAACCTCGCTGCTCTGCGCACCCAGTGCTGCAAATATTCTGCTTATCATAGTAGCCTATCCAGTCCAAGTGCAAATACAAGTCACGAGAAGGTGAGTCTGAGTCACCAATGGTAAAGTCCAGGTTGAGTCACAAGTCATGAAAGTCCTGGACTCGAGTACTACAGCACTGGCACACTATTGTTTACTTTTCTTAAATGTACTCTATTGTATTGTACTGTACTGTACTGTGCTGTACTGTGCTCCACTGTACTGTGCCGTAATGTGCTGTACTGTGCTCTACTGTGCTGTACTGTACTCTATTGTATTGTACTGTACTGTACTGTGCTCCACTGTACTGTGCTCTAATGATCCCACAAAACACAGTGGGGAAATGGCTGCCTAAATGTGATCCCCAATCAGAGACAACGATAAACAGTTGCCTTTATTTGGGATCCATACCAGGCCAACATAGAAATAAAACAACCTAGATTACCCACCCTAGTCACAACCCGACCGAACCAAAATAGAGAATAGAAAGGCTCTCTATGGTCAGGGCGTGACATCTACACTGCTTTTATTTAGTGTACTGTGTACTGTACTGTAATATTCTGTACTCTGCTGTGCTCTACTGTGCTGTATTGTACTTTACTGTGCTGTCCAAAGGTGTGAAACATACAGTGGGGCAAAAAAGTATTTAGTCAGCCACCAATTGTGCAAGTTCTCCCATATAAAAGATGAGAGAGGCCTGTAATTTTCATCATAGGTACCCTTCAACTATGACAGACAAAATGAGAACGAAAATCGAGAAAATCACATTGTAGGATTTGTAATGAATTTATTTGCAAATTATGGTGGAAAATAAGTATTTGGTCAATAACGAAAGTGTATCTCAATACTTTGTTATATACCCTTTGTTGGTAATGGCAGAGGTCAAACGTTTTCTGTAAGTCTTCACAAGGTTTTCACACACTGTTGCTGGTATTTTGGCCCATTCCTCCATGCAGATCTCCTCTAGAGCAGTGATGTTTTGGGGATGTTGCTGGCCAACACGGACTTTCAAATCCCTCCAAAGATTTTCTATGGGGTTGAGATCTGGAGACTGGCTAGGCCACTCCAGGACCTTGAAATGCTTCTTACGAAGCCACTCCTTCGTTGCCCGGGCGGTGTGTTTGGGATCATTGTCATGCTGAAAGACCCAGCCACGTTTCATCTTCAATGCCCTTGCTGATGGAAGGAGGTTTTCACTCAAAATCTCACGATACATGGCCCCATTCATTCTTTCCTTGACACGGATCAGTCGTCCTGGTCCCTTTGCAGAAAAACAGCCCCAAACATGATGTTTCCACCCCCATGCTTCACAGTAGGTATGGTGTTCTTTGGATGCAACTCAACTCAAACACGACGAGTTGAGTTTTTACCAAAAAGTTATATTTTGGTTTCATCTGACCATATGACATTCTCCCAATCTTCTTCTGGATCATCCAAATGCTCTCTAGCAAACTTCAGAGGGGCCTGGACATGTACTGGCTTAAGCAGGGGGATACGTCTGGCATTGCAGGATTTGAGTCCCTGGCGGCGTAGTGTGTTACTGATGGTAGGCTTTGTTACTTTGGTCCCAGCTCTCTGCAGGTTATTCACTAGGTCTCCCCGTGTGGTTCTGGGATTTTTGCTCACCGTTCTTGCGTGGAGCCCCAGATCGAGGGAGATTATCAGTGGTCTTGTTTGTCTTCCATTTCCTAATAATTGCTCCCACAGTTGATTTCTTCAAACCAAGCTGCTTACCTATTGCAGATTCAGTCTTTGGTGGCTGGCTAAATACTTTTTTGCCCCACTGTAGATGTCTATGATTGTTTTAGATTTGGTCCGTACCAAAAATCTACATCCAGTCTGAACAGGACCAATATTTTTTCATGATTTCTCTCAACCAATAACTATTACCAGGTTTCGTAAGAAAATGACTATTAAACTTAGTCAAAAGGACAATCAAAAGAATATTCCAAATCAAGGAGTAGGACAGTTTAGTCTACAGCTGATTGTGAAGTGTAAGCAGCAGCTAAAGGTGGATCCTACCCAGCTGTGCTTCTATACACAGGGCCAGGGAGAGGAGAGGAAAACTGAACTCACTGCCACCTGATAGCCTAGTTTGATGTACCACAAGAGCTTCCTACACCAATCACCATGGATTGGACAGTCGGGAGGAAGACGAGAAAAGAGAGGGGAGCAATTTACTCCTGGCAAACTTTGTGTTGTTCCTAGATTAGACTCCATGTAAATGCTAGGATACTTGTTTATGTGGCTCTACTTGGGCTAACTCAGGAGAGCTCCTAATGGAATGTTCCAGAGGTAAGTGGTCTAGGGTTGGAGAATAAGGTATAATCTGCTGACACCATTGTATTCATTCAGCAGATGCTCTTACTGGAGTAACATAGTAATAACGTCCTCAAAAAATGTATTACATCAATATTTTCTTCCTGACTACTTAATCTCAATAACTCCTAATACTGACGACGAAACTATAGTAAAGGAAATCTTCATTCAAGTGTACCACTAGGGCCCTTGTGTAATGGACATGACAGGTCTGAGAAATACGACTCCATGTCAAATGGAGTGTGTCATCGTTTCTGATGACAGCTTTAAAGCTACAGTGTATGGGTCCCTGCATGGAAAGTCTAGTAGCCCTCATCACCTTCCAAACCCAAGACACTTGAAATTCTCCTCCTAAGAGAGGAAAAACAGCACGAGCCAAGACTATATAATAACAGTAGCACGGGGGAGGGAAAGGAATGGATGAGATTTCAACTAACCTTCTTAGTCTTGGCCTTCTTCTCATAGCTGTCTGAAAGGGGCTTCTTCTTCGGCTGCAGAGTGGCCTTGGAGAACAGGTCCTCAAACGCCTTGGTGTCTACGATATCTGGCTCCTCCAGTGAACCCCACAGTGTATTATTACTGGAAACAAGAGACAGACTGTTAGTCTGGGGCTGAGGGAGAGATACACTTCCATACGTTGAGGAGCACCACAGTTCAACATAAAACCCTTTTCAATAACAATGTTACTGTGATGTCAGGAGACTGTTATGGGGACTGTTACGGGGGTGACTTGGCGCCGGAAAGGAAGACTGACATTTTACGTGCCCCCAACCGATTGTGTTATTTTGTTTGTTTATTTGCGCTGTTTGTAACTTATCTTTTAAACTTATTTTGTACATAATGTTGCCACTACCGTCTCTTATGACCGAAAATAACTTCTGAACATCAGGACTGCGATTTCTCACCACGGACTGGCAGAATAATTTTTTACCTTTAACGAGTGTGACGTGCCTGACGCAAATTATTTACTGCTTTCTCAGGAATAGGCCCAGATCCCCGCGATTTGCATGATAAGGAGGCGGAGAAAATGGGCGGGAGCGCGGAGTGCCTTCGGAGAATTCGTAGGTGATTGAATAAACCACCACTTCCTTCCATTCTGCTAGCAAACATGCAATCTTTGGATAATAAAATCAATGACCTATGTGGAAGATTAAATTACCTACGGGACATTCAAAACTGTAATATCTTAAGCTTCACAGAGTCGTGACTGAAAGATGACACTACCAACATACATCTGGCTGGTTATGCGCTGTAGCGGCAGGATAGAACAGCGTCGTCTGGTAAAACAAGGGGTGGCGGACTATGTATTTTTGTAAATAACAGATGATACACAATATCTAAGGAAGTCTTGAGCTATTGTTCGCCTGAGGTAGAGTATCTCATCATAAAATGTAGACCACACTATCTACTTAGAGAGTTTTCATCTGTATTTTTCGTAGCTGTGTTACATACATAAAGACTGAGGCTGGCACTAAGACAGGATTGAATGAGCTGTATTCCGGCATAAGCAAACAAGAAAACGCTCACCCAAAGGACGAAGCTCCAAGTAGCCAGGGACATTTATGCAGGGAAAATCAGTATGTTAAATGTGCATCCAGAGGGAAAAAACTTTGGACAACCTTTACTCCACACATAGAGGCGCATACAAAGCTCTCCCTCGCCCTCCATTTGGCAAATCTGACCATAATTCTATACTCCTGATTCCTGACTACCAACCCATAGCTCTCACGTCTGTAGCCATGAAGAGCTTTGAAAGGCTGGTCATGGCTCACATCAACACCATTATCCCAGAAACCCTAGACCCACTCAAATTTGCCTATTGCCCCAACAGATCCACAGATGATGCAATCTCTATTGCACTCCACACTGCCCTTTCCCACCTGGACAAAAGGAACACCTATGTGAGAATGATATTCATTGACTACAGCCCAGCATTCAACACCATAGTGCCCTCAAAGCTCATCACTAAGCTAAGGACCATAGGACTAAACACCTCCGTCTGCAACTGGATCCTGGACTTTCTGACGGGCTGCCCCCAGGTGGTAAGGGTAGGTAACAACACATCCGCCATACTGATCCTCACCACAGTGGCCCCTCAGGGGTGCGTGCTCCATCCCCTCCTGTACTCCCTGTTCGCTCATGACTGCACAGCCAGGCACGACTCCAACACCATCATTACGTTTGCCGGTGACACAACAGTGGTAGAGTACAGACTACGACCCTGCCTCACACAGGAAGCGGCGCAGGTCCTAATCCAGGCACTTGTCATCTCCCGTCTGGATTATTGCAACTCGCTGTTGGCTGGGCTCCCTGCCTGTGCCATTAAACCCCTACAACTCATCCGCAGCCCGTCTGGTGTTCAACCTTCCCAAGTTCTCTCACGTCACCCCGCTCCTCCGCTCTCTCCACTGGCTTCCAGTTGAAGCTCGCATCCGCTACAAGACCATGGTGCTTGCCTACGGAGCTGTGAGGGGAACGGCACCTCAGTACCTCCAGGCTCTGATCAGGCCCTACACCCAAACAAGGGCACTGCGTTCATCCACCTCTGGCCTGCTCGCCTCCCTACCACTGAGGAAGTACAGTTCCCGCTCAGCCCAGTCAAAACTGTTCGCTGCTCTGGCCCCCCAATGGTGGAACAAACTCCCTCACGACGCCAGGACAGCGGAGTCAATCACCACCTTCCGGAGACACCTGAAACCCCACCTCTTTAAGGAATACCTAGGATAGGATAAAGTAATCCTTCTCACCCCCCCTTTAAGATTTAGATGCACTATTGTGAAGTGACTGTTCCACTGGATGTCATAAGGTGAATGCACCAATTTGTAAGTCGCTCTGGATAAGAGCGTCTGCTAAATGACTTAAATGTAAATGTAAATGAGTGGTAGGCCTGATCACCGACAACGATGAGACAGCCTATAGGAAGTAGGTCAGAGACCTGGCCGTGCGGTGCCAGGACAACAAACTCTCCCTCAACGTGATCAAGACAAAGGAGATGATTGTGGTCGACAGAAAAAATATGAACGAGCACGCCCCCATTCTCATCAACGGGGCTGCAGTGGAGCAGTTTGAGAGCTTCAAGTTCCTCGGTGTCCACATCACCAACAAACTAACAAGGTCCAAGCACACCATGACAGTCGTGAAGAGGCCACAACAAAACATATTCCCCCTCAGGAGACTGAAACGATTTGGCATGGGTCCTCTGATCCTCAAACGGTTCTACAACTGCACCATCGAGAGCATGGTTGCATCACTGCCTGGTATGGCAACTGCTCTGCCTCCGACCACAAGGCACTACAGTGGGTAGTGTGAATGGCATAGTACATCACTGGGGCCCAGCTTCCTGCCATCCAGGACCTCTATACCAGGCGGTGTCAGAGGAAGGCACAAAAAAATTCCAAAGACTCCAGCCACCCTAGTCAGAGACTGTTCTCTCTGCTACCGCAGGGCAAGTGGTACCGAATCTAGGTACAAGAGGCTTCTACCCCCAAGCCATAAGACTCCTGAACATCTAATCAAATGGCTACCCAGACTATTTGCAATGCCTCCCCCCCTTTTACACCGCTGCTTCTCTCTGTTGTTATCATCTATGCATAGTCACTTTAATAACTCTACCTACATGTACATATTAACCTAAAAACTCACCAGTGCCCATGCACATTGACTCTGTACCGGTACCCCCCTGTATATAGTCTTTTATTTTACTGCTGCTCTTTAATTACTTGATACTTATATTTCTTATTCTTATCCGTATTTTTTAAAACTGCATTGTTGGTTAGAGCCTCGTAAGTAAGCATTTCACTGTAAGGTTGCATGTGACTAATGCAATTACATTTGATTGGATTTTACTTCTTGGGAAAAGTGGAATAGCTAGGGGACTTCTCAGTACAAATTGTCCTGTGCCAGAGATAAACAATGTGTGAAGCTGTTTATTTGATGTTTACTTGGGCTGTGCAGTGTTTACTTCCATATTTTGATTCAGGGCAGAAGTTTGCAGAATGCAAAGAAAAGCGACTTCAATTTCCGCTTTTTAATAAAAAGTCACATTTATGACTGATGCTTCTGAAAATCATATGATTCAAGTGTCACTGGGTTTGAGATGTGAGGTTCCAGCACTAAAGGAGCATTTCAAATAAACTACAAGGAAGACAGGACGTTTTCCGTTTCCTCTGTTGCTGGGTAACGCTGAAAGCAAACAGAGAAGGAGTCTGATGATGTCTCTCTTTGTACAGAAGCCTCCCAGAGTTCAGCCTTGCTCTGCCACCTTTACTTTCCATTCCTCTTTTAAATCATAGAAGAGAACTATCCCCTGGGTTAGACAGTGTGGCAGCCTCAGGCTCTGTTTGATAAGTGATCCGGCCGTCTCTGATAACACAGGGAGGGGAAGATGAAGTCCACCATAACTCAGTCTGTATATAGGCAAGGTCAGACAGCCTCACAGGCAACATGTTCACTGAGAGAGGTTCATCAGGACCCACCTATGTGAGGCAGACTTACTGTACGTATAACACAGGTCATGTTAACTTTTCAATTACAGTTTATCTACTGATAGTAATATGTAATGTTGCATGATTTAGCAACTTTCTATAAGGGATCCCTTTGTAAAATGTAATAGGCCTATTGCCTCTGTAGATGTACTGTATCCATACTGTATGGGCTGTAGATATAAAAAAATATATATTTTACTTAACCTTTATTTAAGTCAGATAAGAAAAAAATATTATTTACAATGATGGCCTACCCCGGCCAAACCCGGACGACGCTGGGCCAATTGTGCGCCGCCCTATTGGATTCCCAATCACGGCCGGATGAGATACAACCTGGATATGCCTTATCTGTGTTTGTGTTCATGAGTTTCTCTCTACTGTCAAGTCATGAGGTCAGGGTTTGGCCGGCCGGGGTTGACTCGTTCAGAAAGGAGACATTTTTACCACGGTGGAGACAAAGGAAACTCAACAAACAGATAAAAAAATGGGTCCTCTGATCCTCAAGAGGCTCTACAGCTGCACCATCGAGAGCATCCCGACGGGTTGCATCACTGCCCAGTATGGCAACTGCTCGGCCTCTGACTGCAAAGCACTACAGAGGGTAGTGCGTACAGCCCAGTACATCACCCTGGCCAAGCTTCCTGCCATCCAGGACCTCTATACCAGGCGGTGTCAATTGTTAAAGACTCCAGCCACCCTAGTCATAGGCTATTCTCACTGCTACCGCACGGCAAGCGGTACTGGAGTGCCAAGTCTAGGTCCAAAAGGCTTCTAAACACCTTCTACCCACAAGCCATAAGACTCCTGAACATCTAATCAAATGGCTACCCAGACTATTTGCATTGTCCCCCACCCCTTTCACGCTGCTGCTACTTTCTGTTATTATCTACACTATGCATAGTCACTTTAATAACTCTACCTACATGTACATATAACCTCGACTAACCGGTGCCCCCGCACATTGACTCTGTACCGGAACCCCCTGTATTTAGCCTTGCTATTGTTATTTACTGCTGCTCTTTAATTATTTGTTACTTTTATTTATTTTTTAGGTGGGCGGGTTATTTTTCGTAAAACTGCATTGTTGGTTAAGGACTTGTAAGTAAGTATTTCACTGTAATACCTTCACCTGTTGTATTTGGCGCATGTGACAAATACGATTGATTTGAAAATGTTGGCCAGCTGGTCATAGCTGAAATACCACAGCAATCAAACACATAGACAGAGACTCAATTAGAGTCGAGTGTGTCCATTTGGGCCCAATTTGCTATTGGCTACCCACGGCGGTGGGGAAAGTATCTGTCTGGGACAGCCAAGAGGCTTTATCCAAGAACATAATGATACTCCCAAAAATCTTCCCTTCACAGGGACCAATTCAAATAACTCCACGTAATGGGCTCTGACTGACTCCAGCAAAATGCAATGAATCAATGTTGAAAAATGTTGGGAAAATACATCTACGTAAAGTCATCTACATCGACAAAGCCTTCCACAGCAGACAGCATTTATAATTGACTGGACCATGCATGTATTGACATGTAATCCCTGTAAAGCACAGTTAACTATGTCTTCCCTATTACAGCTTCCTCATGAAGCCTGCTCTGTATATACAGCGAAATTGTGTGTATTTTGACATTTGTTCATTGACCTGGCCTTTTTGAAAGTGTACTGTATTTACCCTCATAATGTCTATCCAGAAACGTGTTACAGTTAATAGTCCTGTTTAATGCTGTTCAACTGTAAACTTTATAGCAGGCATGTAACCGCTGTGGCCCACTCAACCCTCCCCCATTAGCCAGGACCAGAGGGTGTGAACCACAAGTCAACTTCCTCTACCAATCCAGCCATAGAAATACAAGGCCATAAAGCCGGGAGCCTGGCATCCAGCAATACAAACCACAGCCACTGGAAATGTGCTGAAACATCTCACTTGGGCTCCTGTCCTCATCCAGGGTACTAGTGTAGGGGCGGTCAATCCAGCCTGATGTTTTACTGTATTAGAGTGTCTGTGTACCTGATAGAAGTGCCATAGTGAGGAGAGAGAAACAGAAGTGATAATAAATCTTGTGAATGGGCTATAGAAGAAGTAGGTACTTATTGTCCTGGATCTGTATCCTGGTCCAGTATAGAGGCTTCATGGGAGTGGCCGGTTCCAACGCAGGCTTCCTTGGGACCTTCTCTGCTGCCTGGCCGAACCCAAACCCAAATCCTCCCCCAGGAGGAGGAGGTGGGCCGCACCCAGGAGGAGGGGGAGGAGGAGGAGGGCCGGCTCCAGGTAACCCAAGGGGAGGGGGAGGTGGGGGACCAAAACCTGGGAGGGGGGGTGGAGGTGGTGGCCCCATGTTGCCAGGTAACGGGGGAGGAGGAGGTGGAAGCAGTCCTATTTGGCCAGGGAGGGGAGGAGGAGGGGGAGGAGGAGGAAGAGGAGGAGGAGGAGGAGGTGGGCCAGGCAGTCCTCCATGCAGACTCAGGTTGATGGAGTCCAGGTTGAGTTTCTTAGGCACGTTCTGGCTGGGGCTGAGACCAGACCGGCTGGCCTCACCCTCGGGGGTCCTGAGGAAGGTCTCCCTGTCTGTCTGGATGCAGACGTTACGGAAAGTTTTGGGGGGCAGGTCGTCCTCAGTGGACACACAGGTCTCGCGGAGCTTGCCCCTCTCAAGACCCTGGCTAAAGGCCTGGTAACGGTCTGTATGCATCTTGCTGATGACTCCCTCCAGCCGGGACACTGACACAGCATGCTCCCCTCGCACCTGGAAGATCTGGAGCTCAAAGTCCGTCTGTGTGGAGCAGGAGCACAGAGATAAATCAGAAACATCCCACTCAGCCATATGAAACAGAATCACATACTGTGGGGCTCCACAAAGACCCCTGGGTGACACAATGAGAGCATGCGAGGGAAAATGGCCATCGTTACCTTCATTTAATTAAATTAAGTGATTTATAACATCATGCCCACTCATTTTCATTCCAATCTTTCATACCCAACAGAAAAGTACAAAAACTGACAACATAATGAAGAGCTAATAAGCTGGATGTTTATTGGAAGTTTCAAACATCAACATAATCCAGCCAAATTTGAGGAAAAGTGAAAAGGAGACCATTTTGCAATGTATCCGACACATGTTTCTTGTTAGCATGGGGGTCAGCAAGGAAAATGAATTAGGCACGTTCCTATCCTTTCTCATGGTTTAACTACATGTTTATGAGTGTCAATACGATGGCTTGATGCAAGGGATTAGAGATAGATGGCAGGATAACACACAGAGGAAGACCTCTACACGCGGAGGATGTCATCTATAACTGCTGAATCAGCACTGCTTCAATAATAGTCATTTTCAGACACACTTTCCAGAGACAATTTGCTCAGGTAAGGTTGTTGTTCAGAGAAATTGTTCCATAAATATGGTTAACAATCTGCTCTATGACCCTCTTACTCGTCTCAGGCTGTTCTTGGAACACAGAGGAAACATAACAAATAAATGTGACTACTCCTCTGAGACCTGTGAGAAACTATTTCAAATACTGCTTTCAATTGCATCACCTTGGCACTGGTGGCTCAGTTGAACAAACAATGCATTATGGTGCTTCAGCAACAGAGCGGAATCTGCTGAGTTTAGAGGGTGAACTATAAACTAGATCTTACAAGAAATAATGGAGACATTTCCCGTTGGAAAGAGACAGGTCAGTAAATGAGATCTTTGGGTGCATCCATGTTGTAAACTGTGATCCTATGTCATATGAGGAACTGCCAGGAGCTTCACATCTGGAACACATCATGACATCACAGCTTCCTCTCTCAATGATGACCTCATATCAAATGTGGCTGGGATGTCACATTTAAGACAGGATGAGTCCTACTGTATTTGAGGACTATCATTCAAACACATGCATATCATTGTTGTGCTGTCAATATTAAACCTTGTGCCTGAC
This sequence comes from Oncorhynchus gorbuscha, assembly GCF_021184085.1. Classification (NCBI taxonomy): domain Eukaryota; kingdom Metazoa; phylum Chordata; class Actinopteri; order Salmoniformes; family Salmonidae; genus Oncorhynchus; species Oncorhynchus gorbuscha. Next base: position 68,601,902 of record NC_060182.1, read on the forward strand.
AACAGTGTTATGCCACAAAAGTGTGAGCCAATTCATGAGATGCTTTGGTTGAAAGGACCATTTGATGGAGTCAAAGGAGACACCAGACCCATTTAAGGCCAATAATATATTTAGATAGAAATGCAAGGCTGTCCATTTCCTATGGTGGTGAAGAGAGGTGTGTAACCACACTTTGGGCCATTGAGACATTCTCAGACATCAAGCCTGGAAAGTCCAGTCACTAAAGACAATAGTTGGCTTTGCATCTGTGGCTCATTGGTGACATCTAGTGTCACTGAAGAAAACTGCAGTGTCCTGGGTTCATTAAGTATTAGTTACTTTGTTATTACATGCGGACAGTAGGACATGGTGAGGAAACTGCATTTGGTTGAAACAAACCCCAGCATTGAAATCAGTAAGAGTGATATGTAGTGAACTGTTTAAAATAAAGAGGATAACTTACATGTAATTTCTCCAACTCCTCTTTGCATTCTCTCTTCAGCTGCAAGAGGGCAGCCTGGTGCTCTGGAAGGGGAAAAAGACATCCACTTACTATAGCTAGAACACATGACAATGTGAGCCCTCAGGACCTCAGACTGAAGGAAAGGTTCACCTTCCAATAGGACAATGACACTAAGCACACAGCCAAGACAACGCAGGAGTGGCTTCGGGACAAGTCTCTGAATGTCCTTGAGTGGAACAGCCAGAGCCCGGATTTGAACCCAATTGAACATCTCTGGAGAGACCTGACAATAGCTGTGCAGCTATGCTCCCCATCCAACCTGACAGAGCTTGAGAGGATCTGCAGAGAAGAATGGGAGAAAGTCCCCAAATACAGGTGTACCAGGCTTGTAGCGTCATACCCAAGAAGACTCAAGGCTGTAATCACTGCCAAAGGTGCTTCAACAAAGTACTGAGTAAAGGGTCTGAATACTTATGTAAATGTGATATTTCAGTTTTTTTAGTTTTAATAGATTTGAAAATAATTCTACAAACCTGTTTTTGCTTTGTCATTATGGGGTATCGTGTGTAGATTGATGAGGGGAAAAACTATTTAATATATTTTCTGAATGCACTGTATGCCATTAAAAGAGCTTATTTAGGAAACTAAACCAATCTGTTTTCAATGTCCTTCCTGTTACTGTAAAGGATACTGCATTTTCAAAGACTGCTTTATTTACTTTGCCTCATCATCTCACAGTAAACTACAGCAATATCACATATATATGGCCAGAGTATGTGAGAATAAGAATGTCTTCGACATTCGACAACCACATAAAAATATGTTTTTGTCAGCTAATTCTGCAGTGAACCATATAAATAGCTTCTGAAAGTATGAACAAGTTAGATACCTCAGCGGTAAAGCTATTAGAGCTAAACAATCTGCTGTAGAGGGGATATTACAGTATAATGTCTGGTGGTTAAAGGATTCAAGCAATTTGTGAGAACAAACCAATAATTATGCAGTTTCAAGGCTAGTATTCTGATAGAGTAGAAGCACAAGAGTCAATGGTAGGCTTATGGCTCATGGTAAATGGTGTGTGTGCTGTGTGAAACAGCATGGGTGTGTGTCTACAGTAAATGGATGTGCACACACACATAAACATGCTCTTTGTTGTTTTTATCTAGCTACCTATCAGCTTGGACCTTTGCTCAGCCTTCCAAACTCCATGAGCAGTGAGATGGCCTGATATACCTGCCACATAATGTCTCTGCTACAGTACAGCAGGTTCTAGGCTGCACAATGTCTCTGCATCTAAGACATTAAGAGAAATGAGCATCTCCCTGTAACGTAGTTGGATCAGCCTATTTAGAGTCATGTGTGCCTTTACCCTATTTGTGTGAGTATTCTTCTTCGTGAGAGAGAGAGAGAGAGAGAGAGAGAGAGAGAGAGAGAGAGAGAGAGAGAGAGAGAGAGAGAGTGTGAGAGAGAGACAGTGTGAGAGAGAGAGAGAGAGAGAGAGAGAGAGAGAGAGAGAGAGAGAGAGAGAGAGAGAGAGAGAGAGAGAGAGAGAGAGACAGTGTGTGAGAGAGAGAGAGAGAGAGAGAGAGAGAGAGAGAGAGAGAGAGAGAGACAGTGTGAGAGAGAGAGAGAGAGAGAGAGAGAGAGAGAGAGAGAGAGAGAGAGAGAGAGAGAGAGAGAGAGAGAGAGAGAGAGAGAGAGAGAGAGGGAGGGAGAGACAGAGAAAGCATAGCCAGGCTGAGAGAGTGGCAGGCTCCCCAGCCCCAGCTTATCTCCAAACTACCTCCCGAAGCTCCACTATACCCTGTGATGCTAGCAGTCATCTCAACATACAGCAAGCAGCATTACCGTAGAGGAAAGGTTACAGTGAGTTCCTGCTTTAAAAGGATTTAAAGGGTTTTCTTATACCCTGTAACTGGGCTAAGCTGGCTGTACAGACACCAGCAGGGCTGCACTACTTGTTTGTATCACCTCTCAATTAGATTAACCAGTCAGGTTAAGTAAGGAGAGAACCTGCCCTGGGTAAAACAGGGTGGAGGCACTCATGATCAGTAGATTATCTTATCTTGTGAAATGTAGCTAAGGCAGATAACAGCATACAGGTGTTTCTCAATAAGAGATTGTATGATATTGCAGAAGAGGTGTAGAGTAAGTGGAAAGCTCCAGGATGGCACAGGTCCTTACCTGCCTCAGTGTACCTGAGCCCCACCTTCTCCTCCTCATCCTTGGGCTTGGGCGGGGGCCAGATGGCTTGGAGCCGCCCGGGGGTCCGGTCCTCACTGTCTGCAGGGGAGGTGACCTCAGACTGGGAGGAAAGACAGCAGATGATACCTCAATTAACACAGAACATACATAGAAACTGTACACACTCTCCAAGGCTTACAGTACAGTCGGTGCCCAATCTGACTGAGAAGTCAACACGTGGTAAGATATGAGACCATCTCAAATCAAGAATATCCCCAAAGTTAATAACCTATGAGATAATATCACTTTAAAGTTACAAACATATTGGTTTAGTCCTGTCTGCATTGCATATGCCCAAGAAAACACAACATCGCTTTACATTCATAAATGTCAAAACCTTGGTGATCTGAGAAAAAAAAGAGGATGAATAGCGATCTCTAAAATACAACATACATACGGAATACAGCCTTGAGTTAGACACAAACAGTACATACGTTAGACTCTGCTGGACCTTTTTGCTCACTGCTGCTAGGAGACTTGGACGTTCTCTCACAGATGGATTTCAGCAGCTCCTTTTCACTTCTGTTATTTTCCTTGACAGCCTCTAAATCCACAGGCTCTTCTGTATCCTTTTTAGCAGGTTTGGACCTCTTGAAGGTGTCAAGTGTTGTGTGTGAAGCTTTCCTGCTGTCTGCTGGTGGGGTGATGGGGATGTGCTCTGGACCCTTGTCTGTCACCCCCTCCTCCCTCCTCTCCGGGTCCCTGTCTGGGTCTGGCTTGTCCTCGGCCTTGGTCCCGTCTAGGTTGAGTAGCTGGCTGATCTGCCCTAAGAGATTACTCTTGGTCTCAGACACAGGTTTGGGCTCGGGACGTTTCTTGGGGGTGCTGCTACTGGAGGTGATCTGCTCAGGGAGGTTCTTGATTTTGTTGATGCTCTTCTTCAGGCTCAGCAGGGCCAGGTCAGTGTCTCTCTGTTTGATCTCAGACACTGTCTCCCTCTCCTCCCCCACAGCCCCCTTCTTCAGAACCCGCAGCCTGCTGAACAGGGCAGGAATTTCGAAGGAGGGGGCCTGGCAGGAGGCTGTGCCCCTGGTGGGAGACAATGTGGTGGAGGGCGGGTCTGTATCGGGCCTCCTAGTGGCAGGCATGTCGCCTTGGTCCCTGGGCGAGACAGAGACAGGAATGGCACATGGCTGGCTGTCAACTGGGGACTTTCCAGGGACATGCGTGTCAGGCTGCTCCTCCAGGCAGGGGGAAGATGGCTCTGCTGCTTCAGGTGGCCTGGAATCAGAGAGGGCGGAAGGGGAGTCGAAGCAGGGAGCATTCTCTCTATGCTCCTCAGTTCCAGTGTTTTCCGACAATATTTCCTTCCTCTGTCCAGTATCTTGGTCCGCTGGCTGTCCTGACGGAAAGGCAGTGTTGTCTGCTGCTGCCTCCGATGTCTGGGGTTCTGAGGTCAAAGACAGGTTAAGAGGTAAAGACACTGCAGGGTTTCCAGCACACACGTCAGTTAGGCCCAATACCTCCTGGCTGATGCTGAAGCCTTTGGCTACTTTGTGGTGATGATGGCTGGACCCCTCTGCACCCATGGCTGCTGCATCCACACCCACCTCCACAGGCCTGGGATCAGTGGATAGGTACGTGCTGCAGCCGTCTCCAGGCACTAGTGGTTTGGAGACAGAGGAGATGAGACCAAGATCTGTCCCACTGTCAGATCTGCCCATAATCCTTCCAGAGAACAGAACAGAGGTGTCTTTGAGGGATCTTTCCACAAGACTTTCTGGCTTGAACACAGGCAGCTCTAAGTCTGTATCAATGGCACCTCTCACTGGGCCAGCGGGTGGCAGCTGACCAATGTTATTATCGTTCACTGTCCACTGGTCATCGTCAGGTGGGAGGGACATTCCAGGGGTGTCATGCTTGTCTGATTGGCTGAGGCTGCTGATCCCCTCCTCATCTTCCATTACTGTGTCGCTGCAGATCTCCACCCTAGTGACCTGGACCAGATCTGGGTCGGCCATGGACACAGACACTTGGCCTGGGTTAGGAGGAGAGGTCACCGAGCTACTCTGCCTACTGGACTCATTCTCCCATGATTCCATCCTGTCCTCCGTATCAAGGAAGGTGGCCTCTCCATTATGAAGAACCTCACGCCTACCCCTCACATCTCCCCCCACTCGAAGTCTGTCGTCACTGATAACATCCAGAGCACTTTGATCATGAACCCCTGTGAGATAGTTATCTTCATCAGGCAGGGTCCTGAAAGCCGTCAGCACCGCAGTCTCTCCCGCCAGCCTCTGAGGCTCAGGCTTGTCCCCACGTGTAAACATAGTGGAGATCTTACTGCGGAACGAACTGGATTGCTGCTTCCCCTGACCGTTAGAGCTATTACTTACACTGTCCATTTTCACAGAACCCTTTACTGTCATGTAGCATGTACTTAGACCAGTGAACTCCTAGCCAGCAGGTAGAGGCTACCCGAGCACAATGTGTCCATTCAGGGTGTCACAAAAGGCTCATCTCTACACCAAGAGGAACCTCGACCTGCCAATTTGTGTTCCACTTCTACTGGTTTCAGTGAACAAAAAGGCCTTTGTGAGGACAAATCCCCTAGCTCTTCTTAACCTCTCCAGGAGGGCTCCAGGTATAACCCCTGCTCTCCTGCAATCCTGTATGGCAACACAAGACCCTGCTGTGTTGCATATAGATCACTATCTCCAATCACAAACAGCCTCGACTCCACTGTACGTTAACTGTCACTTCCAGTGATGTAAAGCCGAGTGTAATTCCAATGACTTTCCCGGTCAAGTCAAACTGTTCAGAGGCAGGAAGCATGTCCTGGAATAATCTCCCTGGGAATCCAGGAGCAACTCATTTTCAGTTTCTCAAGAAAACATTAGAACCCGTTTTAAAAGTTATTTCAGGGTGGTCTGGAAGGTTCCATTTCCCCTCTATGTGTAGGTAGAGAGACCTGATTCAGAGCAACTGTCTGAGTTGCCCTCCTGGCGTGGTTCTTTCCCCTCTTTCCCTGTGTCTTTATGTGTACAGGAGAGCTCTGCTTTCCTGAGAAAAGACTCCAGGTTGGAAATGGTTGAAAATGTGCCTTGAAAATGTGCCTCACTGGTCTACCCGGTCTGGCCCCGCCTCCTCCCCTCCCTCCCCTGCCCTGACTCGGAGGGATCTGTGGCGGCAAGCAGGACAGGTGTCTGATTAGTCCGTCTTACTTCCGCAAAATATCAGTGACAGGTAGCTGGAGCTCTCTGTTGCTTAGCACTATCCTTTCTTAGTGTATTTTAAACAGAGTGGGGCTGCTAGCTAGTTAGCTAGCTAATCTCCTGGTTGGTTAGGTGGACGGTGGATGAGGTCCAGCCCAGTGTTACAGCTGGTAGTGCTCTCTATACTATTAATGCTTCAGCTGTGGGGATTAGTCAGTCTGGAACTGCTGCTGCTGCTGCCCAGCCCTGACCACCACTCCAGCACTGCAATCTTGTGTCGTCAGTAGCCTCGCTAACATCAAGGGGCTAACACTGCTACAGTTTGCTGAGAGGAAAATAGGTTTTGATTCCCTCATCTCAGAGTGTGAATGTCATTAGAAAAGATTAAGGTTGTCTTCACACTAAATCATAAACGGAACACATACATATACACACATTCGTTTTCTAGTACAGTGAGTTTATAGGAAGTTTACACAGACAAGTAACATTGTACTCTGTCTGTAGTCTACAAAGCCTGCTGCTTCAAATACGATGGGTTCAAAAATCTTTCAAGCACCATGCGCCCTTTATAGGAACACAATGTGCACTTGACAGATCTTAGCACAAAACAGAGCACATAGGCCTGAAAAGTACTTAGTGAAATTAGGGCTACTTGTTCATTGAGCTTTCAGACGGAACTCAAAGCCCTAGTAAGGCCATATTTGGCCTTAGCAGCCAAAGTTCACTCCTACTGCATTCCTCCAGACACAGATTAAGAATGACAAATTGTTGTCAAGGTGATTTAGAGCCCCATACCAAACCAGACATGAGGTTTGTGTTCAAAGACAAAATGTTTGACATTAATAATACATACCTGTAATCATTAATAATCTATTAGATATTAAATAATCATATGTATAATGTATTAGAAAATACTATTGTATTTAAACATAATGTCTCTAACTGGGATTAAAATAAATCCACAGATTGTCAGTCAGAGGCTCTCAGTCAAGCCCGGAGCGAGGCGCCCTGAGCCCTGGCCCATTATGTAATAGCATTGGCTTTTAATTTACTCAGTGTAAATATATCAGCTAACCGCATAGCCAGGTCTCAGCTGGATTTACGCTGTACTGTGGGCTGAGAGGAGCTGAGTCACAATGACAGACAGTTAGAGGAGGGTCCTTTTTACAAATCCCACACTGATCACAATGACTTGAAATACAAGTCACCCCAATGTCTGTGACTACATGACTACAATAACAGCTTAGGCCACACCACAGATTGTCGGTATCTTATGCTGAGACAGTCTACCACTAGAGGAAAAACACAACAGGGATTACTTTTGTTATGATATGATGGCTGCAACAGAGATCGAGGAGTGGCTGTTGATAACACAGCTATGCTACTCTGTCTGACAACCACACAAAACAATCTACTGTTGCTTAGCTTAGTTAAACAGTATGATCGATTCTTGACAGACAGGCACAGTAATTGTTTAGTTGTTATAATTTATATGACCTTCTCTTGACACTTTACCCAAAATAATAGATGTGCTGGCAGGTGACAGGTGGTGGTAAATCAATCTAGTTGAATTTGATGACTAGATACTGGGTCACCATGTTAACAGTAGATCTACCATCCTAGGTAAAACATTGAAATGTGACAATACTACCCTGCCTGTCACAAACAGCTGGTGTTTGGGTAGATTAAATATGTAGACTTTGTTTTTTGGGATCTCTCGCTCAGCTGTAGAGATGTTTGGCAAGCTCTGAAGAATCCATATGTTTGGTTTCAGTACAGAGTGAAAACACCTTGAGACACACTGTACCAACAGTAGGTTTTATATGTGTGTTAGCGTGTTTGGCAGACCCACACAAGTCAGGTGCCCTGGCCTGTAGCAAACACATAGTTGAGCTTCTTAGCTCTACTCACTAAGAGAAAGGGAGCTAAATACTGTGCATGACACAATCAATCCGCTCTAATATGGTTTACAGTGACTTGACAACTGGGCACTACAGCCTTAGAAAGCATGTGCTATCTAGGGCTGCCCCCATAGGATAACTCATTAATGAACCCTTTTTGTTTCCAGGTAGAACCCTTTTGTGTACAGGTACAACTATTTTGGCTTCCATGTAGAACCCTTACCGTGCTTCTACACCTGCATTGCTTGCTGTTTGGGGTTTGAGGCTGGGTTTCTGTATAGCACTTTGAGATATCAGCTGATGTGAGAACGGCTATATAAATACATTGGATTTGATTTGATTTGATTACCACAGAGGGTTCTACAGTCGTGGCCAAAAGTTTTGAGAATGACACAAATATTAATTTCCACAAAGTTAGCTGTTTCAGTATCTTTAGATATTTTTGTCAAATGTTACTATGGAATACTGAAGTATAATTACAAGCATTTCATAAGTGTCAAAGGCTATTATTGACAATTACATGACGTTGATGCAAAGAGTCAATATTTGCAGTGTCGACCCTTCTTTTTCAAGACCTCTGCAATATGCCCTGGCATGCTGTCAATCAACTTCTGGGCCACTGATGGCAGCCCATTCTTGCATAATCAATGTTTGGAGTTTGTCAGAATTTGTGGGTTTTTGTTTGTCCACCCACCTCTTGAGGATTGACCACAAATTCTCAGTGGGATTAAGGTCTGGGGAGTTTCCTGGCCATGGACCCAAAATATTGACGTTTTGTTCCCCGAGCCACTTAGTTATCACTTTTGCCATATGGCAAGGCGCTCCATCATGCTGGAAAAGGCATTGTTCGTTACCAAACTGTTCCTGGATGGTTGGGGGAAGTTGCTCTCGGAGGATGGCTGTGTTCTTAGACAAAATTGTGAGTGAGCCCACTCCCTTGGCTGAGAAGCAACCCCACACATGAATGGTCTCAGGATGCTTTACTGTTGGCATGACACAGGACAAGCTTTTTTCCAGATGCCACAAACAATCGGAAAGGTGATTCATCAGAGAAAATGACTCTACCCCAGTCCCCAGTCCCCAGCAGTCCAATCCCTGTATCTTTTGCAGAATATCAGTCTGTCCCTGATGTTTTTCCTGAAGAGAAGTGGCTTCTTTGCTGCCCTTCTTTACACAAGGTCATCCTCCAAAAGTCTTTGCCTCACTGTGCGTGCAGATGTACTCACACCTGCATGCTGCCATTCCTGAGCAAGCTCTGTACCGATCCTGCAGCTGAATCAACTTTAGGGGACGGTCCTGGCGCTTGCTGGACTTTTTTGGGCGCCCTGAAGCCTTCTTCACAACAATTGAACCGCTCTTCTTGAAGTTCTTAATGATCCGATAAATGGTTGATTTAGGTGCAATTTTACTGGCAGAAATATCCTTGCCTGTGAAGCCCTTTATGTGCAAAGCAACGTGATGACGGCACGTGTTTCCTTGCAGGTAACCCTGTTTGATCGAGGAAGAACAATGCTTCCAAGCACCCTACTTTTGAAGCTTCCAGTCTGTTATTCAAACTCAATCATCATGACAGAGTGATCTCCAGCCTTGTCCTGGTCAACACTCACACCTGTTAATGAGGGAATCACAGACATGATGTCAGCTGGTCCTTTTGTGGCTGAGCTGAAATGCAGTGGAAATGGTTTGTGTTTTTGGGGGATTCAGTTCATTTTCATGGCAATTAATTGCAATTCATATTATCATTCTTCATAACATTCTGGAGTACATACAAACTGAGGCAGCAGACTTTGTGAAAATTAATATTTGTGTCATTCTTAAAACTTGTGGCCATGACTGTACATGGAACCAAAGAGGGTTTTACCTGGAACCAAATAGGGTTCTTTAAAGGGTTCTCTTTTGGGGACAGCTGAAGAACCATTTCATAACCTTTTTTTCAAAGAGTGTAGAAATGGTGGAATGTGAAGGTGTTAGCAGAGTGGCAACAGTAGGTCCTGGGCTCTGGGAACCGCCACGGTACACGGTACACAGCACAACATCCCAGATCTCATAATGTTCATGCAACTGGAGGAATTCATGTGGTTAAGCAAGTCAAATCAAATCAAAGTGTATTTGTCACGTGTGCCGAATACAACCTTACAGTGAAATGTTTACTTACAGGCTCTAACCAATAGTGTAAAAAAAGGTGTTACGTGAACAATAGGTAAGAAAATAAATAAAACAACAGTAAAAAGACAGGCTATATACAGCAGCGAGGCTATAAAAGTAGCGAGGCTCCATACAGACACCGGTTAGTCAGGCTGATTGAGGTAGCACGTACATGTAGATATTTTAAAGTGACTATGCATATATGATGAACAGAGAGTAGCAGTAGCGTAAAAGAGGGGTTGGCGGGTGGTGGGTGGCGGGTGGAGGGACACAATGCAGATAGCCCGGTTAGCCAATGTACGGGAGCACTGGGTGGTCGGCCCAATTGAGGTAGTATGTACATTAATGTATAGTTAAAGTGATAAACAGAGAGTAGCAGCAGCGTAAAAAGAGGGGTTGGGAGGGGTTGGGGGGGGCACACAGTGCAAAAAGTCCGGGTGGCCATTTCATTACCTGTTCAGGAGTCTTATGGCTTGGGGGTAAAAACTGTTGAGAAGCTTTTTTGTCCTAGACGTGGCACTCCGGTACCGCTTGCCATGTGGTAGTAGAGAGAACAGTCTATGACTGGGGTGGCTGGGGTCTTTGACAATTTTTTGGGCCTTCCTCTCATACCGCCTGGTGTAGAGGTCCTGGATGTACTGGGCCGTACGCACAACTCTCTGTAGTGCCGTGCAGTTAGAGGCCGAGTAATTGCCGTACCAGGCATTGATGCACTCAGTCAGAATGTTCTCGATGTTGCAGCTGTAGAACCTTTAGGTTCCTGAGGGGGAATAGGCTTTGTCGTGCCTTCTTCACGACTGTCTTGGTGTGTTTGGACCATTCTAGTTTGTTGTTGATGTGGACACCGAGGAACTTGAAGCTCTCAACCTGCTCCACTACAGCCCCGACGATGAGAATGGGGACGTGCTCGGTCCTCCTTTTCCTGTAGTCCACAATCATCTCCTTAGTCTTGTCTACGTTGAGGGATAGGTTGTTATTATGGCACCACACGGCCAGGTCTCTGACCTCCTCTCCTCGCTGTTTCTTCAATGTCTGTAATCAGGCCTACCACTGTTGTGTCGTCTGAAAAAGTGATGATGGTGTTGGAGTCGTGCCTGGCCATGCAGTCGTGGGTGAACAGGGAGTACAGGAGGGGACTGAGCATGCACCCACGTGGAGCTCCAGTGTTGAGGATCAGCGTGGCAGATGTGTTGCTACCTACCCTCACCACCTGGGGGCGGCCCGTCAGGAAGTCCAGGATCCAGTTGCAGAGGGAGGTGTTTAGTCCCAGGATCCTTAGCTTAGTGGTGAGCTTTGAGGGTACTATGGTGTTGAACGCTGAACTGTAGTCAATGAATAGCATTCTCACATAAGTGTTCCTTTTGTCCAGGTGGGAAAGGGCAGTGTGGAGTGCAATAGAGATTGCATCATCTGTAGATCTGTTTGGGAGATATGCAAATTTGAGTGGGTCTAGGCTTTCTGGGATAATGGTGTTGATGTGAGCCATTACCAACCTTTTAAAGCACTTCATGGCTACGGACGTGAGTGCTACGGGTCTGTAGTCATTTAGGCAGGTTGCCTTTGTGTTCTTGGGCACAGTGACTATGGTGTTCTGCTTGACACATGTTGGTATTACAGACTCAATCAGGGACATGTTGAAAATGTCAGTGAAGACACCTGCCAGTTGGTCAGCACATGCCTCGGAGCACACGGTAATCCGTCTGGCCCCGAAGTTTTGTGTATGTTTACTTGTTTAAAGGTGTTACTCACATCAGCTACGGAGAGCGTGATCACACAGTCATCCGGAACAGCTGATGCTCTCATGCATGTCTCAGTGTTGCTTGCCTCGAAGCGAGCATAGAGGTGATTTAGCTCATCTGGTAGGCTCGTGTCACTGGGCAGCTCGCAGCTGTGCTTCCCTTTGTAGTCTGTAATAGTTTGCAAGCCCTGCCACATAAGACGAGCGTCGGAGCCGGTGTAGTATGATTCAATCTTAGCCCTGTATTGATGCTTTGTTACTTTGATGGTCCGTCGCAGGGCATATCAGGATTTCTTGTAAGATTCCGGGTTTGAGTCCCGCACCTTGAATGCGGCAGCTCTACCTTTTAGCTCAGTCCGAATATTGCCTGTAATCCATGGCTTCTGGTTGGGGTATGTACGTACAGTCACTGTGGGCACTAACGGAAACATGGATCACCACAGACAACACTGCTACTCCTACTGCTCTCTCTTCGTCCGCCCACGTGTTCTCGCACACCCCGAGAGCTTCTGGTCAGCGGGGTGGTGGCACCGGGATCCTCATCTCTCCCAAGTGGTCATTCTCTCTTTCTCCCCTTACCCATCTGTCTATCGCCTCCTTTGAATTCCATGCTGTCACAGTTACCAGCCCTTTCAAGCTTAACATCCTTATCATTTATCGCCCTCCAGGTTCCCTCGGAGAGTTCATCAATGAGCTTGATGCCTTGATAAGCTCCTTTCCTGAGGACGGCTCACCTCTCACAGTTCTGGGCGACTTTAACCTCCCCACGTCTACCTTACGACCCTGCCTCACACAGGAAGCGGCGCAGGTCCTAATCCAGGCACTTGTCATCTCCCGTCTGGATTACTGCAACTCGCTGTTGGCTGGGCTCCCTGCCTGTGCCATTAAACCCCTTCAACTCATCCAGAACGCCGCAGCCCGTCTGGTGTTCAACCTTCCCAAGTTCTCTCACGTCACCCCGCTCCTCCGTTCTCTCCACTGGCTTCCAGTTGAAGCTCGCATCCGCTACAAGACCATGGTGCTTGCCTACGGAGCTGTGAGGGGAACGGCACCTCAGTACCTCCAGGCTCTGATCAGGCCCTACACCCAAACAAGGGCACTGCGTTCATCCACCTCTGGCCTGCTCGCCTCCCTACCACTGAGGAAGTACAGCTCCCGCTCAGCCCAGTCAAAACTGTTCGCTGCTCTGGCCCCCCAATGGTGGAACAAACTCCCTCACGACGCCAGGACAGCGGAGTCAATCACCACCTTCCGGAGACACCTGAAACCCCACCTCTTTAAGGAATACCTAGGATAGGATAAGTATTCCCTCTCACCCCCCCTTTAAGATTTAGATGCACTATTGTAAAGTGACTGTTCCACTGGATGTCATAAGGTGAATGCACCAATTTGTAAGTCGCTCTGGATAAGAGCGTCTGCTAAATGACTTAAATGTAATGTAAATGTAAATGTAACGTGACTGATGTGATGTACTCCTCGATGCCATCGGAAGAATCCCGGAACATGTTCCAGTCTGTGATAGCAAAACAGTCCTGTAGTTTAGCATCTTCTTCATCTGACCACTTTTTTATAGACCGAGTCACTGGTGCTTCCTGCTTTAATTTTTCTTGTAAACAGGAATCAGGAGGATAGAGTTGTGGTCAGATTTACCAAAGGGAGGGAGAGCTTTGTACGTGTCTTTGTGTGTGGAGTACAGGTGATCTAGAATTTTTTCCCTCTGCACATTTAACATGTTAATAGAGATTTGGTAGAACTGATTTAAGTTTCCCTGCATTAAAGTCTCTGGCCACTAGGAGCGGTTTCCTGTTTCCTGTTTGCTTATTTCCTTATACAGCTGACTGAGTGCGGTCTTCGTCCCAGCATGTCTGTGGTGGTAAATAAACAGTCACGAAAAGTATAGCTGAAAACTCTCTAGGCAAGTAGTGTGGCCTGCAATTTATCACAATATACTCTACTTCAGGCGAGCAAATCTAGAGACATCCTTAGATTTCGTGCACATACAAATATGCACATACCCCCCCCCCGTCTAAAGAGTTGGCTAAAGAAACCAGGCCGACAGTGTGCTGTTCTATCTTGCCAGTGCAGCATATATTCTGCTAGCTGAATATCCATGTCATCATTCAGCCACGATTCCTTGAAATATAAGATATTACAGTTTTTGATATCCCGTTGGTAGGATATTCGTGATTGTACCTCGTCTAATTTATTGTCCAATGATTGCACGTTGGCGAGTAGTATTGACGGTAACGGCAGCTTTCCCAGTCGCCTTCTCCGGGTCCTGACCAGGCATCCGGCTCTTTGTCCTCTGCACCTGCGTCGCTTCCTCTTGCAAATAAAGGGGATGTCGGTCCTGTGGGGTGTTTGGAGAAGGTCTTCTGCGTCGTCTTGTTGTAGAAACAATCTTTGCCTAATCCGAGGTGAGTGATCGCTGTCCTGATATCCAGAAGCTCTTTGTCTAATCCGAGGTGAGTGATCGCTGTCTTAATATCCAGAAGCTCTTTTTTTGCCGTAAGATACGGTGGCAGAAACATTATGTACAAAATAAGTTACAAATAACACAAAAAGCCCACATAATAGCACAATTGGTTGGGCGCCCGTAAAACTGCTGCCATTTCTTCCGGCGCCATTTCTTCAGTAGAGTGGAGTACACGCTGGCTTGGAGCCATGAGGTAACAGCAATGTCATGCTACACTGCTCTGAGAGTGGATATATAATGATGACTACTGTTAATGTGTAGTTGCCTTCAAATCAAATCAAATCAAATCAAATTTTATTTGTCACATACACATGGTTAGCAGATGTTAAATGTGAGTGTAGCGAAATGCTTGTGCTTCTAGTTCCGACAATGCAGTGATAACCAACAAGTAATCTAACTAAGAATTCCAAAACTACTGTCTTATACACAGTGTAAGGGGATAAGGAACATGTACATAAGGATATATGAATGAGTGATGGTACAGAGCAGCATACAGTAGATGGTATCGAGTACAGTATATACATATGAGATGAGTGTGTAGACAAAGTAAACAAAGTGGCATAGTTAAAGTGGCTAGTGATACATGTGTTACATAAGGATGCAGTCGATGATGTAGAGTACAGTATATACATATGCATATGAGATGAATAATGTAGGGTAAGTAACATTATATAAGGTAGCATTGTTTAAAGTGGCTAGTGATATATTTACATCATTTCCCATCAATTCCCATTATTAAAATGGCTGGAGTTGGGTCAGTGTCAATGACAGTGTGTTGGCAGCAGCCACTCAATGTTAGTGGTGGCTGTTTAACAGTCTGATGGCCTTGAGATAGAAGCTGTTTTTCAGTCTCTCGGTCCCAGTACTGACCTCGCCTTCTGGATGATAGCGGGGTGAACAGGCAGTGGTTCGGGTGGTTGATGTCCTTGATGATCTTTATGGCCTTCCTGTAACAACGGGTGGTGTAGGTGTCCTGGAGGGCAGGTAGTTTGCCCCCGGTGATGCGTTGTGCAGTCCTCACTACCCTCTGGAGAGCCTTACGGTTGAGGGCGGAGCAGTTGCCGTACCAGGCGGTGATACAGCCCGCCAGGATGCTCTCGATTGTGCATCTGTAGAAGTTTGTGAGTGCTTTTGGTGACAAGCCAAATTTCTTCAGCCTCCTGAGGTTGAATAGGCGCTGCTGCGCCTTCTTCACGACGCTGTCAGTGTGAGTGGACCAATTCAGTTTGTCTGTGATGTGTATGCCGAGGAACTTAAAACTAGCTACCCTCTCCACTACTGTTCCATCGATGTGGATAGGGGGGTGTTCCCTCTGCTGTTTCCTGAAGTCCACAATCATCTCCTTAGTTTTGTTGACGTTGATTGTGAGGTTATTTTCCTGACACCACACTCCGAGGGCCCTCACCTCCTCCCTGTAGGCCGTCTCGTCGTTGTTGGTAATCAAGCCTACCACTGTTGTGTCGTCCGCAAACTTGATGATTGAGTTGGAGGCGTGCGTGGCCACGCAGTCGTGGGTGAACAGGAAGTACAGGAGAGGGCTCAGAACGCACCCTTGTGGGGCCCCCGTGTTGAGGATCAGCGGGGAGGAGATGTTGTTGCCTACCCTCACCACCTGGGGGCGGCCCGTCAGGAAGTCCAGTACCCAGTTGCACAGGGCGGGGTCGAGACCCAGGGTCTCGAGCTTGATGACGAGCTTGGAGGGTACTATGGTGTTGAATGCCGAGCTGTAGTCGATGAACAGCATTCTCACATAGGTATTCCTCTTGTCCAGGTGGGTTAGGGCAGTGTGCAGTGTGGTTGAGATTGCATCGTCTGTGGACCTATTTGGGCGGTAAGCAAATTGGAGTGGGTCTAGGGTGTCAGGTAGGGTGGAGGTGATATGGTCCTTGACTAGTCTCTCAAAGCACTTCATGATGACGGAAGTGAGTGCTACGGGGCGGTAGTCGTTTAGCTCAGTTACCTTAGCTTTTTTGTTCCTGGGAACAGGAACAATGGTGGCCCTCTTGAAGCATGTGGGAACAGCAGACTGGTATAGGGATTGATTGAATATGTCCGTAAACACACCGGCCAGCTGGTCTGCGCATGCTCTGAGGGCGCGGCTGGGGATGCCGTCTGGGCCTGCAGCCTTGCGAGGGTTAACACGTTTAAATGTCTTACTCACCTCGGCTGCAGTGAAGGAGAGACCGCATGTTTCCGTTGCAGGCCGTGTCAGTGGCACTGTATTGTCCTCAAAGCGGGCAAAAAAGTTATTTAGTCTGCCTGGGAGCAAGACATCCTGGTCCGTGACTGGGCTGGATTTCATCTTGTAGTCCGTGATTGACTGTAGACCCTGCCACATGCCTCTTGTGTCTGAGCCATTGAATTGAGATTCCACTTTGTCTCTGTACTGACGCTTAGCTTGTTTAATAGCCTTGCGGAGGGAATAGCTGCACTGTTTGTATTCAGTCATGTTGCCAGACACCTTGCCCTGATTAAAAGCAGTGGTTCGCGCTTTCAGTTTCATGCGAATGCTGCCATCAATCCACGGTTTCTGGTTAGGGAATGTTTTTATCATTGCTATGGGAACGACATCTTCGACGCACGTTCTAATGAACTCGCACACCGAATCAGTGTATTCGTCAATATTCCCATCTGACGCAATACGAAACATGTCCCAGTCCACGTGATGGAAGCAGTCTTGGAGTGTAGAGTCAGCTTGGTCTGACCAGCGTTGGACAGACCTCAGCGTGGGAGCCTCTTGTTTTAATTTCTGCCTGTAGGCAGGGATCAACAAAATGGAGTTGTGGTCAGCTTTTCCGAAAGGGGGGCGGGGCAGGGCCTTATATGCGTCGCGGAAGTTAGAGTAACAATGATCCAAGGTTTTACCACCCCTGGTTGCGCAATCGATATGCTGATAAAATCTAGGGAGTCTTGTTTTCAGATTGGCTTTGTTAAAATCCCCAGCTACAATGAATGCAGCCTCCGGATAAATGTTTTCCAGTTTGCAAAGAGTTAAATAAAGTTCGTTAAGAGCCATCGATGTGTCTGCTTGGGGGATATATACGGCTGTGATTATAATCGAAGAGAATTCTCTTGGAAGATAATGCGGTCTACATTTGATTGTGAGGAATTCTAAATCAGGTGAACAGAAGGATTTGAGTTCCTGTATGTTTCCTTCATCACACCATGTCCCGTTAGTCATGAGGCATACGCCCCCGCCACTCTTCTTACCAGAGAGATGTTTGTTTCTGTCCGCGCGATGCGTGGAGAAACCCGTTGGCTGCACCGCCCTGGATAGCGTCTTCCCAGTAAGCCATGTTTCCGTAAAGCAGAGAACGTTGCAGTCTCTGATGTCCCTCTGGAATGCCACCCTTGCTCGGATTTCATCAACCTTGTTGTCGAGAGACTGGACATTGGCAAGAAGAATACTGGGAAGTGGTGCGCGATGTGCCCTTTTTCGGAGTCTGATCAGAACACCGCCGCGTTTCCCTCTTTTTCGGAGTCGTTTCCTTGGGTCGCTGCATGCGATCCATTCCGTTGCCCTGTTTGTAAGGCAGAACACAGGATCCGCATCGCGGAAAACATATTCCTGGTCGTACTGATGGTGAGTTGACGCTGATCTTATATTCAGTAGTTCTTCTCGACTGTATGTAATGAAACCTAAGATGACCTGGGGTACTAATGTAAGAAATAACACGTAAAAAAACAAAAAACTGCATAGTTTCCTAGGAATGCGAAGCGAGGCGGCCATCTCAGTCGGCGCCTTCATAGAGTATCAAATAGGGCCCAGATTTGTTCCTGACCATGTGACCTGACCAGAGTTGTTCCTGACCATGTGACCTGACCAGGGAATACTCTAGGTCCTATTTGCAATTTGGCCAGTTTTTTCCTGGTCAGGTCACATGATTCATGACACAAGTATGATGTATTGCTGCTCTCACCGTGCACTCCAGTCCAGGATAGTAGGGGGTATCTCCGATGATGTCATCTTCTGGGGGCGTGATCCTGAGGATGTCCAGGTGGTCAGGACGGGAGGCGGGGTTCAGGGAGTTCTGGGTCTGGGAGATGGCATCATCACCGTCCAGCATCCAGATGTCGGCCTCCTCTACACACACAAACACACACAGGCACACACACACACACACACAATAATGAATTGTTATGAATTGTAAAGTGTAATAACAGGTATATTAAGATAGACTGAAACACACCATCCGTTAGGGGGGATTTTACAAAGCAACAGAGCCATTATGTATCCTGAATGGATCAGGTGGGTGGAGGAGGAAAGCAGGCATCGACACCTTCTCAAAGTCACAGAGAAAATCCACTGCTGCAGGGTACAGATGCCTATGTATATACTGTCCTTAGCTAGCCTCGCTTCAGCTTGAGGACCGCCAAACACTGATCTGATAAACAAATACCACTATATCCAATATGGATTTATGCGTATGAGTAGATGCATTGTCCATCCTAGGGAATGGTACTACTCTCTCTAAAACAATTGGCTAAATAAACCAGGCCGACAGCTTGTGTGTTTCTGTTCACTCACTGTAACACATCGATTCTGTGTTGGAGGGTGACGTTGCTATGGATTGGTGAACAGAGGAGCCGACATCTAGCCCCCTCAGAGAGAGACTAAATCTGACTGGAGTAGGCTATGTTCTAGCCAAGCTATGGTGGAACAGAGCAGCTAGAACAGGGCTAATGTGAGTAGAGGTTAACGTTCCATAGGGAGGATGGATTCAGTTTGTCCACTTCCGTATGAGCTTTGTGATTCAGATCTCAGAGACAACCTCATCCATAGTCCATCCCCCCTCCAGCCTACGAGCACAAATAATGTAAAGGGTAGGCTAGTTTAGTGCACCCCCCCCCCCCAAAAAAATGAACATAACACAACAGTACATCTCGCTAAAAATACTCCCACGTCCACATGGATGCGCACACGTGGTACTCTCAGACAGTGAAAATATGACTGCACTCTTCCCCTTGGGAGAAGCACTCATGCAAGGTAAATAAAGAGTGGCAGAGGAGAAAGAGAAACAGCAGAGCAGCTCACACTGAACTTGATGCTCAGCGACCTCCATTTAGGGTTTTCTCATGCTGTAATACACTGGGTCACACTGCTATCGCCTCAACCTGTTGTGTGGATAAAAAATGAGATTGATCTGAGAGGCATCTCACCTCCTGTTGCATTAGATGCTCAAATATCACATCTCAGTGTAGTGTCATCACACCCTTGAGCTGCTGTAGCCACACTATAATCTCCTAAACTGCAGCAGTAACCCAGTAAAATACCTCAAATACTGCCTATCCTAAGTCTCCTCAGCCCCAGTTTAGGTCGGAGACAAATGGTTTCAATGCAGTTGTAAGAACACACACAGACATGCATCTGTAGATTTGTATTCAGCCTCAGTATTTAACG